>NW_027667319.1:0-383000 GCF_963924665.1 Micromys minutus | reverse complement strand
AAGTTATGCATTCCCATTATTTTCAGGCAAAAAGGCAGAAATTCCCCGTATTTTGGAGCAAAATTGCAGAAATTCCCCTAATTTTGGGGCAAAAGGCAGAAATTCCCTTTATTTTGAGGTAAAAATCAGAAATTCCCCTTATTTTGGGGCAAAATTCTAGAAATTTTCTTTTTTTGGGTGGCAAAATTGCAGGAATCTAAATTATTTTGGGGCATAATTGAAGAAATTTCGCTTATTTGGGGCAAAATTTCAGAAATTTCACATATTTTCAGGTAAAAAGGCTGAAATTTCCTTTAATTTGGGGCAAAAAGATAGAAATTCCCCTTATTTTGGGGCAAAATTGCAGAAATTTCCCTTATTATGGGGAAAAATTGCAGAAATTTCCTTTATTTTAAGGCAAAATTGCACAAATTTCACTTATTTCAGAGAAAAAAAGAAAAAATTTTTCTTATTTTTGGGCAAAAAGGCAGAAATTCCCATTATTTTGGGGCAAAAACGCAGAAATTCACCTTATTTGGGGGTAAAATTGCAGAAATTTCACATATTTTAGGGCAAAAAGGCAGAAATTTCCCTTAATTTGGGGCAAAATTGCAGAAATTTCACTAATTTCAGGGTAATAAGTCAGAAATTCCCCTTATTCTGGGGCAAAAAAGACAGAAATTTCCTTTGTTTTGGGGAAAAAAGACAGAAATTCCACTTATTTAGAGGCAAAAATGCAGAAATTCCCCTTATTTTTGAGCAAAAATGAAGAAATTTCCCTTTTTTATGGCAAAAAGTTATGCATTCTCCTTATTTTCGGGCAAAAAGGCAGAAATTCCCCGTATTTTGGAGCAAAATTGCAGAAATTTTCCTAATTGTGGGGCAAAAAGGCAGAAATTCTCAATATTTTGGGGCAAAACTCAGAAATTCCACTTATTTTGGGGCAAAATTCCAGAAATTTCTCTTATTTTGGAGCAAAATTGCAGAAATTTCACTTATTTTGTGGCAAAATTGCAGAAATTTCACTTATTTCAGGGAAAAAAGGCAGATTTTCCTTATTTTGGGGTAAAAATGCAGAAATTCTTAATATTTTGTGACAAAATTCAGAAATTCCTTATATTTTGAGGTAAAAAGGCTGAAATTCCCCTTATTTGGGGGCAAAAAGGTAGAAATTTCCCTTATATTGGGGCAAAATTGCAGAAATTTCACTTATTTCAAGGTAATAAGTCAGAAATTTTTCTTATTTTGGGGCAAAAAAGACAGAAATTCCCTTTGTTTTGGGGGAAAAAGACAGAAATTCCACTTATTTAGAGGCAAAGAAGCAGAAATTTCGCTTATTTTGGAGCAAAAATGAAGAAATTTCCCTTTTTTATGGCAAAAAGTTATGCATTCTTCTTATTTTCGGGCAAAAAGGCAGAAATTCCCCATATTTTGGGGCAAAAGGAAGAAATTTCCTTTATTTTTGGGCAAAAAGGCAAAAATTTCCCTTATTTTGGGGCAAAATTGCAGAAATTTCATTTATTTCAGGGCAAAAATTCAGAAATTCCCCTTATTTTGGGGCAAAAAGCAGAAATTTCTTTTATTATGGTACAAAATTGAAGAAATTTTCCTTATTTTGGAACAAAAAGGCAGAAATTCCCATATTTTGGTGCAAAAGGCAGAAATTCTTCTTATTTTGAGGTAAAATGCAGAAATTCCCCTTATTTGGAGGTAAAATGCAGAAATTCCCCAAATATTGGGGGAAAATTCAGAAATTCCCTTTATTTTGGGGCTAAAAGGCAGAAATTAACCGTATTTTAAAGCAAAATTGCAGAAATTCTTATAATTTTCGGGCAAAAAATCAGAAATTCTCCTTAATTTGGGCAAAAAGACAGAAAATCTCCTTTTTTCGAGAGCAAACAGTCTGAAAATCTCCTTATTTTGGGGCAAAATTGCAGAAATTTCCATTACATTGGGGCAAAATTGCAGAAATTTCCCTTATTTTGAGGCAAAATTGCAGAAATTTCACTTATTTCAGAAAAAAGGCAGAAATTTTCTTATTTTGGGGCAAAAAGGCAGAAATTTCTTTTATTTTGGTACAAAATTGCCGAAATTTTTCTTATTTTGGGGCAAAAAGGCAGAAATTCCCCATATTTTGGGGCAAAAAGGAAGAAATTCCCCTTATTTTGAGGTAAAAATTCTGAAATTAACCTTATTTTCGGGCAAAAAGTCAGAAATTCCCCTTATTTTGGTGCAAAAAGACAGAAAATTTGTTTATTTTTAGGGAAAAGGCAGAAATTGCACTTATTTTGAGTCAAAAAGGCGGAAAAACCCCATATTTTGGGGCAAAAATGAAGAAATTTCCCTTTTTTATGGCAAAAAGTAAGACATTCCCTTTATTTTCGGGCAAAAAGGCAGAAATTCCCCATATTTTGGAGCAAAATTGCAGAAATTCCCCTAATTTTGGGGCAAAAGAAAGAAATTCCCTTTATTTTGGGGCAAAAATCATAAATTCTTCTTATTTTGGGGCAAAATTCCAGAAATTTTCTTTATTTTGGGGAAAAATTGCAGGAATTTACATTTTTTGGAACAAAATTGCAGAAATTTCTCTTATTTGGGGAAAAATTGCAGAAATTTCTTTTATTTTCAGGTAAAAAGTCTGAAATTACCTTTATTTTGGGCAAAAAGGGAGAAATTTCTCTAATTTTGGGGCAAAATTGCAGAAATTTTCCTTATTTTGGGGCAAAAAGGCAGAAATTCCATATATTTTGTGGCAAAAGGGCAGAAATTTTCTTTATTTTGAGGTAATAAGGTTAAAATTCTTCTTATTTTGGGGCACAAAGGCAGAAATTCCCCTTATTTGGGGGTAAAATTGCAGAAATTTCAAATATTTCAGGGCAAAATGGCAGAAATTCCCATTATTTTGGGGCAAAAAGATGAAATCCTAATTTTTGGTGAAAATTGAAGAAATATCACTTATTTCGGGACAAATAGCCTGAAATTCCAATTAATTTCAGGCAAAAAGGCAGAAATGACCCGTATTTTGGAGCAAAATTGCAGAAATTCCCCTAATATTGGTGCAAAAATGCAGAAATTCCCTTTATTATGGGCCAAAAGGCAGAAATTCTCCATATTTTGGTGCAAAAATCAGAAATTTCCCTTATTTTGAGGTAAAATTCTCAAATTCCCCAAATATAGGGCAAAAGGCAAAAATTTCCAATATTTTGGGGCAAATTTGCAGAAATTTCACTTATTTCAGCATAATAAGTCAGAAATTCTCCTTTTTTTGAGGCAAAAAAGACAGAAATTCCCTTTGTTTTGAAGGAAAAACAGAAATTCCACTTATTTAGAGGCAAAAAGGCAAAAGTTCCCCTTATTTTGGAGCAAGAATGAAGAAATTTCCCTTTTTTATGGCCAAAAGGTATGCATTCTTTTTATTTTCGGGCAAAAAGGCAGAAATTCCCAAAATTTTGGGGCAAAAGGCAGAAATTCCACTTATTTTGGGGCAAAAGTGCAGAAATTTCCCTTATTTTGGGGCAAAATTACAGAAATTTCACTTATTTTGGGGCAAAATTGCAGAAATTTCACTTATTTCAAAAAAAAAGGCAGAAATTATCCTTATTTTGGGGCAAAAATGCAGAAATTCCTAATATTTTGTGCCAAAATTTAGAAATTCCCATTATTTTGAGGTAAAAAGTCTGAAATTTCCCTTATTTGGGGGCAAAAAGGCAGAAAATTCCCTTATATTGGGGCAAAATTTCAGAAATTTCACTTATTTCAGGGTAATAAGTCAGAAATTTTTTTATTTTGGGGCAAAAAAGACAGAAATTCCTTTTGTTTTGGGGGAAAAGGAAAGAAATTCCACATACTTAGAGTCAAAAAAAGCAGAAATTCCCCTTATTTAGGAGCAAAAATGAAGAAATTTACCTTTTTTATGGCAAAAAGGTATGCATTCTTCTTATTTTCGGGCAAAAAGGCAGAAATTTCCCATATTTTAGGGCAAAAAACAGAAATTCCCTTTATTTCAGGGCAAAAAGGCAAAAATTTCCCTCATTTTGGGGCAAACTTGCAGAAATTTCATTTATTTCAGGGCAAAATTTCAGAAATTCCCCTTATTTTGGGACAAAAAGCAGAAATTTCTTTTATTATGGTACAAAATTGAAGAAATTTTCCTTATTTTGGAAGAAAAAGGCAGAAATTCCCCCATATTTTGGGGCAAAGGGCATAAATTCTTTTTATTTTGAGGTAAAATGCAGAAATTCCCCTTATTTAAAGGTAAAATACAGAAATTCCCCAAATATTGGGGGAAAATGCAGAAATTCCCTTTATTTTGGGGCTAAAAGGCAGAAATTAACCGTATTTTAAAGCAAAATTGCAGAAATTCTCATAATTTTCGGGCAAAAAAGAAGAAATTCTACTTATTTTGGGGCAAAAAGACAGAAAATCTCCTTTTTTCGAGAGCAAACAGTCAAAAATTCCCTTTATTTTGGGGCAAAATTGCACAAATTTCTTTTACATTAGGGCAAAATTGCAGAAATTTCCCTTATTTTGGGGCAAAATTGCAGAAATTTCACTTATTTCAGGATAATAAGTCAGAAATTCTCCTTATTTTGATGCAAAAAAGACAAAAATTCCCTTTGTTTTGTGGGAAAAAGACAGAAATTCCACTTATTTAGAGGCAAAAAGGCAGAAATTTCCCTTATTTTGGAGCAAAAATGAAGAAATTTCCTTTTTTATGGCAAAAAGGTATGCATTTTTTTTTTATTTTCGGGCAAAAAGGCAGAAATTCTTCAAATTTTGGGGCATAAGGCAGAAATTCCACTTATTTTGGTCCAAAATTGCAGAAATTTCCCTTATTTTGGGGCAAAATTGCAGAAATTTCACTTATTTTGGGGCAAAATTGCAGAAATTTCAATTATTTCAAAGAAAAAAGGCAGAAAATTTCCTTATTTTGGGGCAAAAATGCAGAAATTCCTAATATTTTGTGCCAAAATTTAGAAATTCCCATTATTTTGAGGTAAAAAGTCTGAAATTCCCCTTATTTGTGGGCAAAAAGGCAGAAATTTCGCTTATATTGGGGCAAAATTTCAGAAATTTCACTTATTTCAGGGTAATAAGTCAGAAATTTTTCTCATTTTGGGGCAAAAAAGACAGAAATTCCTTTTGTTTTGGGGGAAAAATAAAGAAATTCCACTTATTTAGAGGCAAAAAAGCAGAAATTCCCCTTATTTTGGAGCAAAAATGAAGAAATTTACCTTTTTTATGGCAAAAAGGTATGCATTCTTCTTATTTTCGGGCAAAAAGGCAGAAATTCCCCATATTTTGTGGCAAAAGGCAGAAATTCTCTTTATTTTGGGGCAAAAAGGCAAAAATTTCCCTTATTTTAGGGCAAAATTGCAGAAATTTCTTTATTTCAGGGCAAAAATTCAGAACTTTCCCTTATTTTGGGGCAAAAAGCAGAAATTTCTTTTATTATGGTACAAAATTGAAGAAATTTTCGTAATTTTGGAAAAAAAAGGCAGAAATTCCCCCATATTTTGGGGCAAAAGGCATAAATTCTTCTTATTTTGAGGTAAAATGCAGAAATTCCCCTTATTTAGAGGTAAAATGCAGAAATTCCCCAAATATTGGGGGAAAATGCAGAAATTCCCTTTATTTTGGGGCTAAAAGGCAGAAATTAACCGTATTTTAAAGCAAAATTGCAGAAATTCTCATAATTTTCGGGCAAAAAAGCAGAAATTCTACTTATTTTGGGGCAAAAAGACAGAAAATCTTTTTTTGAGAGCAAACAATCAGAAATTCCCCTTATTTTCGGGCAAAATTGCATAAATTTCACTTATTTCAGTGTAATAAGTCAGAAATTCTCCTTATTTTGATGCAAAAAAGACAGAAATTTCCTTTGTTTTGGGAAAAAAAGACAGAAATTCCACTTATTTAGAGGCAAAAAGGCAGAAATTCCCCTTATTTTGGAGCAAAAATGAAGAAATTTCCCTTTTTATGGCAAAAAGGTGTGAATTCCCATTATTTTCGGGCAAAAAGGCAGAAATTCCCCGTATTTTGGAGCAAAATTGCAGAAATTCCCCTAATTTTTGGGCAAAAAGCAAAAATTCCCTTTATTTTGGGGCAAAAATCAGAAATTCCCTTTATTTTGGGGCAAAATTCAAGAAATTTTCTTTATTTTGGGGCAAAATTGCAGGAATTTACCTTATTTTAGGGCAAAATAGCAGAAATTTCATTTATTTCAGGGTAATAAGTCAGAATTTCTCCTTATTTTTATGCAAAAATGACAGAAATTCCCTTTGTTTTGTGGGAAAAAGACAGAAATTCCACTTATTTAGAGGCAAAAAGGCAGAAATTCCCTTTATTTTGAAGCAAAAATGAAGAAATTTCCCTTTTTATGGCAAAAAGGTATGAATTCCCATTATTTTCGGGCAAAAAGGCAGAAATTCCCCGTATTTTGGAGCAAAATTGCAGAAATTCCCCTAATTTTGGGGCAAAAGGCAGAAATTTTCTTTATTTTGGGGAAAAATCAGAAATTCCCCTTATTTTGGGGCAAAATTCAAGAAATTTCCTTTATTTTGGGGCAAAATTGCAGGAATTTACCTTATTTTAGGGCAAAATTGCAGAAATTTCCCTTATTTGGGGCAAAATTGCAGAAATTTCACTTATATTCAGGTAAAAAGGCTGAAATTTCCTTTATTTTGGGGCACAAATGGAGAAATTCCCCTTATTTTGGGGCAAAATTGCAGAAATTTTTTTTATTATGGGAAAAAATTGCAGAAATTTCCCTTATTTCACGGCAAAATTGCAGAAATTTCACTTAATCAGGGTAATAACTCAGAAATTCCCCTTATTTTGGAGCAAAAATGAAGAAATTTTCATTTTTATGGCAAAAGGGTTTGCATTCCCATTATTTTCGGGCAAAAAGGCAGAAATTCCCCATATTTTGGAGCAAAATTGAAGAAATTCCCCTAATTTTGGGGCAAAAGGCAGAAATTCCCTTTATTTTGGGGCAAAAATCAGAAATTCCCCTTATTTTGGGGCAAAATTCAAGAAATTTTCTTTATTTTGGGGCAAAATTGCAGGAATTTACCTTATTTTGGGGCAAAATTGCAGAAATTTCCCTTATTTGGGGAAAAATTGCAGAAATTTCACTTATTTTCAGGTAAAAAGGCTGAAATTCCCTTTATTTTGGGGCAAAAAGGGGGAAATTCCCCTTATTTTGGGGCAAAATTGCAGAAATTTCCTTTATTATGGGAAAAAATTGCAGAAATTTCCCTTATTTTAATGCAAAATTGCAGAAATTTCACTTATTTCAGAGAAATAAAGCAAAAATTTTTCTTATTTTGGGGCAAAAAGGCAGAAATTCCCATTATTTTGGGGCAAAAAGGCAGAAATTCACCTTATTTTGGTGTAAAATTGCAGAAATTTTAAATATTTCAGGGCCTAATGAGGGAAATTCCCCTTATTTTGGGGCAAAAATATGAAATCACTAATTTTTGGCGAAAATTGAAGAAATTTCACTTATTTCGGGACAAAAAGCCAGAAATTCCAATTAATTTCGGGCAAAAAGGCAGAAATGACCCGTATTTTGGAGCAAAATTGCAGAAATTCCCCTAATATTGGTGCAAAAATGCAGAAATTCCCTATATTATGGGGCAAAAATGCAGAAATTCTCCATATTTTGGTGCAAAAATCAGAAATTTCCCTTATTTTGAGGTAAAATTCTCAAATTCCCCAAATTTTAGGGCAATAAAAAAAAATTTCCCTTAATTTGGGGCAAATTTGCCGAAATTTCACTTATTTCAGGGTAATAAGTCAGAAATTTTCCTTATTTTGAGGCAAAAAAGACAGAAATTCCCTTTGTTTTGGGGGAAAAACAGAAATTCCACTTATTTAGAGGCAAAAAGGCAAAAGTTCCCCTTATTTTGGAGCAAAAATGAAGAAATTTCCCTTTTTTATGGCAAAAAGGTATGCATTCTTTTTATTTTCGGGCTAAAAGGCAGAAATTCCCCAAATTTTGGGGCAAAAGGCATAAATTCCACTTATTTTGGGGCAAAATTGCAGAAATTTCCCTTATTTTGGGGCAAAATTGGAGAAATTTCACTTATTTTTGGGCAAAATTGCAGAAATTTCACTTATTTCAAGGAAAAAAGGCAGAAATTATCCTTATTTTGGGGCAAAAATGCAGAAATTCCAAATATTTTGTGCCAAAATTTAGAAATTCCCATTATTTTGAGGTAAAAAGTCTGAAATTCCCCTTATTTGGGGACAAAAAGGCAGAAAATTCCCTTATATTGGGGCAAAATTTCAGAAATTTTACTTATTTCAGGGTAATAAGTCAGAAATTTTCCTTATTTTGGGGCAAAAAAGACAGAAATTCCTTTTGTTTTGGGGGAAAAAGAAATAAATTCCACATATTTAGAGGCAAAAAAGCAGAAATTCCCCTTATTTAGGAGCAAAAATGAAGAAATTTACCTTTTTTATGGCAAAAAGGTATGCATTCTTCTTATTTTCGGGCAAAAAGGCAGAAATTTCCCATATTTTAGGGCAAAAAAAACAGAAATTCCCTTTATTTTGGGGCAAAAAGGCAAAAATTTCCCTCATTTTGGGGCAAACTTGCAGAAATTTCATTTATTTCAGGGCAAAAATTCAGAAATTCCTCTTATTTTGGGGCAAAAAGCAGAAATTTCTTTTATTATGGTACAAAATTGAAGAAATTTTCCTTATTTTGGAAGAAAAAGGCAGAAATTCCCCCATATTTGGGGGCAAAAGGCATAAATTCTTCTTATTTTGAGGTAAAATGCAGAAATTCCCCTTATTTAGAGGTAAAATACAGAAATTCCCCAAATATTGGGGGAAAATGCAGAAATTCCCTTTATTTTGGGGCTAAAAGGCAGAAATTAACCGTATTTTAAAGCAAAATTGCAGAAATTCTCATAATTTTCAGGCAAAAGAGCAGAAATTCTACTTATTTTGGGGCAAAAAGACAGAAAATCTCCTTTTTTCGAGAGCAAACAGTCAGAAATTCCCCTTATTTTGGGGCAAAATTGCAGAAATTTCTTTTACATTAGGGCAAAATTGCAGAAATTCCCCTAATTTTGGGGCAAAAGGCAGAAATTCCCTTTATTTTGGGGCAAAAATCAAAAATTCCCCTTATTTTGGGGTAAAATTCAAGAAATTTCTTTTATTTTTGGGGCAAAATTGAAGGAATTTACCTTATTTTGGGGCAAAATTGCAGAAATTTCCCTTATTTGGGGCAAAATTGCAGAAATTTTACTTTTTTTCAGGTAAAAAGGCTGAAATTTCCTTTATTTTGAGGCAAAAAGGAAAAAATTCCCCTTATTTTGGGGCAAAATAGCAAAAATTTCCTTTATTATGGGAAAAAATTGCAAAAATTTCCCTTATTTTAGGGCAAAATTGCAGAAATTTCACTTATTTCAGAGAAATAAAGCAAAAATTTTTCTTATTTTGGGGCAAAAGGACAGAAATTCCCATTATTTTGGGGCAAAAAGGCAAAAATTCACCTTATTTTGGGGTAAAATTGCAGAAATTTCTTTTATTATGGGAAAAAATTGCAGAAATTTCCCTTATTTCACGGCAAAATTGCAGAAATTTCACTTAATCAGGGTAATAACTCAGAAATTCCCCTTATTTTGGAGCAAAAATGAAGAAATTTCCATTTTTATGGCAAAAGGGTTTGCAATCCCATTATTTTCGGGCAAAAAGGCAGAAATTCCCCATATTTTGGAGCAAAATTGAAGAAATTCCCCTAATTTTGGGGCAAAAGGCAGAAATTCCCTTTATTTTGGGGCAAAAATCAGAAATTCCCCTTATTTTGGGGCAAAATTCAAGAAATTTTCTTTATTTTGGGGCAAAATTGCAGGAATTTACCTTATTTTGGGGCAAAATTGCAGAAATTTCCCTTATTTGGGGAAAAATTGCAGAAATTTCACTTATTTTCAGGTAAAAAGGCTGAAATTCCCTTTATTTTGGGGCAAAAAGGGGGAAATTCCCCTTATTTTGGGGCAAAATTG
The DNA here is from genome assembly GCF_963924665.1 of Micromys minutus. NCBI lineage: Eukaryota > Metazoa > Chordata > Mammalia > Rodentia > Muridae > Micromys > Micromys minutus. Next base: position 373,005 of record NW_027667319.1, on the reverse strand, counting down.
CAGAAATTTCCTTTATTATGGGAAAAAATTGCAGAAATTTCCCTTATTTTAATGCAAAATTGCAGAAATTTCACTTATTTCAGAGAAATAAAGCAAAAATTTTTCTTATTTTGGGGCAAAAAGGCAGAAATTCCCATTATTTTGGGGCAAAAAGGCAGAAATTCACCTTATTTTGGGGTAAAATTGCAGAAATTTTAAATATTTCAGGGCCTAATGAGGGAAATTCCCCTTATTTTGGGGCAAAAATATGAAATCACTAATTTTTGGCGAAAATTGAAGAAATTTCACTTATTTCGGGACAAAAAGCCAGAAATTCCAATTAATTTCGGGCAAAAAGGCAGAAATGACCCGTATTTTGGAGCAAAATTGCAGAAATTCCCCTAATATTGGTGCAAAAATGCAGAAATTCCCTTTATTATGGGGCAAAAATGCAGAAATTCTCCATATTTTGGTGCAAAAATCAGAAATTTCCCTTATTTTGAGGTAAAATTCTCAAATTCCCCAAATTTTAGGGCAATAAAAAAAAATTTCCCTTAATTTGGGGCAAATTTGCCGAAATTTCACTTATTTCAGGGTAATAAGTCAGAAATTTTCCTTATTTTGAGGCAAAAAAGACAGAAATTCCCTTTGTTTTGGGGGAAAAACAGAAATTCCACTTATTTAGAGGCAAAAAGGCAAAAGTTCCCCTTATTTTGGAGCAAAAATGAAGAAATTTCCCTTTTTTATGGCAAAAAGGTATGCATTCTTTTTATTTTCGGGCTAAAAGGCAGAAATTCCCCAAATTTTGGGGCAAAAGGCATAAATTCCACTTATTTTGGGGCAAAATTGCAGAAATTTCCCTTATTTTGGGGCAAAATTGGAGAAATTTCACTTATTTTTGGGCAAAATTGCAGAAATTTCACTTATTTCAAGGAAAAAAGGCAGAAATTATCCTTATTTTGGGGCAAAAATGCAGAAATTCCAAATATTTTGTGCCAAAATTTAGAAATTCCCATTATTTTGAGGTAAAAAGTATGAAATTCCCCTTATTTGGGGACAAAAAGGCAGAAAATTCCCTTATATTGGGGCAAAATTTCAGAAATTTTACTTATTTCAGGGTAATAAGTCAGAAATTTTCCTTATTTTGGGGCAAAAAAGACAGAAATTCCTTTTGTTTTGGGGGAAAAAGAAATAAATTCCACATATTTAGAGGCAAAAAAGCAGAAATTCCCCTTATTTAGGAGCAAAAATGAAGAAATTTACCTTTTTTATGGCAAAAAGGTATGCATTCTTCTTATTTTCGGGCAAAAAGGCAGAAATTTCCCATATTTTAGGGCAAAAAAAACAGAAATTCCCTTTATTTTGGGGCAAAAAGGCAAAAATTTCCCTCATTTTGGGGCAAACTTGCAGAAATTTCATTTATTTCAGGGCAAAAATTCAGAAATTCCTCTTATTTTGGGGCAAAAAGCAGAAATTTCTTTTATTATGGTACAAAATTGAAGAAATTTTCCTTATTTTGGAAGAAAAAGGCAGAAATTCCCCCATATTTGGGGGCAAAAGGCATAAATTCTTCTTATTTTGAGGTAAAATGCAGAAATTCCCCTTATTTAGAGGTAAAATACAGAAATTCCCCAAATATTGGGGGAAAATGCAGAAATTCCCTTTATTTTGGGGCTAAAAGGCAGAAATTAACCGTATTTTAAAGCAAAATTGCAGAAATTCTCATAATTTTCAGGCAAAAGAGCAGAAATTCTACTTATTTTGGGGCAAAAAGACAGAAAATCTCCTTTTTTCGAGAGCAAACAGTCAGAAATTCCCCTTATTTTGGGGCAAAATTGCAGAAATTTCTTTTACATTAGGGCAAAATTGCAGAAATTCCCCTAATTTTGGGGCAAAAGGCAGAAATTCCCTTTATTTTGGGGCAAAAATCAAAAATTCCCCTTATTTTGGGGTAAAATTCAAGAAATTTCTTTTATTTTGGGGCAAAATTGAAGGAATTTACCTTATTTTGGGGCAAAATTGCAGAAATTTCCCTTATTTGGGGCAAAATTGCAGAAATTTTACTTTTTTTCAGGTAAAAAGGCTGAAATTTCCTTTATTTTGAGGCAAAAAGGAAAAAATTCCCCTTATTTTGGGGCAAAATAGCAAAAATTTCCTTTATTATGGGAAAAAATTGCAAAAATTTCCCTTATTTTAGGGCAAAATTGCAGAAATTTCACTTATTTCAGAGAAATAAAGCAAAAATTTTTCTTATTTTGGGGCAAAAGGACAGAAATTCCCATTATTTTGGGGCAAAAAGGCAAAAATTCACCTTATTTTGGGGTAAAATTGCAGAAATTTCTTTTATTATGGGAAAAAATTGCAGAAATTTCCCTTATTTCACGGCAAAATTGCAGAAATTTCACTTAATCAGGGTAATAACTCAGAAATTCCCCTTATTTTGGAGCAAAAATGAAGAAATTTCCATTTTTATGGCAAAAGGGTTTGCATTCCCATTATTTTCGGGCAAAAAGGCAGAAATTCCCCATATTTTGGAGTAAAATTGAAGAAATTCCCCTAATTTTGGGGCAAAAGGCAGAAATTCCCTTTATTTTGGGGCAAAAATCAGAAATTCCCCTTATTTTGGGGCAAAATTCAAGAAATTTTCTTTATTTTGGGGCAAAATTGCAGGAATTTACCTTATTTTGGGGCAAAATTGCAGAAATTTCCCTTATTTGGGGAAAAATTGCAGAAATTTCACTTATTTTCAGGTAAAAAGGCTGAAATTCCCTTTATTTTGGGGCAAAAAGGGGGAAATTCCCCTTATTTTGGGGCAAAATTGCAGAAATTTCCTTTATTATGGGAAAAAATTGCAGAAATTTCCCTTATTTTAATGCAAAATTGCAGAAATTTCACTTATTTCAGAGAAATAAAGCAAAAATTTTTCTTATTTTGGGGCAAAAAGGCAGAAATTCCCATTATTTTGGGGCAAAAAGGCAGAAATTCACCTTATTTTGGGGTAAAATTGCAGAAATTTTAAATATTTCAGGGCCTAATGAGGGAAATTCCCCTTATTTTGGGGCAAAAATATGAAATCACTAATTTTTGGCGAAAATTGAAGAAATTTCACTTATTTCGGGACAAAAAGCCAGAAATTCCAATTAATTTCGGGCAAAAAGGCAGAAATGACCCGTATTTTGGAGCAAAATTGCAGAAATTCCCCTAATATTGGTGCAAAAATGCAGAAATTCCCTTTATTATGGGGCAAAAATGCAGAAATTCTCCATATTTTGGTGCAAAAATCAGAAATTTCCCTTATTTTGAGGTAAAATTCTCAAATTCCCCAAATTTTAGGGCAATAAAAAAAAATTTCCCTTAATTTGGGGCAAATTTGCCGAAATTTCACTTATTTCAGGGTAATAAGTCAGAAATTTTCCTTATTTTGAGGCAAAAAAGACAGAAATTCCCTTTGTTTTGGGGGAAAAACAGAAATTCCACTTATTTAGAGGCAAAAAGGCAAAAGTTCCCCTTATTTTGGAGCAAAAATGAAGAAATTTCCCTTTTTTATGGCAAAAAGGTATGCATTCTTTTTATTTTCGGGCTAAAAGGCAGAAATTCCCCAAATTTTGGGGCAAAAGGCATAAATTCCACTTATTTTGGGGCAAAATTGCAGAAATTTCCCTTATTTTGGGGCAAAATTGGAGAAATTTCACTTATTTTTGGGCAAAATTGCAGAAATTTCACTTATTTCAAGGAAAAAAGGCAGAAATTATCCTTATTTTGGGGCAAAAATGCAGAAATTCCAAATATTTTGTGCCAAAATTTAGAAATTCCCATTATTTTGAGGTAAAAAGTCTGAAATTCCCCTTATTTGGGGACAAAAAGGCAGAAAATTCCCTTATATTGGGGCAAAATTTCAGAAATTTTACTTATTTCAGGGTAATAAGTCAGAAATTTTCCTTATTTTGGGGCAAAAAAGACAGAAATTCCTTTTGTTTTGGGGGAAAAAGAAAGAAATTCCACATATTTAGAGGCAAAAAAGCAGAAATTCCCCTTATTTAGGAGCAAAAATGAAGAAATTTACCTTATTTATGGCAAAAAGGTATGCATTCTTCTTATTTTCGGGCAAAAAGGCAGAAATTTCCCATATTTTAGGGCAAAAAAAAAACAGAAATTCCCTTTATTTTGGGGCAAAAAGGCAAAAATTTCCCTCATTTTGGGGCAAACTTGCAGAAATTTCATTTATTTCAGGGCAAAAATTCAGAAATTCCTCTTATTTTGGGGCAAAAAGCAGAAATTTCTTTTATTATGGTACAAAATTGAAGAAATTTTCCTTATTTTGGAAGAAAAAGGCAGAAATTCCCCCATATTTGGGGGCAAAAGGCATAAATTCTTCTTATTTTGAGGTAAAATGCAGAAATTCCCCTTATTTAGAGGTAAAATACAGAAATTCCCCAAATATTGGGGGAAAATGCAGAAATTCCCTTTATTTTGGGGCTAAAAGGCAGAAATTAACCGTATTTTAAAGCAAAATTGCAGAAATTCTCATAATTTTCAGGCAAAAGAGCAGAAATTCTACTTATTTTGGGGCAAAAAGACAGAAAATCTCCTTTTTTCGAGAGCAAACAGTCAGAAATTCCCCTTATTTTGGGGCAAAATTGCAGAAATTTCTTTTACATTAGGGCAAAATTGCAGAAATTCCCCTAATTTTGGGGCAAAAGGCAGAAATTCCCTTTATTTTGGGGCAAAAATCAAAAATTCCCCTTATTTTGGGGTAAAATTCAAGAAATTTCTTTTATTTTGGGGAAAATTGAAGGAATTTACCTTATTTTGGGGCAAAATTGCAGAAATTTCCCTTATTTGGGGCAAAATTGCAGAAATTTTACTTTTTTTCAGGTAAAAAGGCTGAAATTTCCTTTATTTTGAGGCAAAAAGGAAAAAATTCCCCTTATTTTGGGGCAAAATAGCAAAAATTTCCTTTATTATGGGAAAAAATTGCAAAAATTTCCCTTATTTTAGGGCAAAATTGCAGAAATTTCACTTATTTCAGAGAAATAAAGCAAAAATTTTTCTTATTTTGGGGCAAAAGGACAGAAATTCCCATTATTTTGGGGCAAAAAGGCAAAAATTCACCTTATTTTGGGGTAAAATTGCAGAAATTTCTTTTATTATGGGAAAAAATTGCAGAAATTTCCCTTATTTCACGGCAAAATTGCAGAAATTTCACTTAATCAGGGTAATAACTCAGAAATTCCCCTTATTTTGGAGCAAAAATGAAGAAATTTCCATTTTTATGGCAAAAGGGTTTGCATTCCCATTATTTTCGGGCAAAAAGGCAGAAATTCCCCATATTTTGGAGTAAAATTGAAGAAATTCCCCTAATTTTGGGGCAAAAGGCAGAAATTCCCTTTATTTTGGGGCAAAAATCAGAAATTCCCCTTATTTTGGGGCAAAATTCAAGAAATTTTCTTTATTTTGGGGCAAAATTGCAGGAATTTACCTTATTTTGGGGCAAAATTGCAGAAATTTCCCTTATTTGGGGAAAAATTGCAGAAATTTCACTTATTTTCAGGTAAAAAGGCTGAAATTCCCTTTATTTTGGGGCAAAAAGGGGGAAATTCCCCTTATTTTGGGGCAAAATTGCAGAAATTTCCTTTATTATGGGAAAAAATTGCAGAAATTTCCCTTATTTTAATGCAAAATTGCAGAAATTTCACTTATTTCAGAGAAATAAAGCAAAAATTTTTCTTATTTTGGGGCAAAAAGGCAGAAATTCCCATTATTTTGGGGCAAAAAGGCAGAAATTCACCTTATTTTGGGGTAAAATTGCAGAAATTTTAAATATTTCAGGGCCTAATGAGGGAAATTCCCCTTATTTTGGGGCAAAAATATGAAATCACTAATTTTTGGCGAAAATTGAAGAAATTTCACTTATTTCGGGACAAAAAGCCAGAAATTCCAATTAATTTCGGGCAAAAAGGCAGAAATGACCCGTATTTTGGAGCAAAATTGCAGAAATTCCCCTAATATTGGTGCAAAAATGCAGAAATTCCCTTTATTATGGGGCAAAAATGCAGAAATTCTCCATATTTTGGTGCAAAAATCAGAAATTTCCCTTATTTTGAGGTAAAATTCTCAAATTCCCCAAATTTTAGGGCAATAAAAAAAAATTTCCCTTAATTTGGGGCAAATTTGCCGAAATTTCACTTATTTCAGGGTAATAAGTCAGAAATTTTCCTTATTTTGAGGCAAAAAAGACAGAAATTCCCTTTGTTTTGGGGGAAAAACAGAAATTCCACTTATTTAGAGGCAAAAAGGCAAAAGTTCCCCTTATTTTGGAGCAAAAATGAAGAAATTTCCCTTTTTTATGGCAAAAAGGTATGCATTCTTTTTATTTTCGGGCTAAAAGGCAGAAATTCCCCAAATTTTGGGGCAAAAGGCATAAATTCCACTTATTTTGGGGCAAAATTGCAGAAATTTCCCTTATTTTGGGGCAAAATTGGAGAAATTTCACTTATTTTTGGGCAAAATTGCAGAAATTTCACTTATTTCAAGGAAAAAAGGCAGAAATTATCCTTATTTTGGGGCAAAAATGCAGAAATTCCAAATATTTTGTGCCAAAATTTAGAAATTCCCATTATTTTGAGGTAAAAAGTCTGAAATTCCCCTTATTTGGGGACAAAAAGGCAGAAAATTCCCTTATATTGGGGCAAAATTTCAGAAATTTTACTTATTTCAGGGTAATAAGTCAGAAATTTTCCTTATTTTGGGGCAAAAAAGACAGAAATTCCTTTTGTTTTGGGGGAAAAAGAAAGAAATTCCACATATTTAGAGGCAAAAAAGCAGAAATTCCCCTTATTTAGGAGCAAAAATGAAGAAATTTACCTTATTTATGGCAAAAAGGTATGCATTCTTCTTATTTTCGGGCAAAAAGGCAGAAATTTCCCATATTTTAGGGCAAAAAAAAAACAGAAATTCCCTTTATTTTGGGGCAAAAAGGCAAAAATTTCCCTCATTTTGGGGCAAACTTGCAGAAATTTCATTTATTTCAGGGCAAAAATTCAGAAATTCCTCTTATTTTGGGGCAAAAAGCAGAAATTTCTTTTATTATGGTACAAAATTGAAGAAATTTTCCTTATTTTGGAAGAAAAAGGCAGAAATTCCCCCATATTTGGGGGCAAAAGGCATAAATTCTTCTTATTTTGAGGTAAAATGCAGAAATTCCCCTTATTTAGAGGTAAAATACAGAAATTCCCCAAATATTGGGGGAAAATGCAGAAATTCCCTTTATTTTGGGGCTAAAAGGCAGAAATTAACCGTATTTTAAAGCAAAATTGCAGAAATTCTCATAATTTTCAGGCAAAAGAGCAGAAATTCTACTTATTTTGGGGCAAAAAGACAGAAAATCTCCTTTTTTCGAGAGCAAACAGTCAGAAATTCCCCTTATTTTGGGGCAAAATTGCAGAAATTTCTTTTACATTAGGGCAAAATTGCAGAAATTCCCCTAATTTTGGGGCAAAAGGCAGAAATTCCCTTTATTTTGGGGCAAAAATCAAAAATTCCCCTTATTTTGGGGCAAAATTCAAGAAATTTTCTTTATTTTGGGGCAAAATTGCAGGAATTTACCTTATTTTGGGGCAAAATTGCAGAAATTTCCCTTATTTGGGGAAAAATTGCAGAAATTTCACTTATTTTCAGGTAAAAAGGCTGAAATTCCCTTTATTTTGGGGCAAAAAGGGGGAAATTCCCCTTATTTTGGGGCAAAATTGCAGAAATTTCCTTTATTATGGGAAAAAATTGCAGAAATTTCCCTTATTTTAATGCAAAATTGCAGAAATTTCAGTTATTTCAGAGAAATAAAGCAAAAATTTTTCTTATTTTGGGACAAAAAGGCAGAAATTCCCATTATTTTGGGGCAAAAAGGCAGAAATTCACCTTATTTTGGTGTAAAATTGCAGAAATTTTAAATATTTCAGGGCCTAATGAGGGAAATTCCCCTTATTTTGGGGCAAAAATATGAAATCACTAATTTTTGGCGAAAATTGAAGAAATTTCACTTATTTCGGGACAAAAAGCCAGAAATTCCAATTAATTTCGGGCAAAAAGGCAGAAATGACCCGTATTTTGGAGCAAAATTGCAGAAATTCCCCTAATATTGGTGCAAAAATGCAGAAATTCCCTATATTATGGGGCAAAAATGCAGAAATTCTCCATATTTTGGTGCAAAAATCAGAAATTTCCCTTATTTTGAGGTAAAATTCTCAAATTCCCCAAATTTTAGGGCAATAAAAAAAAATTTCCCTTAATTTGGGGCAAATTTGCCGAAATTTCACTTATTTCAGGGTAATAAGTCAGAAATTTTCCTTATTTTGAGGCAAAAAAGACAGAAATTCCCTTTGTTTTGGGGGAAAAACAGAAATTCCACTTATTTAGAGGCAAAAAGGCAAAAGTTCCCCTTATTTTGGAGCAAAAATGAAGAAATTTCCCTTTTTTATGGCAAAAAGGTATGCATTCTTTTTATTTTCGGGCTAAAAGGCAGAAATTCCCCAAATTTTGGGGCAAAAGGCATAAATTCCACTTATTTTGGGGCAAAATTGCAGAAATTTCCCTTATTTTGGGGCAAAATTGGAGAAATTTCACTTATTTTTGGGCAAAATTGCAGAAATTTCACTTATTTCAAGGAAAAAAGGCAGAAATTATCCTTATTTTGGGGCAAAAATGCAGAAATTCCAAATATTTTGTGCCAAAATTTAGAAATTCCCATTATTTTGAGGTAAAAAGTCTGAAATTCCCCTTATTTGGGGACAAAAAGGCAGAAAATTCCCTTATATTGGGGCAAAATTTCAGAAATTTTACTTATTTCAGGGTAATAAGTCAGAAATTTTCCTTATTTTGGGGCAAAAAAGACAGAAATTCCTTTTGTTTTGGGGGAAAAAGAAATAAATTCCACATATTTAGAGGCAAAAAAGCAGAAATTCCCCTTATTTAGGAGCAAAAATGAAGAAATTTACCTTTTTTATGGCAAAAAGGTATGCATTCTTCTTATTTTCGGGCAAAAAGGCAGAAATTTCCCATATTTTAGGGCAAAAAAAACAGAAATTCCCTTTATTTTGGGGCAAAAAGGCAAAAATTTCCCTCATTTTGGGGCAAACTTGCAGAAATTTCATTTATTTCAGGGCAAAAATTCAGAAATTCCTCTTATTTTGGGGCAAAAAGCAGAAATTTCTTTTATTATGGTACAAAATTGAAGAAATTTTCCTTATTTTGGAAGAAAAAGGCAGAAATTCCCCCATATTTGGGGGCAAAAGGCATAAATTCTTCTTATTTTGAGGTAAAATGCAGAAATTCCCCTTATTTAGAGGTAAAATACAGAAATTCCCCAAATATTGGGGGAAAATGCAGAAATTCCCTTTATTTTGGGGCTAAAAGGCAGAAATTAACCGTATTTTAAAGCAAAATTGCAGAAATTCTCATAATTTTCAGGCAAAAGAGCAGAAATTCTACTTATTTTGGGGCAAAAAGACAGAAAATCTCCTTTTTTCGAGAGCAAACAGTCAGAAATTCCCCTTATTTTGGGGCAAAATTGCAGAAATTTCTTTTACATTAGGGCAAAATTGCAGAAATTCCCCTAATTTTGGGGCAAAAGGCAGAAATTCCCTTTATTTTGGGGCAAAAATCAAAAATTCCCCTTATTTTGGGGTAAAATTCAAGAAATTTCTTTTATTTTTGGGGCAAAATTGAAGGAATTTACCTTATTTTGGGGCAAAATTGCAGAAATTTCCCTTATTTGGGGCAAAATTGCAGAAATTTTACTTTTTTTCAGGTAAAAAGGCTGAAATTTCCTTTATTTTGAGGCAAAAAGGAAAAAATTCCCCTTATTTTGGGGCAAAATAGCAAAAATTTCCTTTATTATGGGAAAAAATTGCAAAAATTTCCCTTATTTTAGGGCAAAATTGCAGAAATTTCACTTATTTCAGAGAAATAAAGCAAAAATTTTTCTTATTTTGGGGCAAAAGGACAGAAATTCCCATTATTTTGGGGCAAAAAGGCAAAAATTCACCTTATTTTGGGGTAAAATTGCAGAAATTTCTTTTATTATGGGAAAAAATTGCAGAAATTTCCCTTATTTCACGGCAAAATTGCAGAAATTTCACTTAATCAGGGTAATAACTCAGAAATTCCCCTTATTTTGGAGCAAAAATGAAGAAATTTCCATTTTTATGGCAAAAGGGTTTGCAATCCCATTATTTTCGGGCAAAAAGGCAGAAATTCCCCATATTTTGGAGCAAAATTGAAGAAATTCCCCTAATTTTGGGGCAAAAGGCAGAAATTCCCTTTATTTTGGGGCAAAAATCAGAAATTCCCCTTATTTTGGGGCAAAATTCAAGAAATTTTCTTTATTTTGGGGCAAAATTGCAGGAATTTACCTTATTTTGGGGCAAAATTGCAGAAATTTCCCTTATTTGGGGAAAAATTGCAGAAATTTCACTTATTTTCAGGTAAAAAGGCTGAAATTCCCTTTATTTTGGGGCAAAAAGGGGGAAATTCCCCTTATTTTGGGGCAAAATTGCAGAAATTTCCTTTATTATGGGAAAAAATTGCAGAAATTTCCCTTATTTTAATGCAAAATTGCAGAAATTTCACTTATTTCAGAGAAATAAAGCAAAAATTTTTCTTATTTTGGGGCAAAAAGGCAGAAATTCCCATTATTTTGGGGCAAAAAGGCAGAAATTCACCTTATTTTGGGGTAAAATTGCAGAAATTTTAAATATTTCAGGGCCTAATGAGGGAAATTCCCCTTATTTTGGGGCAAAAATATGAAATCACTAATTTTTGGCGAAAATTGAAGAAATTTCACTTATTTCGGGACAAAAAGCCAGAAATTCCAATTAATTTCGGGCAAAAAGGCAGAAATGACCCGTATTTTGGAGCAAAATTGCAGAAATTCCCCTAATATTGGTGCAAAAATGCAGAAATTCCCTTTATTATGGGGCAAAAATGCAGAAATTCTCCATATTTTGGTGCAAAAATCAGAAATTTCCCTTATTTTGAGGTAAAATTCTCAAATTCCCCAAATTTTAGGGCAATAAAAAAAAATTTCCCTTAATTTGGGGCAAATTTGCCGAAATTTCACTTATTTCAGGGTAATAAGTCAGAAATTTTCCTTATTTTGAGGCAAAAAAGACAGAAATTCCCTTTGTTTTGGGGGAAAAACAGAAATTCCACTTATTTAGAGGCAAAAAGGCAAAAGTTCCCCTTATTTTGGAGCAAAAATGAAGAAATTTCCCTTTTTTATGGCAAAAAGGTATGCATTCTTTTTATTTTCGGGCTAAAAGGCAGAAATTCCCCAAATTTTGGGGCAAAAGGCATAAATTCCACTTATTTTGGGGCAAAATTGCAGAAATTTCCCTTATTTTGGGGCAAAATTGGAGAAATTTCACTTATTTTTGGGCAAAATTGCAGAAATTTCACTTATTTCAAGGAAAAAAGGCAGAAATTATCCTTATTTTGGGGCAAAAATGCAGAAATTCCAAATATTTTGTGCCAAAATTTAGAAATTCCCATTATTTTGAGGTAAAAAGTATGAAATTCCCCTTATTTGGGGACAAAAAGGCAGAAAATTCCCTTATATTGGGGCAAAATTTCAGAAATTTTACTTATTTCAGGGTAATAAGTCAGAAATTTTCCTTATTTTGGGGCAAAAAAGACAGAAATTCCTTTTGTTTTGGGGGAAAAAGAAATAAATTCCACATATTTAGAGGCAAAAAAGCAGAAATTCCCCTTATTTAGGAGCAAAAATGAAGAAATTTACCTTTTTTATGGCAAAAAGGTATGCATTCTTCTTATTTTCGGGCAAAAAGGCAGAAATTTCCCATATTTTAGGGCAAAAAAAACAGAAATTCCCTTTATTTTGGGGCAAAAAGGCAAAAATTTCCCTCATTTTGGGGCAAACTTGCAGAAATTTCATTTATTTCAGGGCAAAAATTCAGAAATTCCTCTTATTTTGGGGCAAAAAGCAGAAATTTCTTTTATTATGGTACAAAATTGAAGAAATTTTCCTTATTTTGGAAGAAAAAGGCAGAAATTCCCCCATATTTGGGGGCAAAAGGCATAAATTCTTCTTATTTTGAGGTAAAATGCAGAAATTCCCCTTATTTAGAGGTAAAATACAGAAATTCCCCAAATATTGGGGGAAAATGCAGAAATTCCCTTTATTTTGGGGCTAAAAGGCAGAAATTAACCGTATTTTAAAGCAAAATTGCAGAAATTCTCATAATTTTCAGGCAAAAGAGCAGAAATTCTACTTATTTTGGGGCAAAAAGACAGAAAATCTCCTTTTTTCGAGAGCAAACAGTCAGAAATTCCCCTTATTTTGGGGCAAAATTGCAGAAATTTCTTTTACATTAGGGCAAAATTGCAGAAATTCCCCTAATTTTGGGGCAAAAGGCAGAAATTCCCTTTATTTTGGGGCAAAAATCAAAAATTCCCCTTATTTTGGGGTAAAATTCAAGAAATTTCTTTTATTTTGGGGCAAAATTGAAGGAATTTACCTTATTTTGGGGCAAAATTGCAGAAATTTCCCTTATTTGGGGCAAAATTGCAGAAATTTTACTTTTTTTCAGGTAAAAAGGCTGAAATTTCCTTTATTTTGAGGCAAAAAGGAAAAAATTCCCCTTATTTTGGGGCAAAATAGCAAAAATTTCCTTTATTATGGGAAAAAATTGCAAAAATTTCCCTTATTTTAGGGCAAAATTGCAGAAATTTCACTTATTTCAGAGAAATAAAGCAAAAATTTTTCTTATTTTGGGGCAAAAGGACAGAAATTCCCATTATTTTGGGGCAAAAAGGCAAAAATTCACCTTATTTTGGGGTAAAATTGCAGAAATTTCTTTTATTATGGGAAAAAATTGCAGAAATTTCCCTTATTTCACGGCAAAATTGCAGAAATTTCACTTAATCAGGGTAATAACTCAGAAATTCCCCTTATTTTGGAGCAAAAATGAAGAAATTTCCATTTTTATGGCAAAAGGGTTTGCATTCCCATTATTTTCGGGCAAAAAGGCAGAAATTCCCCATATTTTGGAGTAAAATTGAAGAAATTCCCCTAATTTTGGGGCAAAAGGCAGAAATTCCCTTTATTTTGGGGCAAAAATCAGAAATTCCCCTTATTTTGGGGCAAAATTCAAGAAATTTTCTTTATTTTGGGGCAAAATTGCAGGAATTTACCTTATTTTGGGGCAAAATTGCAGAAATTTCCCTTATTTGGGGAAAAATTGCAGAAATTTCACTTATTTTCAGGTAAAAAGGCTGAAATTCCCTTTATTTTGGGGCAAAAAGGGGGAAATTCCCCTTATTTTGGGGCAAAATTGCAGAAATTTCCTTTATTATGGGAAAAAATTGCAGAAATTTCCCTTATTTTAATGCAAAATTGCAGAAATTTCACTTATTTCAGAGAAATAAAGCAAAAATTTTTCTTATTTTGGGGCAAAAAGGCAGAAATTCCCATTATTTTGGGGCAAAAAGGCAGAAATTCACCTTATTTTGGGGTAAAATTGCAGAAATTTTAAATATTTCAGGGCCTAATGAGGGAAATTCCCCTTATTTTGGGGCAAAAATATGAAATCACTAATTTTTGGCGAAAATTGAAGAAATTTCACTTATTTCGGGACAAAAAGCCAGAAATTCCAATTAATTTCGGGCAAAAAGGCAGAAATGACCCGTATTTTGGAGCAAAATTGCAGAAATTCCCCTAATATTGGTGCAAAAATGCAGAAATTCCCTTTATTATGGGGCAAAAATGCAGAAATTCTCCATATTTTGGTGCAAAAATCAGAAATTTCCCTTATTTTGAGGTAAAATTCTCAAATTCCCCAAATTTTAGGGCAATAAAAAAAAATTTCCCTTAATTTGGGGCAAATTTGCCGAAATTTCACTTATTTCAGGGTAATAAGTCAGAAATTTTCCTTATTTTGAGGCAAAAAAGACAGAAATTCCCTTTGTTTTGGGGGAAAAACAGAAATTCCACTTATTTAGAGGCAAAAAGGCAAAAGTTCCCCTTATTTTGGAGCAAAAATGAAGAAATTTCCCTTTTTTATGGCAAAAAGGTATGCATTCTTTTTATTTTCGGGCTAAAAGGCAGAAATTCCCCAAATTTTGGGGCAAAAGGCATAAATTCCACTTATTTTGGGGCAAAATTGCAGAAATTTCCCTTATTTTGGGGCAAAATTGGAGAAATTTCACTTATTTTTGGGCAAAATTGCAGAAATTTCACTTATTTCAAGGAAAAAAGGCAGAAATTATCCTTATTTTGGGGCAAAAATGCAGAAATTCCAAATATTTTGTGCCAAAATTTAGAAATTCCCATTATTTTGAGGTAAAAAGTCTGAAATTCCCCTTATTTGGGGACAAAAAGGCAGAAAATTCCCTTATATTGGGGCAAAATTTCAGAAATTTTACTTATTTCAGGGTAATAAGTCAGAAATTTTCCTTATTTTGGGGCAAAAAAGACAGAAATTCCTTTTGTTTTGGGGGAAAAAGAAAGAAATTCCACATATTTAGAGGCAAAAAAGCAGAAATTCCCCTTATTTAGGAGCAAAAATGAAGAAATTTACCTTATTTATGGCAAAAAGGTATGCATTCTTCTTATTTTCGGGCAAAAAGGCAGAAATTTCCCATATTTTAGGGCAAAAAAAAAAACAGAAATTCCCTTTATTTTGGGGCAAAAAGGCAAAAATTTCCCTCATTTTGGGGCAAACTTGCAGAAATTTCATTTATTTCAGGGCAAAAATTCAGAAATTCCTCTTATTTTGGGGCAAAAAGCAGAAATTTCTTTTATTATGGTACAAAATTGAAGAAATTTTCCTTATTTTGGAAGAAAAAGGCAGAAATTCCCCCATATTTGGGGGCAAAAGGCATAAATTCTTCTTATTTTGAGGTAAAATGCAGAAATTCCCCTTATTTAGAGGTAAAATACAGAAATTCCCCAAATATTGGGGGAAAATGCAGAAATTCCCTTTATTTTGGGGCTAAAAGGCAGAAATTAACCGTATTTTAAAGCAAAATTGCAGAAATTCTCATAATTTTCAGGCAAAAGAGCAGAAATTCTACTTATTTTGGGGCAAAAAGACAGAAAATCTCCTTTTTTCGAGAGCAAACAGTCAGAAATTCCCCTTATTTTGGGGCAAAATTGCAGAAATTTCTTTTACATTAGGGCAAAATTGCAGAAATTCCCCTAATTTTGGGGCAAAAGGCAGAAATTCCCTTTATTTTGGGGCAAAAATCAAAAATTCCCCTTATTTTGGGGTAAAATTCAAGAAATTTCTTTTATTTTGGGGAAAATTGAAGGAATTTACCTTATTTTGGGGCAAAATTGCAGAAATTTCCCTTATTTGGGGCAAAATTGCAGAAATTTTACTTTTTTTCAGGTAAAAAGGCTGAAATTTCCTTTATTTTGAGGCAAAAAGGAAAAAATTCCCCTTATTTTGGGGCAAAATAGCAAAAATTTCCTTTATTATGGGAAAAAATTGCAAAAATTTCCCTTATTTTAGGGCAAAATTGCAGAAATTTCACTTATTTCAGAGAAATAAAGCAAAAATTTTTCTTATTTTGGGGCAAAAGGACAGAAATTCCCATTATTTTGGGGCAAAAAGGCAAAAATTCACCTTATTTTGGGGTAAAATTGCAGAAATTTCTTTTATTATGGGAAAAAATTGCAGAAATTTCCCTTATTTCACGGCAAAATTGCAGAAATTTCACTTAATCAGGGTAATAACTCAGAAATTCCCCTTATTTTGGAGCAAAAATGAAGAAATTTCCATTTTTATGGCAAAAGGGTTTGCATTCCCATTATTTTCGGGCAAAAAGGCAGAAATTCCCCATATTTTGGAGTAAAATTGAAGAAATTCCCCTAATTTTGGGGCAAAAGGCAGAAATTCCCTTTATTTTGGGGCAAAAATCAGAAATTCCCCTTATTTTGGGGCAAAATTCAAGAAATTTTCTTTATTTTGGGGCAAAATTGCAGGAATTTACCTTATTTTGGGGCAAAATTGCAGAAATTTCCCTTATTTGGGGAAAAATTGCAGAAATTTCACTTATTTTCAGGTAAAAAGGCTGAAATTCCCTTTATTTTGGGGCAAAAAGGGGGAAATTCCCCTTATTTTGGGGCAAAATTGCAGAAATTTCCTTTATTATGGGAAAAAATTGCAGAAATTTCCCTTATTTTAATG
Organism: Micromys minutus; assembly: GCF_963924665.1. Lineage (NCBI taxonomy): Eukaryota > Metazoa > Chordata > Mammalia > Rodentia > Muridae > Micromys > Micromys minutus. The sequence goes on along the minus strand of NW_027667319.1, from coordinate 356,821 downwards.
CAAAATTGCAGAAATTTCACTTATTTCAGAGAAATAAAGCAAAAATTTTTCTTATTTTGGGGCAAAAAGGCAGAAATTCCCATTATTTTGGGGCAAAAAGGCAGAAATTCACCTTATTTTGGGGTAAAATTGCAGAAATTTTAAATATTTCAGGGCCTAATGAGGGAAATTCCCCTTATTTTGGGGCAAAAATATGAAATCACTAATTTTTGGCGAAAATTGAAGAAATTTCACTTATTTCGGGACAAAAAGCCAGAAATTCCAATTAATTTCGGGCAAAAAGGCAGAAATGACCCGTATTTTGGAGCAAAATTGCAGAAATTCCCCTAATATTGGTGCAAAAATGCAGAAATTCCCTTTATTATGGGGCAAAAATGCAGAAATTCTCCATATTTTGGTGCAAAAATCAGAAATTTCCCTTATTTTGAGGTAAAATTCTCAAATTCCCCAAATTTTAGGGCAATAAAAAAAAATTTCCCTTAATTTGGGGCAAATTTGCCGAAATTTCACTTATTTCAGGGTAATAAGTCAGAAATTTTCCTTATTTTGAGGCAAAAAAGACAGAAATTCCCTTTGTTTTGGGGGAAAAACAGAAATTCCACTTATTTAGAGGCAAAAAGGCAAAAGTTCCCCTTATTTTGGAGCAAAAATGAAGAAATTTCCCTTTTTTATGGCAAAAAGGTATGCATTCTTTTTATTTTCGGGCTAAAAGGCAGAAATTCCCCAAATTTTGGGGCAAAAGGCATAAATTCCACTTATTTTGGGGCAAAATTGCAGAAATTTCCCTTATTTTGGGGCAAAATTGGAGAAATTTCACTTATTTTTGGGCAAAATTGCAGAAATTTCACTTATTTCAAGGAAAAAAGGCAGAAATTATCCTTATTTTGGGGCAAAAATGCAGAAATTCCAAATATTTTGTGCCAAAATTTAGAAATTCCCATTATTTTGAGGTAAAAAGTCTGAAATTCCCCTTATTTGGGGACAAAAAGGCAGAAAATTCCCTTATATTGGGGCAAAATTTCAGAAATTTTACTTATTTCAGGGTAATAAGTCAGAAATTTTCCTTATTTTGGGGCAAAAAAGACAGAAATTCCTTTTGTTTTGGGGGAAAAAGAAAGAAATTCCACATATTTAGAGGCAAAAAAGCAGAAATTCCCCTTATTTAGGAGCAAAAATGAAGAAATTTACCTTATTTATGGCAAAAAGGTATGCATTCTTCTTATTTTCGGGCAAAAAGGCAGAAATTTCCCATATTTTAGGGCAAAAAAAAAACAGAAATTCCCTTTATTTTGGGGCAAAAAGGCAAAAATTTCCCTCATTTTGGGGCAAACTTGCAGAAATTTCATTTATTTCAGGGCAAAAATTCAGAAATTCCTCTTATTTTGGGGCAAAAAGCAGAAATTTCTTTTATTATGGTACAAAATTGAAGAAATTTTCCTTATTTTGGAAGAAAAAGGCAGAAATTCCCCCATATTTGGGGGCAAAAGGCATAAATTCTTCTTATTTTGAGGTAAAATGCAGAAATTCCCCTTATTTAGAGGTAAAATACAGAAATTCCCCAAATATTGGGGGAAAATGCAGAAATTCCCTTTATTTTGGGGCTAAAAGGCAGAAATTAACCGTATTTTAAAGCAAAATTGCAGAAATTCTCATAATTTTCAGGCAAAAGAGCAGAAATTCTACTTATTTTGGGGCAAAAAGACAGAAAATCTCCTTTTTTCGAGAGCAAACAGTCAGAAATTCCCCTTATTTTGGGGCAAAATTGCAGAAATTTCTTTTACATTAGGGCAAAATTGCAGAAATTCCCCTAATTTTGGGGCAAAAGGCAGAAATTCCCTTTATTTTGGGGCAAAAATCAAAAATTCCCCTTATTTTGGGGCAAAATTCAAGAAATTTTCTTTATTTTGGGGCAAAATTGCAGGAATTTACCTTATTTTGGGGCAAAATTGCAGAAATTTCCCTTATTTGGGGAAAAATTGCAGAAATTTCACTTATTTTCAGGTAAAAAGGCTGAAATTCCCTTTATTTTGGGGCAAAAAGGGGGAAATTCCCCTTATTTTGGGGCAAAATTGCAGAAATTTCCTTTATTATGGGAAAAAATTGCAGAAATTTCCCTTATTTTAATGCAAAATTGCAGAAATTTCAGTTATTTCAGAGAAATAAAGCAAAAATTTTTCTTATTTTGGGGCAAAAAGGCAGAAATTCCCATTATTTTGGGGCAAAAAGGCAGAAATTCACCTTATTTTGGGGTAAAATTGCAGAAATTTTAAATATTTCAGGGCCTAATGAGGGAAATTCCCCTTATTTTGGGGCAAAAATATGAAATCACTAATTTTTGGCGAAAATTGAAGAAATTTCACTTATTTCGGGACAAAAAGCCAGAAATTCCAATTAATTTCGGGCAAAAAGGCAGAAATGACCCGTATTTTGGAGCAAAATTGCAGAAATTCCCCTAATATTGGTGCAAAAATGCAGAAATTCCCTTTATTATGGGGCAAAAATGCAGAAATTCTCCATATTTTGGTGCAAAAATCAGAAATTTCCCTTATTTTGAGGTAAAATTCTCAAATTCCCCAAATTTTAGGGCAATAAAAAAAAATTTCCCTTAATTTGGGGCAAATTTGCCGAAATTTCACTTATTTCAGGGTAATAAGTCAGAAATTTTCCTTATTTTGAGGCAAAAAAGACAGAAATTCCCTTTGTTTTGGGGGAAAAACAGAAATTCCACTTATTTAGAGGCAAAAAGGCAAAAGTTCCCCTTATTTTGGAGCAAAAATGAAGAAATTTCCCTTTTTTATGGCAAAAAGGTATGCATTCTTTTTATTTTCGGGCTAAAAGGCAGAAATTCCCCAAATTTTGGGGCAAAAGGCATAAATTCCACTTATTTTGGGGCAAAATTGCAGAAATTTCCCTTATTTTGGGGCAAAATTGGAGAAATTTCACTTATTTTTGGGCAAAATTGCAGAAATTTCACTTATTTCAAGGAAAAAAGGCAGAAATTATCCTTATTTTGGGGCAAAAATGCAGAAATTCCAAATATTTTGTGCCAAAATTTAGAAATTCCCATTATTTTGAGGTAAAAAGTCTGAAATTCCCCTTATTTGGGGACAAAAAGGCAGAAAATTCCCTTATATTGGGGCAAAATTTCAGAAATTTTACTTATTTCAGGGTAATAAGTCAGAAATTTTCCTTATTTTGGGGCAAAAAAGACAGAAATTCCTTTTGTTTTGGGGGAAAAAGAAAGAAATTCCACATATTTAGAGGCAAAAAAGCAGAAATTCCCCTTATTTAGGAGCAAAAATGAAGAAATTTACCTTATTTATGGCAAAAAGGTATGCATTCTTCTTATTTTCGGGCAAAAAGGCAGAAATTTCCCATATTTTAGGGCAAAAAAAACAGAAATTCCCTTTATTTTGGGGCAAAAAGGCAAAAATTTCCCTCATTTTGGGGCAAACTTGCAGAAATTTCATTTATTTCAGAGCAAAAATTCAGAAATTCCTCTTATTTTGGGGCAAAAAGCAGAAATTTCTTTTATTATGGTACAAAATTGAAGAAATTTTCCTTATTTTGGAAGAAAAAGGCAGAAATTCCCCCATATTTGGGGGCAAAAGGCATAAATTCTTCTTATTTTGAGGTAAAATGCAGAAATTCCCCTTATTTAGAGGTAAAATACAGAAATTCCCCAAATATTGGGGGAAAATGCAGAAATTCCCTTTATTTTGGGGCTAAAAGGCAGAAATTAACCGTATTTTAAAGCAAAATTGCAGAAATTCTCATAATTTTCAGGCAAAAGAGCAGAAATTCTACTTATTTTGGGGCAAAAAGACAGAATATCTCCTTTTTTCGAGAGCAAACAGTCAGAAATTCCCCTTATTTTGGGGCAAAATTGCAGAAATTTCTTTTACATTAGGGCAAAATTGCAGAAATTCCCCTAATTTTGGGGCAAAAGGCAGAAATTCCCTTTATTTTGGGGCAAAAATCAAAAATTCCCCTTATTTTGGGGCAAAATTCAAGAAATTTCTTTTATTTTGAGGCAAAATTGAAGGAATTTACCTTATTTTGGGGCAAAATTGCAGAAATTTCCCTTATTTGGGGCAAAATTGCAGAAATTTTACTTTTTTTCAGGTAAAAAGGCTGAAATTTCCTTTATTTTGAGGCAAAAAGAAAAAAATTCCCCTTATTTTGGGGCAAAATAGCAAAAATTTCCTTTATTATGGGAAAAAATTGCAAAAATTTCCCTTATTTTAGGGCAAAATTGCAGAAATTTCACTTATTTCAGAGAAATAAAGCAAAAATTTTTCTTATTTTGGGGCAAAAGGACAGAAATTCCCATTATTTTGGGGCAAAAAGGCAAAAATTCACCTTATTTTGGGGTAAAATTGCAGAAATTTCACATATTTCATGGCAAAAAGGCAGAAATTTCCCTTATTTTGGTGCAAAATTGCAGAAATTTCATTTATTTCAGGGCAAAAATTCAGAAATTCGCCTTATTTTGGGGCAAAAATCAGAAATTTCTTTTATTATGGTACAAAATTGAAGAAATTTTCTTTATTTTAGAACAAAAAGCAGAATTCCCCATATTTTGGAGCAAAAGGCAGAAATTCTTCTTATTTTGAGGTAAAATGCAGAAATTCCTCTTATTCAGAGGTAAAATGCAGAAATTCCCCAAATATTGGAGGAAAATGCAGAAATTCCCTTTATTTTGGGGGCTAAAAGGCAGAAATTAACCGTATTTTAAAAGAAAATTGCAGAAATTCTCATAATTTTCGGGCAAAAAAGCAGAAATTCTCCTTATTTTGGGGCAAAAAGACAGAAAATCTTCTTTTTTTCGAGAGCAAACAGTCAGAAATTCCCCTTATTTTGGGGCAAAATTGCAGAAATTTTTTTTACATTTGGGCAAAATTGCAGAAATTTCCCTTATTTTGGGGCAAAATTGCAGAAATTTCATTTATTTCAGGGTAATAAGTCAGAAATTCTCCTTATTTTGATGCAAAAAAGACAGAAATTCTCTTGTTTTGGGGAAAAAGACAGAAATTCCACTTATTTAGAGGCAAAATTGCAGAAATTCCCCTTATTTTGGAGCAAAAATGAAGAAATTTCCCTTTTTATGGCAAAAAGGTATGCATTCCCATTATTTTCGGGCAAAAAGGAAGAAATTCCCAGTATTTTGGAGCAAAATTGCAGAAATTCCCCTAATTTTGGGGCAAAAAGCAGAAATTCCGATTATTTTGGGGCAAAATTGCAGAAATTTCCCTAATTGTGGGGCAAAAAAACAGAAATTCCCCTTATTTGTGGGCAAAATGGCAGAAATTTCCCTTATTATGGGTAAAAATTGCAGAAATTTCCCTTATTTTAGGGCAAAATTGCAGAAATTTCACTAATTGTGGTGCAAAAAAGCAGAAATTCTCCATATTTTGGGGCAAAATTCAGAAATTCCACTTATTTTGGGGCAAAATTCTAGAAATTTCCCTTATTTTGGGGCAAAATTGCAGAAATTTCACTTATTTTGGGGCAAAATTGCAGAAATTTCACTTATTTCAAAGAAAAAAGGCAGAAATTTTCCTTATTTTGGGGCAAAAAGGCAGAAATTCCTAATATTTTGTGCCAAAATTTAGAAATTCCTTATATTTTGAGGTAAAAAGTCTGAAATTCCCCTTATTTGGGAGCAAAAAGGTAGAAATTTCCCTTATATTGGGGCAAAATTGCAGAAATTTCTCTTATTTCAAGGTAATAAGTCAGAAATTTTCCTTATTTTGGGGCAATAAAGACAGAAATTCTTTTTGTTTTGTGGGAAAAAGACAGAAATTCCACTTATTTAGAGGCAAAGAAGCAGAAATTTCGCTTATTTTTGAGCAAAAATGAAGAAATTTCCCTTTTTTATGGCAAAAAGGTATGCATTCTTCTTATTTTCGGGTAAACAGGCAGAAATTCCCCATATTTTGGGGCAAAAGGCAAAATTCCCATTGTTTTGGGGCAAAAGGCACAAATTTAACTTATTTTTGGGCAAAATTGCAGAAATTTCATTTATTTCAAGGCGAAAAGTCAGAAATTTCCCTTATTTTGGGGCAAAAAGCAGAAATTTCTTTTATTATGGTACAAAATTGATGAAATTTTCCTTATTTCGGAACAAAAGGCAGAAATTCCCCAAATTTGGGGCAAAAGGCAGAAATTCTTCTTATTTTGAGGTAAAATGCAGAAATTCCCCTTATTTGGAGGTAAAATGCAGAAATTCCCCAAATATTGGGGGAAAATGCAGAAATTCCCTTTATTTTGGGGCTAAAAGGAAGAAATTAACCGTATTTTGAAGCAAAATTGCAGAAATTCTCATAATTTTCGGGCAAAAAGGCAAAAATTCTTATTTTGGGCAAAAAGACAGAAAATCTCCTTTTTTCGGGAGCATAAAGTCAGAAATTTCCCTTATTTTGGGGCAAAATTGCATAAATTTCCCTTATTTTTAGGCATAATTGCAGAAATTTCACTTATTTCAGAAAAAAGGCAGAAATTTTCTTATTTTGGAGCAAAAAAACAGAAATTCCCCATATTTTGGGGCAAAAAGGAAGAAATTCCCTTTATTTTGAGGTAAAAAGGCTGAAATTCCCCTTATTTTCGGGCAAAAAGTCAGAAATTTCCCTTATTTTGGTGCAAAAAGACAGAAATTTTGTTTATTTTTAGGGAAAAGGCAGAACTTGAACTTATTTTGAATCAAAAAGGCGGAAAATCCCCATTTTTTGGGGCAAAAATGAGGAAATTTCCCTTTTTTATGGCAAAAAGGTAAACATTCCCTTTATTTTCGGGCAAAAAGGCAGAAATTCCCTATATTTTAGAGCAAAATTGCAGAAATTCCCCTAATTTTGGGGCAAAAGGCAGAAATTCCCTTTATTTTGGGGTAAAAATCACAAATTCCCCTTATTTTGGGGCAAAATTCCAGAAACATTTTTTATTTTGGGGCAAAATTGCAGAAATTTACCTTATTTTAGGGCAAAATTGCAGAAATTTCACTTATTTCAGTGTAATAAGTCAGAAATTCTCCTTATTTTGATGCAAAAAAGACAGAAATTCCCTATGTTTTGGGGGTAAAAGACAGAAATTCCACTTATTTAGAGGCATAAAGGCAGAAATTCCCCTTATTTTGAAGCAAAAATGAAGAAATTTCCCTTTTTATGGCAAACAGGTATGCATTCCCATTATTTTCGGGCAAAAAAACAGAAATTCCCCCTATTTTGGAGCAAAATCGCAGAAATTCCCCAAATTTGGGGGCAAAATCAAAAATTCTCCTTATTTTGGGGCAAAATTGCAGAAATTTCCTTAATTGTGGGGCAAAAAAACAGAAATTCCCCTTATTTGGGGGCAAAATGGAAGAAATTTCCCTTATTATGGGGAAAAATTGCAGAAATTTCCCTTATTTTACGGCAAAATTGCAGAAATTTCATTAATCGTGGGGCAAAAAGGCAGAAATTCTCCATATTTTGGGGCAAAATACAGAAATTCCACTTATCTTGGGGCAAAATTCCAGAAATTTCCTTTATTTTGGGGCAAAATTGCAGAAATTTCACTTATTTTGGGGCAAAATTGCAGAAATTTCACTTATTTCAGTGAAAAGAGGCAGAAATTTTCTTTATTTTGGTGCAAAAAGGCAGAAATTCCTAATATTTTGTGCCAAATTTTATAAATTCCTTATATTTTGAGGTAAAAAGGCTGAAATTCCCCTTATTTGTGGGCAAAAAGGTAGAAATTTCCCTTATATTGGGGCAAAATTGCAGAAATTTCACTTATTTCAAGGTAATAAGTCAGAAATTTTCCTTATTTTGGGGCAAAAAAGACAGAAATTCCCTTTGTTTTGGGGGAAAAAGACAGAAATTCCACTAATTTAGAGGCAAAGAAGCAGAAATTTCGCTTATTTTGGAGCAAAAATGAAGAAATTTCCCTTTTTTATGGCAAAAAGGTATGCATTCTTCTTATTTTCGGGGAAACAGGCAGAAATTCCCCATATTTTGGGACAAAAGGCAGAAATTCCCATTATTTTGGGGCAAAAGGCACAAATTTAATTTATTTTTGGGCAAAATTGCAGAAATTTCATTTATTTCAAGGCAAAAAGTCAGAAATTTCCCTTATTTTGGGGCAAAAAGCAGAAATTTCTTTTATTATGGTACAAAATTGAAGAAATTTTTTTTATTTCGGAACAAAAAGGCAGAAATTCCCCATATTTTGGGGCAAAAGGCAGAAATTCTTCTTATTTTGAGGTAAAATGCAGAAATTCCCCTTATTAAGAGGTAAAATGCAGAAATTCCCCAAATATTGGGGAAAAATGTAGAAATTCTCTTTATTTTGGGGCTAAAATGAAGAAATTAACCGTATTTTGAAGCAAAATTGCAGAAATTCTCATAATTTTCGGGCAAAAATGCAAAAATTCTTATTTTAGGGCAAAAAGACAGAAAATTTCCTTTTTTCGGGAGCATAAAGTCAGAAATTTCCCTTATTTTGGGGTAAAATTGCAGAAATTTCCTTTACATTTGGGCAAAATTGCAGAAATTTCCCTTATTTTGAGGCAAAATTGCAGAAATTTCATTTATTTCAGAAAAAAGGTAGAAATTTTCTTATTTTGGGGCAAAAAGGCAGAAATTTCCCATATTTTGGGGCAAAAAGGAAGAAATTCCCCTTATTTTGAGGTAAAAAGGCTGAAATTCCCCTTATTTTCGGGCAAATTCAGAAATTCCCTTTTTTGGTGCAAAAAGACAGAAATTTTGTTTATTTTTAGGGAAAAGGCAGAAATTGCACTTATTTTAAATCAAAATAGCAAAAAATCCCCATATTTTGGGGCAAAAATGAAGAAATTTCCCTTTTTTATGGCAAAAAGGTAAACATTCCCTTTATTTTCGGGGAAAAAGGCAGAAATTCCCCATATTTTGGAGCAAAATTGCAGAAATTCCCCTAATTTTTGGGCAAAAGGCAGAAATTCCCTTTATTTTGGGGCAAAAATCAGAAATTCCCCTTATTTTGGGGCAAAATTCCAGACATTTTCTTTATTTTGGGGCAAAATTGCAGGAATTTACCTTATTTTGGAACAAAATTGCAGAAATTTCTTATATTTGGGGCAAAATTGCAGAAATTTCTCTTATTTTCAGGTAAAAAGTCTGAAATTTCCTTTATTTTGGGCAAAAAGTGAGAAATTCCTCTTATTCTGGGGCAAAATTGCAGAAATTTATCTTATTTTGGGGCAAAAAGGAAGAAATTCCGTATATTTTGTGGAAAAAAGGCAGAAATTTCCTTTATTTTGAGGTAATAAAGTTGAAATTCTTCTTATTTTGGGGCAAAAAGGCAGAAATTCCCCTTATTTTGGGGTAAAATTGCAGAAATTTCAAATATTTCAGGGCAAAATGGCAGAAATTCCCCTTATTTTGGGGCAAAAAGATGAAATCCCTAATTTTTTGCGAAAATTGAAGAAATTTCACTTATTTCGGGACAAAAAGCCAGAAATTCCAATTAATTTCGGGCAAAAAGGCAAATGACCCGTATTTTGGAGCAAAATTGCAGAAATTCCCCTAATATTGGTGCAAAAATGCAGAAATTCCCTTTATTATGGGGCAAAAAGGCAGAAATTCTCCATATTTTGGTGCAAAAATCAGAAATTTCCCTTATTTTGAGGTAAAATTCTCAAATTCCCCAAATTTTAGGGCAAAAGGCAAAAATTTCCCTTATTTTGGGGCAAATTTGCAGAAATTTCACTTATTTCAGGGTAATAAGTCAGAAATTTTTCTTATTTTGAGGCAAAAAAGACAGAAATTCCCTTTGTTTTGGGGGAAAAACAGAAATTCCACTTATTTAGAGGCAAAAAGGCAAAAGTTCCCCTTATTTTGAGCAAAAATGAAGAAATTTCCCTTTTTTATGGCAAAAAGGTATGCATTCTTTTTATTTTCGGGCAAAAAGGCAGAAATTCTCAAAATTTTGGGGCAAAAGGCAGAAATTCCACTTATTTTGGGGCAAAATTGCAGAAATTTTCCTTATTTTGGGGCAAAATTGGAGAAATTTCACTTATTTTGGGGCAAAAAGGCAGAAATTCCTAATATTTTGTGCCAAAATTTAGAAATTCCCATTACTTTGAGGTAAAAAGTCTGAAATTCCCTTTATTTGGGGGCAAAATGGCAGAAATTTCCTTTATATTGGGGCAAAATTTCAGAAATTTCACTTATTTCAGGGTAATAAGTAAGAAATTTTCCTTATTTTGGGGCAAAAAAGACAAAAATTCCTTTTGTTTTGGAAGAAAAAGAAAGAAATTCCACTTCTTTAGAGGCAAAAAAGCAGAAATTCCCCTTATTTTGGAGCAAAAATGAAAAAATTTACCTTTTTTATGGCAAAAAGGTATGCATTCTTCTTATTTTCGGGCAAAAATGCAGAAATTCGCCATATTTTGGGGCAAAAGGAAGAAATTCTCTTTATTTTGGGGCAAAAATGCAAAAATTTCCCTTATTTTGGGGGAAATTGCAGAAATTTCATTTATTTCAGGGCAAAAATTCAGAAACTCCCCTTATTTTGGGGCAAAAAGCAGAAATTTCTTTTATTATGGTACAAAATTGAAGAAATTTTCCTTATTTTGAAACAAAAAGGCAGAAATTCCCCATATTTTGCGGCAAAAGTCAGAAATTGTTCTTATTTTGAGGTAAAATGCAGAAATTCCTCTTATTTAGAGGTAAAATGCAGAAATTCCCCAAATATTGGGGGGAAATGCAGAAATTCCCTTTATTTTGGGGCTAAAAGGCAGAAATTAACCGTATTTTAAAGCAAAATTGCAGAAATTCTCATAATTTTCAGGCAAAAAAGCAGAAATTCTCCTTATTTTGGGGTAAAATGACAGAAAATCTCCTTTTTTCGAGAGCAAACAGTCAGAAATTCCCCTTATTTTGGGGCAAAATTGCAGAAATTTCTTTTACATTGAGGCAAAATTGCAGAAATTTCCCTTATTTTGGGGCAAAATTGCAGAAATTTCACTTATTTCAGGGTAATAAGTCAGAAATTCTCCTTATTTTGATGCAAAAAAGACAGAAATTCTCTTTGTTTTGGGGGAAAAGACAGAAATTCCACTTATTTAGAGGCAAAAAGGCAGAAATTCCCCTTATTTTGGAGCAAAAATGAAGAAATTTCCATTTTTATGGCAAAAAGGTATGCATTCCCATTATTTTCAAGCAAAAAGGCAGAAATTCCCCGTATTTTGGAGCAAAATTGTAGAAATTCCCCTAATTTTGGGGCAAAAGGCAGAAATTCCCTTCATTTTGGGGCAAAAATCAGAAATTCCCCTTATTTTGGGGCAAAATTCAAGAAATTTCCTTTATTTTGGGGCAAAATTACAGGAATTTACCTTATTTTGGGGCAAAATTGCAGAAATTTCCCTTATTTGGGGTAAAATTTCAGAAATTTCACTTATTTTCAGGTAAAAAGCCTGAAATTTCCTTTATTTTGGGGCAAAAATGAAGAAATTCCCCTTATTTTGGGGCAAAATTGCAGAAATTTCCTTTATTATGGGAAAAAATTGCAGAAATTTCCCTTGTTTTAGGGCAAAATTGCAGAAATTTCACTTATTTCAGAGAAATAAAGCAAAAATTTTTCTTATTTTGGGGCAAAAAGGCAGAAATCCCCATTATTTTGGCGCAAAAAGGCAAAAATTAACCTTATTATTGGGTAAAATGGCAGAAATTTCACATATTTCATGGCAACAAGGCAGAAATTTCCCTTATTTTGGGGCAAAATTGGAGAAATTTCATTTATTTCAGGGCAAAATTCAGAAATTCCCCTTATTTTGGGGCAAAAAGCAGAAATTTCTTTTATTATGGTACAAAAGTGAAGAAATTTTCCTTATTTTAGAACAAAAATGCAGAAAATCCCCATATTTTGGGGCAAAAGGCAGGAATTCTTCTTATTTTGTGGTAAAATGCAGAAATTCCCATTATTTAGAGGTAAAATGCAGAAAAACCCCAAATATTGGGGGAAAATGCAGAAATTCCCTTTATTTTGTGGCTAAAAGGCAGAAATTAACCGTATTTTAAAACAAAATTGCAGAAATTCTCATAATTGTCGGGCAAAAGCAGAAATTCTCCTTATTTTGGGGCAAAAAGACAGAAAAATCTCCTTTTTTCGAGAGCAAACAGTCAGAAATTCCCCTTATTTTGAGGCAAAATTGCAGAAATTTCTTTTACATTGGGGCAAAATTGCAGAAATTTCCCTTATTTTGGGGCAAAATTGCAGAAATTTCACTTATTTCAGGGTAATAAGTCAGACATTCTCCTTATTTTGATGCAAAAAAGACAGAAATTCCCTTTGTTTTGGGGGAAAAAGACAGAAATTCTACTTATTTAGAGGCAAAAATGAAGAAATTCCCCTTATTTTGGAGCAAAAAGGAAGAAATTTCCCTTTTTATGGCAAAAAGGTATGCATTCCCATTATTATCGGGCAAAAAGGCAGAAATTCCCCGTATTTTGGAGCAAAATCACAGAAATTCCCCTAATTTTGGGGCAAAAGGCAGAAATTCCCTTTATTTTGTGGCAAAAATCAGAAATTCCCCTTATTTTGTGGCAAAATTCAAGAAATTTACTTTATTTTGCGTCAAAATTGCAGGAATTTACCTTATTTTGAGGCAAAATTGCAGAAATTTCACTTATTTAGGGCAAAATTGCAGAAATTTCACTTATTTTCAGGTAAAAAGGCTGAAATTTCCTTTATTTTGGGGCAAAAAAGGAGAAATTCCCCTTATTTCGAGGCAAAATTGCAGAAATTTCCTTTATTATGGGAAAAAATTGCAGAAATTTCCCTTATTTTAGGGCAAAATTGCAGAAATTTTACTTATTTCAGAGAAATAAAGCAAAAATCTTTCTTATTTTGGGGCAAAAATGCAGAAATTCCCATTATTTTCGGGCAAAAAGGCAGAAATTCACCTTATTTTGGGGTAATGTTGCAGAAATTTCACATATTTCATGGCAAAAAGGCAGAAATTTCCCTTATTTTGGGGCAAAATTGCAGAAATTTCATTTATTTCAGGGCAAAAATTCAGAAATTCCCCTTATTTTGGGGCAAAAAGCAGAAATTTCTTTTATTATGGTATAAAATTGTAGAAATATTCCTTATTTTGGAACAAAAAGGCAGAAATTCTCCATATTTTGGGGCAAAAGGCAGAAATTCTTCTTATTTTGAGGTAAAATGCAGAAATTCCCCTTATTTAGAGGTAAAATGCAGAAATTCCCCAAATATTGGGGGAAAATGCAGAAATTCCCTTCATGTTGGGGCTAAAAGACAGAAATTAACCGTATTTTAAAGCAAAATTGCAGGAATTCTCATAATTTTTGGGCAAAAAAGCAGAAATTCTCCTTATTTTGGGGCAAAAAGACAGAAAATCTCCTTTTTTCAAGAGCAAACAGTCAGAAATTCCCTTATTTTGGAGCAAAATTGCAGAAATTTCTTTTACATTGGGGCAAAATTGCAGAAATTTCCCTTATTTTGGGGCAAAATTGCAGAAATTTCACTTATTTCAGGGTAATAAGTCAGAAATTCTTCTTATTTTGATGCAAAAAAGACAGAAATTCCCTTTGTTTTGGGGGAAAAAGACAGAAATTCCACTTATTTAGAGGCAAAAAGGCAGAAATTCCCCTTATTTTGGAGCAAAAATGAAGAAATTTCCATTTTTATGGCAAAAAGGTATGCATTCCCATTATTTTCAGGCAAAAAGGCAGAAATTCCCCGTATTTTGGAGCAAAATGCAGAACTTCCCCTAATTTTGGGCAAAAGACAGTAATTCCCTTTATTTTGGGACAAAAATCAGAAATTCCCCTTATTTTGGGGCAAAATTCAAGAAATTTTTTTTATTTTGGGGCAAAATTACAGGAATTTACCTTATTTTGGGGCAAAATTGCAGTAATTTCCTTTATTTGGGGCAAAATTGCAGAAATTTCACTAATTTTCAGGTAAAAAGGCTGAAATTTCCTTTATTTTGGGGCAAAAAAGGAGAAATTCCCCTTATTTTGGGACAAAATTGCAGAAATTTCCTTTATTAGGGGAAAAAATTGCAGAAATTTCCCTTATTTTAGAGCAAAATTGCAGAAATTTCACTTATTTCAGAGAAATAAAGCAAAAATTTTTCTTATTTTGGGGCAAAAAGGCAGAAATTCCCAATATTTTGGGGCAAAAGGCAGAAATTTTCCTTATTTTGAGGTAAAATGCAGAAATTCCCCTTATTTAGAGATAAAATGCAGAAATTCCCCAAATATTGGAGGAAAATGCAGAAATTCTCTTTATTTTGGGGCTAAAAGGCAGAAATTAACCGTATTTTAAAGCAAAATTGCAGAAATTCTCATAATTTTCGGGCAAAAAAGCAGAAATTCTCCTTATTTTGGGGCAAAAAAACAGAAAATCTCCTTTTTTCGAGAGCAAACAGTCAGAAATTCCCCTTATTTTGGGGCAAAATTGCAGAAATTTCTTTTACAATGGGGCAAAATTGCAGAAATTTCCTTTATTTTGGGGCAAAATTGCAGAAATTTCACTTATTTCAGGGTAATAAGTCAGAAATTCTTCTTATTTTGATGCAAAAAAGACAGAAATTCCGTTTGTTTTGGGGGAAAAAGACAGAAATTCCACTTATTTAGAGGCAAAAAGGCAGAAATTCCCCTTATTTTGGAGCAAAAATGAAGAAATTTCCATTTTTATGGCAAAAAGGTATGCATTCCCATTATTATCGGGCAAAAAGGCAGAAATTCCCCGTATTTTGGAGCAAAATTGTAGAAATTCCCCTAATTTTGGGGCAAAAGGCAGAAATTCCCTTTATTTTGGGGCAAAAATCAGAAATTCCCCTTATTTTGGGGCAAAATTCAAGATTTTTCCTTTATTTTGGGGCAAAATTGCAGGAATTTACCTTATTTTGGGGCAAAATTGCAGAAATTTCCCTTATTTGGGGTAAAATTGCAGAAATTTACTTATTTTCAGGTAAAAAGGCTGAAATTTCCTTTATTTTGGGGCAAAAAAGAAGAAATTCCCCTTATTTTGGGGCAAAATTGCAGAAATTTCCTTTATTATGGGAAAAAATTGCAGAAATTTCCCTTATTTTAGGGCAAAATTGCAGAAATTTCACTTATTTCAGAGAAATAAAGCAAAAATTTTTCTTATTTTGGGGCAAAAAGGCAGAAATCCCCATTATTTTGGCGCAAAAAGGCAAAAATTACCCCTATTTTGGGGTAAAATGGCAGAAATTTCACATATTTCATGGCAACAAGGGAGAAATTTCTCTTATTTTGCGGCAAAATTGCAGAAATTTCATTTATTTCAGGGCAAAATTCAGAAATTCCCCTTATTTTGGGGCAAAAAGCAGAAATTTCTTTTATTATGGTACAAAATTGAAGAAATTTTCCTTATTTTAGAACAAAAATGCAGAAAATCCCCATATTTTGGGGCAAAAGGCAGGAATTCTTCTTATTTTGTGGTAAAATGCAGAAATTCCCATTATTTAGAGGTAAAATGCAGAAAAACCCCAAATATTGGGGGAAAATGCAGAAATTCCCTTTATTTTGTGGCTAAAAGGCAGAAATTAACCGTATTTTAAAACAAAATTGCAGAAATTCTCATAATTGTCGGGCAAAAGCAGAAATTCTCCTTATTTTGGGGCAAAAAGACAGAAAAATCTCTTTTTTTCGAGAGCAAACAGTCAGAAATTCCCCTTATTTTGGGGCAAAACTGCAGAAATTTCTTTTACATTGGGGCAAAATTGCAGAAATTTCCCTTATTTTGGGGCAAAATTGCAGAAATTTCACTTATTTCAGGGTAATAAGTCAGACATTCTCCTTATTTTGATGCAAAAAAGACAGAAATTCCCTTTGTTTTGGGGGAAAAAGACAGAAATTCTACTTATTTAGAGGCAAAAATGAAGAAATTCCCCTTATTTTGGAGCAAAAAGGAAGAAATTTCCCTTTTTATGGCAAAAAGGTATGCATTCCCATTATTATCGGGCAAAAAGGCAGAAATTCCCCGTATTTTGGAGCAAAATCACAGAAATTCCCCTAATTTTGGGGCAAAAGGCAGAAATTCCCTTTATTTTGGGGCAAAAATCAGAAATTCCCCTTATTTTGTGGCAAAATTCAAGAAATTTACTTTATTTTGCGTCAAAATTGCAGGAATTTACCTTATTTTGAGGCAAAATTGCAGAAATTTCACTTATTTAGGGCAAAATTGCAGAAATTTCACTTATTTTCAGGTAAAAAGGCTGAAATTTCCTTTATTTTGGGGCAAAAAAGGAGAAATTCCCCTTATTTCGAGGCAAAATTGCAGAAATTTCCTTTATTATGGGAAAAAATTGCAGAAATTTCCCTTATTTTAGGGCAAAATTGCAGAAATTTTACTTATTTCAGAGAAATAAAGCAAAAATCTTTCTTATTTTGGGGCAAAAATGCAGAAATTCCCATTATTTTCGGGGAAAAAGGCAGAAATTTACCTTATTTTGGGGTAATGTTGCAGAAATTTCACATATTTCATGGCAAAAAGGCAGAAATTTCCCTTATTTTGGGGCAAAATTGCAGTAATTTCCTTTATTTGGGGCAAAATTGCAGAAATTTCACTAATTTTCAGGTAAAAAGGCTGAAATTTCCTTTATTTTGGGGCAAAAATGGAGAAATTCCCCTTATTTTGGGACAAAATTGCAGAAATTTTCTTTATTAGGGGAAAAAATTGCAGAAATTTCCCTTATTTTTGGGCAAAATTGCAGAAATTTCACTTATTTCAGAGAAATAAAGCAAAAATTTTTCTTATTTTGGGGCAAAAAGGCAGAAATTCCCCATATTTTGGGGCAAAAGGCAGAAATTCTTCTTATTTTGAGGTAAAATGCAGAAATTCCCCTTATTTAGAGATAAAATGCAGAAATTCCCCAAATATTGGGGGAAAATGCAGAAATTCTCTTTATTTTGGGGCTAAAAGGCAGAAATTAACCGTATTTTAAAGCAAAATTGCAGAAATTCTCATAATTTTCGGGCAAAAAATCAGAAATTCTCCTTATTTTGGGGCAAAAGGACAGAGAATCTCCTTTTTTCGAGAGCAAACAGTCAGAAATTCCCCTTATTTTGGGGCAAAATTGCAGAAATTTCTTTTACATTGGGGCAAAATTGCAGAAATTTCCTTTATTTTGGGGCAAAATTGCAGAAATTTCACTTATTTCAGGGTAATAAGTCAGAAATTCTTCTTATTTTGATGCAAAAAAGACAGAAATTCCGTTTGTTTTGGGGGAAAAAGACAGAAATTCCACTTATTTATAGGCAAAAAGGCAGAAATTCCCTTATTTTGGAGCAAAAATGAAGAAATTTCCATTTTTATGGCAAAAAGGTATGCATTCCCATTATTTTCCAGCAAAAAGGCAGAAATTCCCCGTATTTTGGAGCAAAATTGTAGAAATTCCCCTAATTTTGGGGCAAAAGGCAGAAATTCCCTTTATTTTGGGGCAAAAATCAGAAATTCCCCTTATTTTGGGGCAAAATTCAAGATTTTTCCTTTATTTTGGAGCAAAATTGCAGGAATTTACCTTATTTTGGGGCAAAATTGCAGAAATTTCCCTTATTTGGGGTAAAATTTCAGAAATTTACTTATTTTCAGGTAAAAAGGCTGAAATTTCCTTTATTTTGGGGCAAAAAAGAAGAAATTCCCCTTATTTTGGGGCAAAATTGCAGAAATTTCCTTTATTATGGGAAAAAATTGCAGAAATTTCCCTTATTTTAGGGCAAAATTGCAGAAATTTCACTTATTTCAGAGAAATAAAGCAAAAATTTTTCTTATTTTGGGGCAAAAAGGCAGAAATCCCCATTATTTTGGCGCAAAAAGGCAAAAATTACCCCTATTTTGGGGTAAAATGGCAGAAATTTCACATATTTCATGGCAACAAGGGAGAAATTTCTCTTATTTTGCGGCAAAATTGCAGAAATTTCATTTATTTCAGGGCAAAATTCAGAAATTCCCCTTATTTTGGGGCAAAAAGCAGAAATTTCTTTTATTATGGTACAAAATTGAAGAAATTTTCCTTATTTTAGAACAAAAATGCAGAAAATCCCCATATTTTGGGGCAAAAGGCAGGAATTCTTCTTATTTTGTGGTAAAATGCAGAAATTCCCATTATTTAGAGGTAAAATGCAGAAAAACCCCAAATATTGGGGGAAAATGCAGAAATTCCCTTTATTTTGTGGCTAAAAGGCAGAAATTAACCGTATTTTAAAACAAAATTGCAGAAATTCTCATAATTGTCGGGCAAAAGCAGAAATTCTCCTTATTTTGGGGCAAAAAGACAGAAAAATCTCCTTTTTTCGAGAGCAAACAGTCAGAAATTCCCCTTATTTTGGGGCAAAATTGCAGAAATTTCTTTTACATTGGGGCAAAATTGCAGAAATTTCCCTTATTTTGGGGCAAAATTGCAGAAATTTCACTTATTTCAGGGTAATAAGTCAGACATTCTCCTTATTTTGATGCAAAAAAGACAGAAATTCCCTTTGTTTTGGGGGAAAAAGACAGAAATTCTACTTATTTAGAGGCAAAAATGAAGAAATTCCCCTTATTTTGGAGCAAAAAGGAAGAAATTTCCCTTTTTATGGCAAAAAGGTATGCATTCCCATTATTATCGGGCAAAAAGGCAGAAATTCCCCGTATTTTGGAGCAAAATCACAGAAATTCCCCTAATTTTGGGGCAAAAGGCAGAAATTCCCTTTATTTTGGGGCAAAAATCAGAAATTCCCCTTATTTTGTGGCAAAATTCAAGAAATTTACTTTATTTTGCGTCAAAATTGCAGGAATTTACCTTATTTTGAGGCAAAATTGCAGAAATTTCACTTATTTAGGGCAAAATTGCAGAAATTTCACTTATTTTCAGGTAAAAAGGCTGAAATTTCCTTTATTTTGGGGCAAAAAAGGAGAAATTCCCCTTATTTCGAGGCAAAATTGCAGAAATTTCCTTTATTATGGGAAAAAATTGCAGAAATTTCCCTTATTTTAAGGCAAAATTGCAGAAATTTTACTTATTTCAGAGAAATAAAGCAAAAATCTTTCTTATTTTGGGGCAAAAATGCAGAAATTCCCATTATTTTCGGGCAAAAAGAAAGAAATTCACCTTATTTTGGGGTAATGTTGCAGAAATTTCACATATTTCATGGCAAAAAAGCAGAAATTTCCCTTATTTTGGGGCAAAATTGCAGTAATTTCCTTTATTTGGGGCAAAATTGCAGAAATTTCACTAATTTTCAGGTAAAAAGGCTGAAATTTCCTTTATTTTGGGGCAAAAATGGAGAAATTCCCCTTATTTTGGGACAAAATTGCAGAAATTTCCTTTATTAGGGAAAAAAATTGCAGAAATTTCCCTTATTTTAGGGCAAAATTGCAGAAATTTCACTTATTTCAGAGAAATAAAGCAAAAATTTTTCTTATTTTGGGGCAAAAAGGCAGAAATTCCCCATATTTTGGGGCAAAAGGCAGAAATTCTTCTTATTTTGAGGTAAAATGCAGAAATTCCCCTTATTTAGAGATAAAATGCAGAAATTCCCCAAATATTGGGGGAAAATGCAGAAATTCTCTTTATTTTGGGGCTAAAAGGCAGAAATTAACCGTATTTTAAAGCAAAATTGCAGAAATTCTCATAATTTTCGGGCAAAAAATCAGAAATTCTCCTTATTTTGGGGCAAAAGGACAGAGAATCTCCTTTTTTCGAGAGCAAACAGTCAGAAATTCCCCTTATTTTGGGGCAAAATTGCAGAAATTTCTTTTACATTGGGGCAAAATTGCAGAAATTTCCTTTATTTTGGGGCAAAATTGCAGAAATTTCACTTATTTCAGGGTAATAAGTCAGAAATTCTTCTTATTTTGATGCAAAAAAGACAGAAATTCCGTTTGTTTTGGGGGAAAAAGACAGAAATTCCACTTATTTAGAGGCAAAAAGGCAGAAATTCCCCTTATTTTGGAGCAAAAATGAAGAAATTTCCATTTTTATGGCAAAAAGGTATGCATTCCCATTATTTTCCAGCAAAAAGGCAGAAATTCCCCGTATTTTGGAGCAAAATTGTAGAAATTCCCCTAATTTTGGGGCAAAAGGCAGAAATTCCCTTTATTTTGGGGCAAAAATCAGAAATTCCCCTTATTTTGGGGCAAAATTCAAGATTTTTCCTTTATTTTGGGGCAAAATTGCAGGAATTTACCTTATTTTGGGGCAAAATTGCAGAAATTTCCCTTATTTGGGGTAAAATTGCAGAAATTTACTTATTTTCAGGTAAAAAGGCTGAAATTTCCTTTATTTTGGGGCAAAAAAGAAGAAATTCCCCTTATTTTGGGGCAAAATTGCAGAAATTTCCTTTATTATGGGAAAAAATTGCAGAAATTTCCCTTATTTTAGGGCAAAATTGCAGAAATTTCACTTATTTCAGAGAAATAAAGCAAAAATTTTTCTTATTTTGGGGCAAAAAGGCAGAAATCCCCATTATTTTGGCGCAAAAAGGCAAAAATTACCCCTATTTTGGGGTAAAATGGCAGAAATTTCACATATTTCATGGCAACAAGGGAGAAATTTCTCTTATTTTGCGGCAAAATTGCAGAAATTTCATTTATTTCAGGGCAAAATTCAGAAATTCCCCTTATTTTGGGGCAAAAAGCAGAAATTTCTTTTATTATGGTACAAAAGTGAAAAAATTTTCCTTATTTTAAAACAAAAATGCAGAAAATCCCCATATTTTGGGGCAAAAGGCAGGAATTCTTCTTATTTTGTGGTAAAATGCAGAAATTCCCATTATTTAGAGGTAAAATGCAGAAAAACCCCAAATATTGGGGGAAAATGCAGAAATTCCCTTTATTTTGTGGCTAAAAGGCAGAAATTAACCGTATTTTAAAACAAAATTGCAGAAATTCTCATAATTGTCGGGCAAAAGCAGAAATTCTCCTTATTTTGGGGCAAAAAGACAGAAAAATCTCCTTTTTTCGAGAGCAAACAGTCAGAAATTCCCCTTATTTTGGGGCAAAATTGCAGAAATTTCTTTTACATTGGGGCAAAATTGCAGAAATTTCCCTTATTTTGGGGCAAAATTGCAGAAATTTCACTTATTTCAGGGTAATAAGTCAGACATTCTCCTTATTTTGATGCAAAAAAGACAGAAATTCCCTTTGTTTTGGGGGAAAAAGACAGAAATTCTACTTATTTAGAGGCAAAAATGAAGAAATTCCCCTTATTTTGGAGCAAAAAGGAAGAAATTTCCCTTTTTATGGCAAAAAGGTATGCATTCCCATTATTATCGGGCAAAAAGGCAGAAATTCCCCGTATTTTGGAGCAAAATCACAGAAATTCCCCTAATTTTGGGGCAAAAGGCAGAAATTCCCTTTATTTTGGGGCAAAAATCAGAAATTCCCCTTATTTTGTGGCAAAATTCAAGAAATTTACTTTATTTTGCGTCAAAATTGCAGGAATTTACCTTATTTTGAGGCAAAATTGCAGAAATTTCACTTATTTAGGGCAAAATTGCAGAAATTTCACTTATTTTCAGGTAAAAAGGCTGAAATTTCCTTTATTTTGGGGCAAAAAAGGAGAAATTCCCCTTATTTCGAGGCAAAATTGCAGAAATTTCCTTTATTATGGGAAAAAATTGCAGAAATTTCCCTTATTTTAAGGCAAAATTGCAGAAATTTTACTTATTTCAGAGAAATAAAGCAAAAATCTTTCTTATTTTGGGGCAAAAATGCAGAAATTCCCATTATTTTCGGGCAAAAAGAAAGAAATTCACCTTATTTTGGGGTAATGTTGCAGAAATTTCACATATTTCATGGCAAAAAAGCAGAAATTTCCCTTATTTTGGGGCAAAATTGCAGTAATTTCCTTTATTTGGGGCAAAATTGCAGAAATTTCACTAATTTTCAGGTAAAAAGGCTGAAATTTCCTTTATTTTGGGGCAAAAATGGAGAAATTCCCCTTATTTTGGGACAAAATTGCAGAAATTTCCTTTATTAGGGAAAAAAATTGCAGAAATTTCCCTTATTTTAGGGCAAAATTGCAGAAATTTCACTTATTTCAGAGAAATAAAGCAAAAATTTTTCTTATTTTGGGGCAAAAAGGCAGAAATTCCCCATATTTTGGGGCAAAAGGCAGAAATTCTTCTTATTTTGAGGTAAAATGCAGAAATTCCCCTTATTTAGAGATAAAATGCAGAAATTCCCCAAATATTGGGGGAAAATGCAGAAATTCTCTTTATTTTGGGGCTAAAAGGCAGAAATTAACCGTATTTTAAAGCAAAATTGCAGAAATTCTCATAATTTTCGGGCAAAAAATCAGAAATTCTCCTTATTTTGGGGCAAAAGGACAGAGAATCTCCTTTTTTCGAGAGCAAACAGTCAGAAATTCCCCTTATTTTGGGGCAAAATTGCAGAAATTTCTTTTACATTGGGGCAAAATTGCAGAAATTTCCTTTATTTTGGGGCAAAATTGCAGAAATTTCACTTATTTCAGGGTAATAAGTCAGAAATTCTTCTTATTTTGATGCAAAAAAGACAGAAATTCCGTTTGTTTTGGGGGAAAAAGACAGAAATTCCACTTATTTAGAGGCAAAAAGGCAGAAATTCCCCTTATTTTGGAGCAAAAATGAAGAAATTTCCATTTTTATGGCAAAAAGGTATGCATTCCCATTATTTTCCAGCAAAAAGGCAGAAATTCCCCATATTTTGGAGCAAAATGGTAGAAATTCCCCTAATTTTGGGGCAAAAGGCAGAAATTCCCTTTATTTTGGGGCAAAAATCAGAAATTCCCCTTATTTTGGGGCAAAATTCAAGATTTTTCCTTTATTTTGGGGCAAAATTGCAGGAATTTACCTTATTTTGGGGCAAAATTGCAGAAATTTCCCTTATTTGGGGTAAAATTGCAGAAATTTACTTATTTTCATGTAAAAAGGCTGAAATTTCCTTTATTTTGGGGCAAAAAAGAAGAAATTCCCCTTATTTTGGGGCAAAATTGCAGAAATTTCCTTTATTATGGGAAAAAATTGCAGAAATTTCCCTTATTTTAGGGCAAAATTGCAGAAATTTCACTTATTTCAGAGAAATAAAGCAAAAATTTTTCTTATTTTGGGGCAAAAAGGCAGAAATCCCCATTATTTTGGCGCAAAAAGGCAAAAATTACCCCTATTTTGGGGTAAAATGGCAGAAATTTCACATATTTCATGGCAACAAGGGAGAAATTTCTCTTATTTTGCGGCAAAATTGCAGAAATTTCATTTATTTCAGGGCAAAATTCAGAAATTCCCCTTATTTTGGGGCAAAAAGCAGAAATTTCTTTTATTATGGTACAAAAGTGAAGAAATTTTCCTTATTTTAGAACAAAAATGCAGAAAATCCCCATATTTTGGGGCAAAAGGCAGGAATTCTTCTTATTTTGTGGTAAAATGCAGAAATTCCCATTATTTAGAGGTAAAATGCAGAAAAACCCCAAATATTGGGGGAAAATGCAGAAATTCCCTTTATTTTGTGGCTAAAAGGCAGAAATTAACCGTATTTTAAAACAAAATTGCAGAAATTCTCATAATTGTCGGGCAAAAGCAGAAATTCTCCTTATTTTGGGGCAAAAAGACAGAAAAATCTCCTTTTTTCGAGAGCAAACAGTCAGAAATTCCCCTTATTTTGGGGCAAAATTGCAGAAATTTCTTTTACATTGGGGCAAAATTGCAGAAATTTCCCTTATTTTGGGGCAAAATTGCAGAAATTTCACTTATTTCAGGGTAATAAGTCAGACATTCTCCTTATTTTGATGCAAAAAAGACAGAAATTCCCTTTGTTTTGGGGGAAAAAGACAGAAATTCTACTTATTTAGAGGCAAAAATGAAGAAATTCCCCTTATTTTGGAGCAAAAAGGAAGAAATTTCCCTTTTTATGGCAAAAAGGTATGCATTCCCATTATTATCGGGCAAAAAGGCAGAAATTCCCCGTATTTTGGAGCAAAATCACAGAAATTCCCCTAATTTTGGGGCAAAAGGCAGAAATTCCCTTTATTTTGGGGCAAAAATCAGAAATTCCCCTTATTTTGTGGCAAAATTCAAGAAATTTACATTATTTTGCGTCAAAATTGCAGGAATTTACCTTATTTTGAGGCAAAATTGCAGAAATTTCACTTATTTAGGGCAAAATTGCAGAAATTTCACTTATTTTCAGGTAAAAAGGCTGAAATTTCCTTTATTTTGGGGCAAAAAAGGAGAAATTCCCCTTATTTCGAGGCAAAATTGCAGAAATTTCCTTTATTATGGGAAAAAATTGCAGAAATTTCCCTTATTTTAGGGCAAAATTGCAGAAATTTTACTTATTTCAGAGAAATAAAGCAAAAATCTTTCTTATTTTGGGGCAAAAATGCAGAAATTCCCATTATTTTCGGGCAAAAAGGCAGAAATTCACCTTATTTTGGGGTAATGTTGCAGAAATTTCACATATTTCATGGCAAAAAGGCAGAAATTTCCCTTATTTTGGGGCAAAATTGCAGAAATTTCATTTATTTCAGGGCAAAAATTCAGAAATTCCCCTTATTTTGGGGCAAAAAGCAGAAATTTCTTTTATTATGGTATAAAATTGTAGAAATATTCCTTATTTTGGAACAAAAAGGCAGAAATTCTCCATATTTTGGGGCAAAAGGCAGAAATTCTTCTTATTTTGAGGTAAAATGCAGAAATTCCCCTTATTTAGAGGTAAAATGCAGAAATTCCCCAAATATTGGGGGAAAATGCAGAAATTCCCTTCATTTTGGGGCTAAAAGACAGAAATTAACCGTATTTTAAAGCAAAATTGCAGGAATTCTCATAATTTTCGGGCAAAAAAGCAGAAATTCTCCTTATTTTGGGGCAAAAAGACAGAAAATCTCCTTTTTTCGAGAGCAAACAGTCAGAAATTCCCCTTATTTTGGGGCAAAATTGCAGAAATTTCTTTTACATTGGGGCAAAATTGCAGAAATTTCCCTTATTTTGGGGCAAAATTGCAGAAATTTCACTTATTTCAGGGTAATAAGTCAGAAATTCTCCTTATTTTGATGCAAAAAAGACAGAAATTCCCTTTGTTTTGGAGGAAAAAGACAGAAATTCCACTTATTTAGAGGCAAAAAGGCAGAAATTCCCCTTATTTTGGAGCAAAAATGAAGAAATTTCCCTTTTTATGGCAAAAAGGTATGCATTCCCATTATTTTCAGGCAAAAAGGCAGAAATTCCCCGTATTTTGGAGCAAAATGCAGAAATTCCCCTAATTTTGGGCAAAAGACAGTAATTCCCTTTATTTTGGGACAAAAATCAGAAATTCCCCTTATTTTGGGGCAAAATTCAAGAAATTTCCTTTATTTTGGGGCAAAATTACAGGAATTTACCTTATTTTGGGGCAAAATTGCAGTAATTTCCTTTATTTGGGGCAAAATTGCAGAAATTTCACTAATTTTCAGGTAAAAAGGCTGAAATTTCCTTTATTTTGGGGCAAAAAAGGAGAAATTCCCCTTATTTTGGGACAAAATTGCAAAAATTTCCTTTATTAGGGGAAAAAATTGCAGAAATTTCCCTTATTTTAGGGCAAAATTGCAGAAATTTCACTTATTTCAGAGAAATAAAGCAAAAATTTTTCTTATTTTGGGGCAAAAAGGCAGAAATTCCCAATATTTTGGGGCAAAAGGCAGAAATTCTTCTTATTTTGAGGTAAAATGCAGAAATTCCCCTTATTTAGAGATAAAATGCAGAAATTCCCCAAATATTGGGGGAAAATGCAGAAATTCTCTTTATTTTGGGGCTAAAAGGCAGAAATTAACCGTATTTTAAAGCAAAATTGCAGAAATTCTCATAATTTTCGGGCAAAAAATCAGAAATTCTCCTTATTTTGGGGCAAAAGGACAGAGAATCTCCTTTTTTCGAGAGCAAACAGTCAGAAATTCCCCTTATTTTGGGGCAAAATTGCAGAAATTTCTTTTACATTGGGGCAAAATTGCAGAAATTTCCTTTATTTTGGGGCAAAATTGCAGAAATTTCACTTATTTCAGGGTAATAAGTCAGAAATTCTTCTTATTTTGATGCAAAAAAGACAGAAATTCCGTTTGTTTTGGGGGAAAAAGACAGAAATTCCACTTATTTAGAGGCAAAAAGGCAGAAATTCCCCTTATTTTGGAGCAAAAATGAAGAAATTTCCATTTTTATGGCAAAAAGGTATGCATTCCCATTATTTTCCAGCAAAAAGGCAGAAATTCCCCGTATTTTGGAGCAAAATTGTAGAAATTCCCCTAATTTTGGGGCAAAAGGCAGAAATTCCCTTTATTTTGGGGCAAAAATCAGAAATTCCCCTTATTTTGGGGCAAAATTCAAGATTTTTCCTTTATTTTGGGGCAAAATTGCAGGAATTTACCTTATTTTGGGGCAAAATTGCAGAAATTTCCCTTATTTGGGGTAAAATTGCAGAAATTTACTTATTTTCAGGTAAAAAGGCTGAAATTTCCTTTATTTTGGGGCAAAAAAGAAGAAATTCCCCTTATTTTGGGGCAAAATTGCAGAAATTTCCTTTATTATGGGAAAAAATTGCAGAAATTTCCCTTATTTTAGGGCAAAATTGCAGAAATTTCACTTATTTCAGAGAAATAAAGCAAAAATTTTTCTTATTTTGGGGCAAAAAGGCAGAAATCCCCATTATTTTGGCGCAAAAAGGCAAAAATTACCCCTATTTTGGGGTAAAATGGCAGAAATTTCACATATTTCATGGCAACAAGGGAGAAATTTCTCTTATTTTGCGGCAAAATTGCAGAAATTTCATTTATTTCAGGGCAAAATTCAGAAATTCCCCTTATTTTGGGGCAAAAAGCAGAAATTTCTTTTATTATGGTACAAAAGTGAAGAAATTTTCCTTATTTTAGAACAAAAATGCAGAAAATCCCCATATTTTGGGGCAAAAGGCAGGAATTCTTCTTATTTTGTGGTAAAATGCAGAAATTCCCATTATTTAGAGGTAAAATGCAGAAAAACCCCAAATATTGGGGGAAAATGCAGAAATTCCCTTTATTTTGTGGCTAAAAGGCAGAAATTAACCGTATTTTAAAACAAAATTGCAGAAATTCTCATAATTGTCGGGCAAAAGCAGAAATTCTCCTTATTTTGGGGCAAAAAGACAGAAAAATCTCCTTTTTTCGAGAGCAAACAGTCAGAAATTCCCCTTATTTTGGGGCAAAATTGCAGAAATTTCTTTTACATTGGGGCAAAATTGCAGAAATTTCCCTTATTTTGGGGCAAAATTGCAGAAATTTCACTTATTTCAGGGTAATAAGTCAGACATTCTCCTTATTTTGATGCAAAAAAGACAGAAATTCCCTTTGTTTTGGGGGAAAAAGACAGAAATTCTACTTATTTAGAGGCAAAAATGAAGAAATTCCCCTTATTTTGGAGCAAAAAGGAAGAAATTTCCCTTTTTATGGCAAAAAGGTATGCATTCCCATTATTATCGGGCAAAAAGGCAGAAATTCCCCGTATTTTGGAGCAAAATCACAGAAATTCCCCTAATTTTGGGGCAAAAGGCAGAAATTCCCTTTATTTTGGGGCAAAAATCAGAAATTCCCCTTATTTTGTGGCAAAATTCAAGAAATTTACTTTATTTTGCGTCAAAATTGCAGGAATTTACCTTATTTTGAGGCAAAATTGCAGAAATTTCACTTATTTAGGGCAAAATTGCAGAAATTTCACTTATTTTCAGGTAAAAAGGCTGAAATTTCCTTTATTTTGGGGCAAAAAAGGAGAAATTCCCCTTATTTTGGGACAAAATTGCAGAAATTTCCTTTATTAGGGGAAAAAATTGCAGAAATTTCCCTTATTTTAGGGCAAAATTGCAGAAATTTCACTTATTTCAGAGAAATAAAGCAAAAATTTTTCTTATTTTGGGGCAAAAAGGCAGAAATTCCCAATATTTTGGGGCAAAAGGCAGAAATTTTTCTTATTTTGAGGTAAAATGCAGAAATTCCCCTTATTTAGAGATAAAATGCAGAAATTCCCCAAATATTGGAGGAAAATGCAGAAATTCTCTTTATTTTGGGGCTAAAAGGCAGAAATTAACCGTATTTTAAAGCAAAATTGCAGAAATTCTCATAATTTTCGGGCAAAAAAGCAGAAATTCTCCTTATTTTGGGGCAAAAGGACAGAAAATCTCCTTTTTTCGAGAGCAAACAGTCAGAAATTCCCCTTATTTTGGGGCAAAATTGCAGAAATTTCTTTTACATTGGGGCAAAATTGCAGAAATTTCCTTTATTTTGGGGCAAAATTGCAGAAATTTCACTTATTTCAGGGTAATAAGTCAGAAATTCTTCTTATTTTGATGCAAAAAAGACAGAAATTCCGTTTGTTTTGGGGGGAAAAGACAGAAATTACACTTATTTAGAGGCAAAAAGGCAGAAATTCCCCTTATTTTGGAGCAAAAATGAAGAAATTTCCATTTTTATGGCAAAAAGGTATGCATTCCCATTATTTTCCAGCAAAAAGGCAGAAATTCCCCGTATTTTGGAGCAAAATTGTAGAAATTCCCCTAATTTTGGGGCAAAAGGCAGAAATTCCCTTTATTTTGGGGCAAAAATCAGAAATTCCCCTTATTTTGGGGCAAAATTCAAGATTTTTCCTTTATTTTGGGGCAAAATTGCAGGAATTTACCTTATTTTGGGGCAAAATTGCAGAAATTTCCCTTATTTGGGGTAAAATTGCAGAAATTTACTTATTTTCAGGTAAAAAGGCTGAAATTTCCTTTATTTTGGGGCAAAAAAGAAGAAATTCCCCTTATTTTGGGGCAAAATTGCAGAAATTTCCTTTATTATGGGAAAAAATTGCAGAAATTTCCCTTATTTTAGGGCAAAATTGCAGAAATTTCACTTATTTCAGAGAAATAAAGCAAAAATTTTTCTTATTTTGGGGCAAAAAGGCAGAAATCCCCATTATTTTGGCGCAAAAAGGCAAAAATTACCCCTATTTTGGGGTAAAATGGCAGAAATTTCACATATTTCATGGCAACAAGGGAGAAATTTCTCTTATTTTGCGGCAAAATTGCAGAAATTTCATTTATTTCAGGGCAAAATTCAGAAATTCCCCTTATTTTGGGGCAAAAAGCAGAAATTTCTTTTATTATGGTACAAAATTGAAGAAATTTTCCTTATTTTAGAACAAAAATGCAGAAAATCCCCATATTTTGGGGCAAAAGGCAGGAATTCTTCTTATTTTGTGGTAAAATGCAGAAATTCCCATTATTTAGAGTTAAAATGCAGAAAAACCCCAAATATTGGGGGAAAATGCAGAAATTCCCTTTATTTTGTGGCTAAAAGGCAGAAATTAACCGTATTTTAAAACAAAATTGCAGAAATTCTCATAATTGTCGGGCAAAAGCAGAAATTCTCCTTATTTTGGGGCAAAAAGACAGAAAAATCTTCTTTTTTCGAGAGCAAACAGTCAGAAATTCCCCTTATTTTGGGGCAAAATTGCAGAAATTTCTTTTACATTGGGGCAAAATTGCAGAAATTTCCCTTGTTTTGGGGCAAAATTGCAGAAATTTCACTTATTTCAGGGTAATAAGTCAGACATTCTCCTTATTTTGATGCAAAAAAGACAGAAATTCCCTTTGTTTTGGGGGAAAAAGACAGAAATTCTACTTATTTAGAGGCAAAAATGAAGAAATTCCCCTTATTTTGGAGCAAAAAGGAAGAAATTTCCCTTTTTATGGCAAAACGGTATGCATTCCCATTATTATCGGGCAAAAAGGCAGAAATTCCCCGTATTTTGGAGCAAAATCACAGAAATTCCCCTAATTTTGGGGCAAAAGGCAGAAATTCCCTTTATTTTGGGGCAAAAATCAGAAATTCCCCTTATTTTGTGGCAAAATTCAAGAAATTTACTTTATTTTGCGTCAAAATTGCAGGAATTTACCTTATTTTGAGGCAAAATTGCAGAAATTTCACTTATTTAGGGCAAAATTGCAGAAATTTCACTTATTTTCAGGAAAAAAGGCTGAAATTTCCTTTATTTTGGGCAAAAAAGGAGAAATTCCCCTTATTTCGAGGCAAAATTGCAGAAATTTCCTATATTATGGGAAAAATTGCAGAAATTTCCCTTATTTTAGGGCAAAATTGAGAAATTTTACTTATTTCAGGGAAATAAAGCAAAAATCTTTCTTATTTTGGGGCAAAAATGCAGAAATTCCCATTATTTTCGGGCAAAAAGGCAGAAATTCACCTTATTTTGGGGTAATGTTGCAGAAATTTCACATATTTCATGGCAAAAAGGCAGAAATTTCCATTATTTTGGGGCAAAATTGCAGAAATTTCATTTATTTTAGGGCAAAAATTCAGAAATTCCCCTTATTTTGTGGCAAAAAGAAGAAATTTCTTTTATTATGGTATAAAATTGTAGAAATATTCCTTATTTTGGAACAAAAAGGCAGAAATTCTCCATATTTTGGGGCAAAAGGCAGAAATTCTTCTTATTTTGAGGTAAAATGCAGAAATACCCCAAATATTGGGGGAAAATGCAGAAATTCCCTTTATTTTGTGGCTAAAAGGCAGAAATTAACCGTATTTTAAAACAAAATTGCAGAAATTCTCATAATTGTCGGGCAAAAGCAGAAATTCTCCTTATTTTAGGGCAAAAAGACAGAAAATCTCCTTTTTTCGAGAGAAAAACAGTCAGAAATTCCCCTTACTTTGGGGCAAAATTGCAGAAATTTCTTTTACATTGGGGCAAAATTGCAGAAATTTCCCTTATTTTGGGGAAAAATTGCAGAAATTTCACTTATTTCAGGGTAATAAGTCAGACATTCTCCTTATTTTGATGCAAAAAAGACAGAAATTCCCTTTGTTTTGGGGGAAAAAGACAGAAATTCTACTTATTTAGAGGCAAAAATGAAGAAATTCCCCTTATTTTGAAGCAAAAAGGAAGAAATTTCCCTTTTTATGGCAAAAAGGTATGCATTCCCATTATTATCGGGCAAAAAGGCAGAAATTCCCGTATTTTGGAGCAAAATCACAGAAATTCCCCTAATTTTGGGGCAAAAGGCAGAAATTCCCTTTATTTTGGGGCAAAAATCAGAAATTCCCCTTATTTTGGGGCAAAATTCAAGAAATTTCCTTTATTTTGCGTCAAAATTGCAGGAATTTACTTTATTTTGAGGCAAATTTGCAGAAATTTCACTTATTTGGGGTAAAATTGCAGAAATTTCACTTATTTTCAGGTAAAAAGGCTGAAATTTCCTTTATTTTGGGGCAAAAAAGGAGAAATTCCCCTTATTTCGAGGCAAAATTGCAGAAATTTCCTTTATTATGGGAAAAAATTGCAGAAATTTCCCTTATTTTAGGGCAAAATTGCAGAAATTTTACTTATTTCAGAGAAATAAAGCAAAAATCTTTCTTATTTTGGGGCAAAAATGCAGAAATTCCCATTATTTTCGGGCAAAAAGGCAGAAATTCACCTTATTTTGGGGTAAAGTTGCAGAAATTTCACATATTTCATGGCAAAAAGGCAGAAATTTCCCTTATTTTGGGGCAAAATTGCAGAAATTTCATTTATTTCAGGGCAAAAATTCAGAAATTCCCCTTATTTTGGGGCAAAAAGCAGAAATTTCTTTTATTATGGTATAAAATTGTAGAAATATTCTTTATTTTGGAACAAAAAGACAGAAATTCCTCATATTTTGGGGCAAAAGGCAGAAATTCTTCTTATTTTGAGGTAAAATGCAGAAATTCCCCTTATTTAGAGGTAAAATGCAGAAATTCCCCAAATATTGGGGGAAAATGCAGAAATTCCCTTCATTTTTGGGCTAAAAGGCAGAAATTAACTGTATTTTAAAGCAAAATTGCAGAAATTCTCATAATTTTCGGGCAAAAAAGCAGAAATTCTCCTTATTTTGGGGCAAAAAGACAGAAAATTTCCTTTTTTCGAGAGCAAACACTCAGAAATTCCCCTTATTTTGGGGCAAAATTGCAGAAATTTCTTTTACATTGGGGAAAAATTGCAGAAATTTCCCTTATTTTGGGGCAAAATTGCAGAAATTTCACTCATTTCAGGGTAATAAGTCAGAAATTCTCCTTATTTTGATGCAAAAAAGACAGAAATTCCCTTTGTTTTGGGGGAAAAAGACAGAAATTCCACTTATTTAGAGGCAAAAAGGCAGAAATTCCCCTTATTTTGGAGCAAAAATGAAGAAATTTCCCTTTTTGTGGCAAAAAGCTATGCATTCCCATTATTTTCAGGCAAAAAGGCAGAAATTCCCCGTATTTTGGATCAAAATGCAGAAATTCCCCTAATTTTGGGCAAAAGACAGAAATTCCCTTTATTTTGGGGCAAAAATCAGAAATTCCCCTTATTTTGGGGCAAAATTCAAGAAATTTCCTTTATTTTGGGGCAAAATTACAGGAATTTACCTTATTTTGGGGCAAAATTGCAGTAATTTCCTTTATTTGGGGCAAAATTGCAGAAATTTCACTAATTTTCAGGTAAAAAGGCTGAAATTTCCTTTATTTTGGGGCAAAAAAGGAGAAATTCCCCTTATTTTGGGACAAAATTGCAGAAATTTTTTTATTAGGGGAAAAAATTGCAGAAATTTCCCTTATTTTAGGGCAAAATTGCAGAAATTTCAATTATTTCAGAGAAATAAAGCAAAAATTTTTCTTATTTTGGGGCAAAAAGGCAGAAATTCCCCATATTTTGGGGCAAAAGGCAGAAATTCTTCTTATTTTGAGGTAAAATGCAGAAATTCCCCTTATTTAGAGATAAAATGCAGAAATTCCCCAAATATTGGGGGAAAATGCAGAAATTCTCTTTATTTTGGGGCTAAAAGGCAGAAATTAACCGTATTTTAAAGCAAAATTGCAGAAATTCTCATAATTTTCGGGCAAAAAATCAGAAATTCTCCTTATTTTGGGGCAAAAGGACAGAGAATCTCCTTTTTTCGAGAGCAAACAGTCAGAAATTCCCCTTATTTTGGGGCAAAATTGCAGAAATTTCTTTTACATTGGGGCAAAATTGCACAAATTTCCTTTATTTTGGGGCAAAATTGCAGAAATTTCACTTATTTCAGGGTAATAAGTCAGAAATTCTCCTTATTTTGATGCAAAAAAAGACGGAAATTCCCTTTGTTTTGGAGGAAAAAGACAGAAATTCCACTTATTTAGAGGCAAAAAGGCAGAAATTCCCCTTATTTTGGAGCAAAAATGAAGAAATTTCCCTTTTTATGGCAAAAAGGTATGCATTACCATTATTTTCAGGCAAAAAGGCAGAAATTCCCCGTATTTTGGAGCAATATTGCAGAAATTCCCCATATTTTGGGGCAAAAAGGCAGAAATTCACCTTATTTTGGGGTAAAATTGCAGAAATTTCACATATTTCATGGCAACAAGGCAGAAATTTCCCTTATTTTGGGGCAAAATTGCAGAAATTTCATTTATTTCAGGGCAAAAATTCAGAAATTCCCTTTATTTTGGGGCAAAAAGCAGAAATTTCTTTTATTATGGTACAAAATTGAAGAAATTTTCCTTATTTTGGAACAAAAAGGCAGAAATTCCCCATATTTTGGGGCAAAAGGCAGAAATTCTTCTTATATTTAGGTAAAATGCAGATATTCCCCTTATTTAGAGGTAAAATGCAGAAATTCCCCAAATATTGGGGGAAAATGCAGAAATTCCCTTTATTTTGGGGCTAAATGGCAGAAATTAACCGTATTTTGAAGCAAAATTGCAGAAATTCTCATAATTTTCAAGCAAAAAAGCAGAAATTTTCCTTATTTTGGGGCAAAAAGACAGAAAATCTCCTTTTTTCAAGAGCAAACAGTCAGAAATTTCCCTTATTTTGGGGCAAAATTGCAGAAATTTCACTTATTTCAGGGTAATAAGTCAGAAATTCTCATTATTTTGATGCAAAAAAGACAGAAATTCCCTTTGTTTTGGGGGAAAATGACAGAAATTCCACTTATTTAGAGGCAAAAATGCAGAAATTCCCCTTATTTTGGAGCAAAAATGAAGAAATTTCCATTTTTATGGCAAAAAGGTATGCATTCCCATTATTTTCGGGCAAAAAGGCAGAAATTCCCCGTATTTTGGAGCAAAATCGCAGAAATTCCCTTAATTTTGGGGCAAAAGGCAGAAATTCCCTTTATTTTGGGGCAAAGATCAGAAATTCCCCTTATTTTGGGGCAAAATTGCAGGAATTTACCTTATTTTGGGGCAAAATTGCAGAAATTTCCCTTATTTGGGTCAAAATTGCAGAAATTTCACTTATTTTCAGATAAAAAGGCTGAAATTTCCTTTATTTTGGGGCAAAAAGTGAGAAATTCCCCTTATTTTGAGGCAAAATTGCAGAAATTTTTTTTATTATGGGAAAAAATTGCAGAAATTTCCCTTATTTTAGGGCAAAATTGCAGAAATTTCACTTATTTCAGAGAAATAAAGCAAAAATTTTTCTTATTTTAGGGCAAAAAGGCAGAAATTCCCATTATTTTAAGGCAAAATTGCAGAAATTCACCTTATTTTGTGGTAAAATTGCAGAAATTTCACATATTTCATGGCAAAAATGCAGAAATTTCCCTTATTTTGGGGCAAAATTGCAGAAATTTCATTTATTTCAGGGCAAAAATTCAGAAATTCCCCTTATTTTGGGGCAAAAAACAGAAATTTCTTTTATTATGGTACAAAATTGAAGAAATTTTCCTTATTTCGGAACAAAAAGGCAGAAATTCCCAATATTTTGGGGCAAAAGGCAGAAATTCTTCTTATTTTGAGGTAAAATGCAGAAATTCCCCTTATTTAGAGCTAAAATGCAGAAATTCCCCAAATATTGGGGGAAAATGCAGAAATTCCCTTTATTTTGGGGCTAAAAGGCAGAAATTAACCGTATTTTAAAGCAAAATTGCAGAAATTCTCATAATTTTCGGGCAATAAAGCAGAAATTCTCCTTATTTTGGGGCAAAAAGACAGAAAATCTCCTTTTTTCGAGGGCAAACAGTCAGAAATTCCCCTTATTTTGGGGCAAAATTGCAGAAATTTCTTTTACATTGGGGAAAAATTACAGTAATTACCCTTATTTTGGGGCAAAATTGCAGAAATTTCACTAATTTCAGGGTAATAAGTCAGAAATTCTCCTTATTTTGATGCAAAAAAGACAGAAATTCCCTTTGTTTTGGAGGAGAAAGACAGAAATTCCACTTATTTAGAGGCAAAAAGGCAGAAATTCCCTTTATTTTGAAGCAAAAATGAAGAAATTTTCCTTTTTATGGCAAAAAGATATGCATTCGCATTATTTTCAGGCAAAAAGGCAGAAATTCCCCGTATTTTGGAGCAAAATTGCAGAAATTCCCCTAATTTTGGGGCAAAAGGCAGAAATTCCCTTTATTTTGGGGCAAAAATCAGAAATTCCCCTTATTTTGGGGAAAAATTCAAGAAATTTCCTTTATTTTGGGGCAAAATTGCAGGAATTTACCTTATTTTGGGGCAAAATTGCAGAAATTTCTCTTATTTAGGGCAAAATTGCAGAAATTTCACTTATTTTCAGGTAAAAAGGCTGAAATTTCCTTTATTTTGGGGCAAAAAAGGAGAAATTCCCCTTATTTTGGGGCAAAATTGCAGAAATTTCCTTTATTATGGGAAAAAATTGCAGAAATTTCCCTTATTTTAGGGCAAAATTGCAGAAATTTCACTTATTTCAGAGAAATAAAGCAAAAATTTTTCTTATTTTGGGGCAAAAATGCAGAAATTCCCATTATTTTGGGGCCAAAAGGCAGAAATTCCCCTTATTTTGGGGTAAAATTGCAGAAATTTCACATATTTCATGGCAAAAAGGCAGAAATTTCCCTTATTTTTGGGCACAATTGCAGAAATTTCATTTATTTCAGGGCAAAAATTCAGAAAATCCTCTTATTTTGGGGCAAAAAGCAGAAATTTCTTTTATTATCGTACAAAATTGAAGAAATTTTCCTTATTTTGGAAGAAAAAGGCAGAAATTCCTCATATTTTGTGTCAAAAGGCAGAAATTCTTCTTATTTTGAGGTGAAATGCAGAAATTCCCCTTATTTAGAGGTAAAATGCAGAAATTCCCCAAATATTGGGGAAAAATGCAGAAATTCCCTTTATTTTGGGGCTAAAAGGCAGAAATTAACCGTATTTTAAAGCAAAATTGCAGAAATTCTCACAATTTTCGGGCAAAAAAGCAGAAATTCTCCTTATTTTGAGGCAAAAAGACAGAAAATCTCCTTTTTTCGAGAGCAAATAGTCAGAAATTCCCCTTATTTTGGGGCAAAATTGCAGAAATTTCTTTTACATTCGGGCAAAATTGCAGAAATTTTCCTTATTTTGGGGCAAAATTGCAGAAATTTCACTTATTTCAGGGTAATAAGACAGAAATTCTCCTTATTTTGATGCAAAAAGACAGAAATTCCCTTTGTTTTGGGGGAAAAAGACAGAAATTCCACTTATTTAGATGCAAAAAGACAGAAATTCCCCTTATTTTGGAGCAAAAATGAAGAAATTTCCCTTTTTATGGCAAAGAGGTTTGCATTCCCATTATTTTCGTGTAAAAAGGCAGAAATTCCCCGTATTTTGGAGCAAAATTGCAGAAATTCTTCTAATTTTGTGGCAAAAAGCGAAATTCCCTTTATTTTGGGGCAAAAATCAGAAATTCCCCTTATTTTGGGGCAAAATTCAAGAAATTTCCTTTATTTTGGGGCAAAATTGCAGGAATTTACCTTATTTTGGGGCAAAATTGCAGAAATTTCCCTTATTTGGGGCAAAATTGCAGAAATTTCACTTATTTTCAGGTAAAACGGCTGAAATATCCTTTATTTTCGGGCAAAAAGAGAGAAATTTTCCTTATTTTGGGGCAAAATTGCAGAAATTTCCTTTATTATGGGAAAAAATTGCAGAAATTTCCCTTATTTTAGGGCAAAATTGCAGGAATTTCACTTATTTCAGAGAAATAAAGCAAATTTTTTTTTTATTTTGGGGCAAAAAGGCAGAAATTCCCATTATTTTGGGGCAAAAAGGCAGAAATTCACCTTATTTTGGTGTAAAATTGCAGAAATTTCACATATTTCATGGCAAAAAGGCAGAAATTCCTAATATTTTGTGGCAAAAATGCAGAAATTCCCCTTATTTTGAGGTAAAAAGTCTGGAATTCCCCTTATTTGGGGGGAAAAAGGCAGATATTTCCCTTATGTTGGGGCAAAATTGCAGAAATTTCACTTATTTCAGGAAAAAAAAGGCAGAAATGTTCTTTATTTTGGGGCAAAAAGACAGAAATTCTCTTTGTTTTGGGAAAAAAAGACAGAAATTCCACTTATTTAGAGGCAAAAAAGAAGAAATTTCATTATTTTGGAGCAAAAATGAAGAAATTTCCCTTTTTTATGGCAAAAAGGTATGCATTCCCCTTATTTTCGGGCAAAAAGGCAGAAATTCCCCTTATTTTGGGGCAAAAAGATGAAATCCCTAATTTTTGTCTAAAATTGAAGAAATTTCACTTATTTCGGGAGAAATAAGCAGAAATTCCAATTAATTTCGGGCAAAAAGAAAGAAATGACCCGTATTTTGGAGCAAAATTGCAGAAATTCCCGTAATATTGGTGCAAAAATGCAGAAATTCCCTTTATTTTGGGGCAAAAAGCAGAAATTTTACATATTTTGGTGCAAAAATCAGAAATTTCTCTTATTTTGAGGTAAAATGCTGAAATTCCTCATATTTTGGGCCAAAAGGCAAAAATTTCCCTTATTTTGGGGCAAATTTGCAGAAATTTCTCTTATTTGAGGGTAATAAGTAAGAAATTTACCTAATTTTGGGGCAAAAAGACAGAAATTCCCTTTGTTTTAGGGGAGAAAGGCAGAAATTCCACTTATTTAGAGGTAAAAAGGCAAAAGTTCCCCTTATTTTGGAGCAAAAATGAAGAAATTTTCCTTTTTTATGGCAAAATGTATGCATTCTTCTTATTTTCGAACAAAAAGGCAGAAATTCCCCATATTTTGGGGCAAAAAGCAGAAATTCCCCTTATTTTGGAGCAAAATTGCAGAAATTTCCATAATTGTGGGGCAAAAAAACAGAAATTCCCCTTATTTGGGGGCAAAATTGCAGAAATTTCCCTTATTATGGGAAAAAATTGCAGAAATTTCCCTTATTTTAGAGCAAAATTGCAGAAATTTCACTAATTGTGGCGCAAAAAGGCAGAAATTCTCCATATTTTGGGGCAAAACTCAGAAATTCCACTTATTTTGGATCAAAATTCCAGAAATTTTCCTTATTTTGGGGCAAAATTGCAGAAATGTCACTTATTATGGGGCAAAATTGCAGAAATTTCACTTATTTCAGGGAAAAAAGGAAGAAATTTTCCTTATTTTGGGGCAAAAAGTCAGACATTCCTAATATTTTGTGCCAAAATTCAGAAATTCCTTATATTTTGTGGTAAAAAGTCTGAAATTCCCCTTGTTTGGGGGCAAAAAGCTAGAAATTTCCCTTATATTGGTGCAAAATTGCAGAAATTTCACTTATTTCAAGGTAATAAGTCAGAAATTTTCCTTATTTTGGGGCAAAAAAGACAGAAATTCCCTTTGTTTTTGGGGAAAAAGACAGAAATTCCACTTATTTAGAGGCAAAGAAGCAGAAATTTCTCTTATTTTGGAGCAAAAATGAAGAAATTTCCCTTTTTTATGGCAAAAAGGTATGCATTCTTCTTATTTTCGGGGAAAAAGGCAGAAATTCCCCATATTTTGGGGCAAAAGGCAGAAATTCCCATTATTTTGGGGCAAAAGGCACAAATTTAACATATTTTCGGGCAAAATTGCAGAAATTTCATTTATTTTAAGGCAAAAAGTCAGAAATTCTACTTATTTTGCGGCAAAAAGCAGAAATTTCTTTTATTATGGTACAAAATTGAAGAAATTTTCCTTATTTTGAAACAAAAAGGCAGAAATTCCCCATATTTTGGGGCAAAAGGCAGAAATTCTACTTATTTTGAGGTAAAATGCAGAAATTCCCCTTATTTAGAGGTAAAATGCAGAAATTCCCCAAATATTGGGGGAAATTCAAAAATTCCCTTTATTTTGGGGCTAAAAGGAAGAAATTAACCGTATTTTGAAGCAAAATTGCAGAAATTCTCATAATTTTCGGGCAAAAAGGCAAAAATTCTTATTTTGGGGCAAAAAGACAGAGAATCTCCTTTTTTCGAAAGCATAAAGTCAGAAATTTCTCTTATTTTGGGGGAAAATTTCAGAAATTTCCTTTACATTGGGGCAAAATTGCAGAAATTTCCCTCATTTTGAGGCAAAATTGCAGAAATTTCACTTATTTCAGAAAAAAGGCAGAAATTTTCTTATTTTGGGGCAAAAAGGCAGAAATTTCTTTTATTTTGGTACAAAATTGCAGAAATTTTTCTTCTTTTGGGGTAAAAAGGCAGAAATTCCCCATATTTTGGGGCAAAAAGGAAGAAATTCCCCTTATTTTGAGGTAAAAAGGCTGAAATTCCCCTTATTTTCGGGCAAAAAGTCAAAAATTCCTCTTATTTTGGTGCAAAAAGACAGAAATTTCGTTTATTTTTAGGGAAAAGGCAGAAATTGCACTTATTTTGAGTCAAAAAGGGGAAAAATTCCCATATTTTGAGGCAAAAATGAAGAAATTTCCCTTTTTTATGGCATAAGGTATACATTCTTTTTATTTTCAGGCAAAAAAGCAGGAATTCCCCATATTTTGGAGCAAAATTGCAGAAATTCCCCTAATTTTGGGTCAAAAGGCAGAAATTCCCTTTATTTTCAGGCAAAAATCAGAAATTCCCCTTATTTTGGTGCAAGATTCCAGAAATTTTCTTTATTTTGGGGCAAAATTGCAGGAATTTACCTTATTTTGGAAAAAAATTGCAGAAATTTCATTTATTTGGGGCAAAATTGCAGAAATTTCTTTTATTTTCAGGTAAAAATTCTGAAATTTCCTTTATTTTGGGCAAAAAGGGAGAAATTCCTCTTATTTTGGGGCTAAATTGCAGAAATTTTCTTTATTTTGGGGCAAAAAGGCAGAAATTCCGTATATTTTGTGGCAAAAAAGCAGAAATTTCCTTTATTTTGAGGTAATAAGGTTGAAATTCCCCTTATTTTGGGGCAAAAAGGCAGAAATTCCCCTTATTTTGGGGTAAAATTGCAGAAATTTCAAATATTTCAGGGCAAAATGGCAGAAATTCCCCTTATTTTGGGGCAAAAAGATGAAATCCCTAATTTTTGGCGAAAATTGAAGAAATTTCACTTATTTCGGGACTAAAAGACAGAAATTCCAATTAATTTCGGACAAAAAGGCAGAAATAACCCGTATTTTGGAGCAAAATTGCAGAAATTCCCCTAATATTGGTGCAAAAATGCAGAAATTCCCTTTCTTATGGGGCAAAAAGGCAGAAATTCTCCATATTTTGGTGCAAAAATCAGAAATTTCCCTTATTTTGAGGTAAAATTCTCAAATTCCCCAAATTTTAGAGCAAAAGTCAAAAATTTCCCTTATTTTGGGGCAAATTTGAAGAAATTTCACTTATTTCAGGGTAATAAGTCAGAAATTTTCCTTATTTTGAGGCAAAAAAGACAGAAATTCCCTTTGTTTTGGGGGAAAAACAGAAATTCCACTTATTTAGAGGCAAAAAGGCAAAAGTTCCCCTTATTTTGGAGCAAAAATGAAGAAATTTCCCTTTTTTATGGCAAAAAGGTATGCATTCTTTTTATTTTCGGGCAAAAAGGCAGAAATTCCCCAAATTTTGTGGCAAAAGGCAGAATTTCCACTTATTTTGGGGCAAAAAGGCAGAAATTTCCCTTATATTTGGGCAAAATTTCAGAAATTTCACTTATTTCACAGTAATAAGTCAGAAATTTTCTTTATTTTGGGGCAAAAAAGACAGAAATTTCTTTTGTTTTGGAGGAAAAAGAAAGAAATTCCACTTATTTAGAGGCAAAAAAGCTGAAATTCCACTTATTTTGGAGCAAAAATGAAGAAATTTACCTTTTTAATGGCAAAAAGTTATGCATTCTTCTTATTTTCGGGCAAAAAGGCAGATATTCCCCATATTTTGGGGCAAAAGGCAGAAATTCCCTTTATTTTGGGGCAAAAAGGATAAAATTTCCCTTATTTTTGGGCAAAATTGCAGAAATTTCATTTATTTCAGGGCAAAAATTCAGAAATTGCCCTTATTTTAGGGCAAAAAGCAAAAATTTCTTTTATTATGGTACAAAATTGAAGAAATTTTCCTTATTTTGGAACAAAAAAGCAGAAATTCCACATATTTTGGGGCAAAAGGCAGAAATTCTTCTTATTTTGAGGTAAAATGCATAAATTCCCCTTATTTAAAGGTAAAATGAAGAAATTCCCCAAATAATGGGGAAAAATGCAGAAATTCCCTTTATTTTGTGGCTAAAAGGCAGAAATTAACCGTATTTTAAAGGAAAATTGCAGAAATTCTCATAATTTTCGAGCAAAAAGGCAGAAATTCTCCTTATTTTGGGGCAAAAAGACAGAAAATCTCCTTTTTTCGAGAGCAAACAGTCAGAAATTCCCCTTATTTTGGGGCAAAATTGCAGAAATTTCTTTTACATTGGGGCAAAATTGCAGAAATTTCCCTTATTTTGGGGCTAAATTGCAGAAATTTCACTCATTTCTGGGTAATAAGTCAGAAATTCTCCTTATTTTGATGCAAAAAAGACAGAAATTCCCTTTGTTTTGGGGAAAAAAGACAGAAATTCCACTTATTTAGAGGCAAAAAGGCAGAAATTCCCCTTATTTTGGAGCAAAAATGAAGAAATTTCCATTTTTATGGCAAAAAGGTATGCATTCCCATTATTTTCAGGCAAAAAGGCAAAAATTTCCTGTATTTTGGAGCAAAATTGCAGAAATTCCCCTAATTTTGGAGCAAAAGGCAGAAATTCCCTTTATTTTGGGGCAAAAATCTGAAATTCCCCTTATTTTGGGGCAAAATTCAAGAAATTTCCTATATTTTGTGGCAAAATTGCAGGAATTTACCTTATTTGGGGCAAAATTGCAGAAATTTCCCTTATTTGGGGCAAAATTGCAGAAATTTCACTTATTTTCAGGTAAAAAGGCTGAAATTTCCTTTATTTTGGGGCAAAAAGGGAGAAATTCCCCTTATTTTGGGGCAAAATTGCAGAAATTTCCTTTATTATGGGAAAAAATTGCAGAAATTTCCCTTATTTTAGGGCAAAATTGCAGAAATTTCACTTATTTCAGAGAAATAAAGCAAAAATTTTTCTTATTTTGGGGCAAAAAAACAGAAATTCCCATTATTTTGGGGCAAAAAGGCAGAAATTCACCTTATTTTGGGGTAAAATTGCAGAAATTTCACATATTTCATGGCAAAAAGGCAGAAATTCCTAATATTTTGTGGCAAAAATGCAGAAATTTCCCTTATTTTGCGGTAAAAAGGCTGGAATTCCCCTTATTTAGGGGCAAAAAGGCAGAAATTTCCCTTATGTTGTGGCAAAATTGCAGAAATTTCACTTATTTCAGGAAAAAAAAGGCAGAAATGTTCTTTATTTTGTGGCAAAAAGACAGAAATTCTCTTTGTTTTGGGAAAAAAGTCAGAAATTCCACTTATTTAGAGGCAAAAAAGAAGAAATTTCGTTATTTTGGAGCAAAAATGAAGAAATTTCTCTTTTTTATGGCAAAAAGGTATGCATTCCTCTTATTTTCAGGCAAAAAGGCAGAAATTCCCCTTATTTTGGGGCAAAAAGATGAAATTCCTAATTTTTGGCTAAAATTGAAGAAATTTCACTTATTTTGGGAAAAAAAGGCAGAAATTCCAATTAATTTCGGGCAAAAAGGAAGAAATGACCCGAATTTTGGAGCAAAATTGCAGAAATTCCCCTAATATTGGTGCAAAAATGCAGAAATTCCCTTTATTTTGGGGCAAAAAGGCAGAAATTGTCCATATTTTGGTGCAAAAATCAGAAATTTCCTTTATTTTGAGGTAAAATGATGAAATTCTCCATATTTTGGGCCAAAAGGCAAAAATTTCCCTTATTTTGGGGCAAATTTGCAGAAATTTCACTTATATGAGGGTAATAAGTAAGAAATTTTCCTTATTTTGGGGCAAAAAAGACAGAAATTCCATTTGTTTTAGGGGAAAAAGACAGATATTCTACTTATTTAGAGGGAAAAAGGCAAAAGTTCCCCTTATTTTGGAGCAAAAATGAAGAAATTTTCCTTTTTTATGGCAAAAAGGTATGCATTCTTCTTATTTTCGAACAAAAAGGCAGAAATTCCCATTATTTTGGGGCAAAAAGCAGAAATTTCCCTTATTTTGGGGCAAAATTGCAGAAATTTCCCT
Organism: Micromys minutus; assembly: GCF_963924665.1. Taxonomy (NCBI): domain Eukaryota; kingdom Metazoa; phylum Chordata; class Mammalia; order Rodentia; family Muridae; genus Micromys; species Micromys minutus. The sequence continues at coordinate 313,517 of NW_027667319.1, read as the reverse complement.
AATTGTGTGGAAAAAAAACAGAAATTCCCTTTATTTGAAGGCAAAATAGCAGAAATTTCCCTTATTATGGAGAAAAATTGCAGAAATTTCTTTTTTTTTAGGGCAAAGTTTCAGAAATTTCACTCATTGTGGGGCAAAAAGGCAGAAATTCTCAATATTTTGGGGCAAAACTCAGAAATTCCACTTATTTTGGGGCAAAATTCTAGAAATTTCCCTTATTTTGGGGCAAAATTGCAGAAATTTCACTTATTTTGGGGCAAAAACGCAGAAATTTCTAATATTTTGTGCCAAAATTCAGAAATTCCTTATATTTTGAGGTAAAAAGGCTGAAATTCCCCTTATTTGGGGGCAAAAAGGTAGAAATTTCCCTTATATTGGGGCAAAATTGCAGAAATTTCCCTTATTTTAGAGCAAAATTGCAGAAATTTCACTAATTGTGGGGCAAAAAGGCAGAAATTCTTAATATTTTGGGGCAAAACTCAGAAATTCCACTTATTTATGGGCAAAATTCCAGAAATTTCCCTTATTTTGGGGCAAAATTGCAGAAATTTCACTTATTTTGGGGAAAAATTGCAGAAATTTCACTTGTTTCAGGGAAAAAAGGCAGAAATTTTCCTTATTTTGGGGTAAAAAGGCAGAAATTCCTAATATTTTGTGCTAAATTCAGAAATTCCTTATATTTTGAGGTAAAAGGCTTAAATTCCCCTTATTTTGGGGCAAAAAGGTAGAAATTTTCCTTATATTGGGGCAAAATTGCAGAAATTTCACTTATTTCAAGGTAATAAGTCAGAAATTTTCTTTATTTTGGTGCAAAAAAGACAGGAATTCCCTTTGTTTTGGGGGAAAAAGACAGAAATTCCACTTATTTAGAGGCAAAGAAGCAAAAATTTCGCTTATTTTGGAGCAAAAATGAAGAAATTTCCCTTTTTTATGGCAAAAAGGTATGCATTCTTCTTATTTTCGGAGAAACAGGCAGAAATTTCCCATATTTTGGGGCAAAAGGCAGAAATTCCCATTATTTTGGGGCAAAAGGCACAAATTTAACTTATTTTTGGGCAAAATTGCAGAAATTTCATTTATTTTAAGGCAAAAAGTCAGAAATTCCCATTATTTTGGGGCAAAAAGCAGAAATTTCTTTTATTATGGTACAAACTGAAGAAATTTTCCTTATTTTAGAACAAAAAGGCAGAAATTCCCCATATTTTGGGGCAAAAGGCAGAAATTCTTTCTATTTTGAGGTAAAATGCAGAAATTCCCCAAATATTGGGGAAAAATGCAGAAATTCTCTTTATTTTGGGGCTAAAAAGAAGAAATTAACCGTATTTTGAAGCAAAATTGCAGAAATTCTCATAATTTTCGGGCAAAAAGGCAGAAAATCTTATTTTGGGGCAAAAAAAAAAACAGAAAATCTCCTTTTTTCGGGAGCATAAAGTCAGAAATTTCCGTTATTTTGGGGCAAAAGTGCAGAAATTTTCTATACATTGGGGCAAAATTGCAGAAATTTCCCTTATTTTGAGGCAAAATTGCAGAAATTTTACTTATTTCAGAAAAAAGGCAGAAATTTTCTTATTTTGAAGCAAAAAGGCAGAAATTTCTTTTATTTTGGTACAAAATTGCAGAAATTTTTCTTATTTTGAGGCAAAAACCCAGAAATTCCTCATATTTTGGGGCAAAAAGAAAGAAATTCCCCTTATTTTAAGGTAAAAAGCTTAAATTCCCCTTATTTTCGGGCAAAAAGTCAGAAATTCCCCTTATTTTGGTGCAAAAAGACAGAAATTTTGTTTATTTTTAGGGAAAAGGCAGAAATTAAACTTATTTTGAGTCAAAAATGCGGAAAATCCACATATTTTGGGGCAAAAATGAAGAAATTTCCCTTTTTTATGGCAAAAAGGAAAACATTCCCTTTATTTTCGGGCAAAAAGGCAGAAATTCCCCATATTTTGGAACAAAATTGCAGAACTTCCCCTAATTTTGGGGCAAAAGTCAGAAATTCCCTATATTTTGGGGCAAAAATCAGAAATTCCCCTTACTTTGGGGCTAAATTCCAGAAATTTTCTTTATTTTGGAGCAAAATTGCAGGAATTTACCTTGTTTTGGAACATAATTGCAGAAATTTCTCTTATTTGGGGCAAAATTGCAGAAATTTCTCTTATTTTCAGGTAAAAAGTCTGAAATTTCCTTTATTTTGGGCAAAAAGTAAGAAATTCCTCTTATTTTGGGGCAATATTGCAGAAATTTTCCTTATTTTGTGTCAAAAAGGCAGAAATTCCGTATATTTTGTGGCAAAAAGGCAGAAATTTCCTTTATTTTGAGGTAATAAGGTTGAAATTCACATTATTTTTTGGGGCAAAAAGGCAGAAATTCCCCTTATTTTGGGGTAAAATTGCAGAAATTTCAAATATTTCAGGGCAAAATGGCAGAAATTCCCCTTATTTTGGGGCAAAAAGATGAAAACCCTAATTTTTGGCATAAATTAAAGAAATTACACTTATTTCGGGACAAAAAGCCAGAAATTCCAATTAATTTCGGGCAAAAAGGCAGAAATGACCCATATTTGGAGCAAAATTGCAGAAATTCCTTTAATATTGGTGCAAAAATGCAGAAATTCCCTTTATTATGGGGCAAAATTCAGAAATTCTCCATATTTTGGTGCAAAAATCAGAAATTTCCCTTATTTTGAAGTAAAATTCTCAAATTCCCCAAATTTTAGGGCAAAAGGCAAAAATTTCCCTTCTTTTGGGGCAAATTTGCAGAAATTTCACTTATTTCAGGGTAATAAGTCAGAAATTTTTCTGATTTTGAGGCAAAAAAGACAGAAATTCCCTTTGTTTTGGGGGAAAAACAGAAATTCCACTTATTTAGAGGCAAAAAGGCAAAAGTTCCCCTTATTTTGGAGCAAAAATGAAGAAATTTTCCTTTTTTATGGCAAAAAGGTATGCATTCTTTTTATTTTTGGGCAAAAAAGCAGAAATTCCCCAAATTTTGGGGTAAAAGGCAGAAATTCCACTTATTTTGGGGCAAAATTGCAGAAATTTCCCTTATTTTGGGGCAAAATTGCAGAAATTTCACTTATTTTGGGGCAAAATTGCAGAAATTTCACTTATTTCAAGGTAATAAGTCAGAAATTCTCCTTATTTTGGGGCAAAAAAGACAGAAATTCCCTTTGTTTTGGGGGAAAAAGACAGAAATACCACTTATTTACAGGCAAAGAAGTAGAAATTTCGCTTATTTTGGAGAAAAAATGAAGAAATTTCCCTTTTTTATGGCAAAAAGGTATGCATTCTTCTCATTTTCGGGGAAACAGGCAGAAATTCCCCATATTTTGGGGCAAAAGGCAGAAATTCCCATTATTTTGGGGCAAAAAGGCACAAATTTAACTTATTTTTAGGCAAAATTGCAGAAATTTCATTTATTTCAGGGCAAAAAGTCAGAAATTCCCCTTATTTTGGGGCAAAAATCAGAAATTTCTTTTATTATGGTACAAAATTGAAGAAATTTTCCTTATTTTGGAACAAAAAGGCAGAAATTCCCCATATTTTGGGGCAAAAGGCAGAAATTCTTCTTATTTTGAGGTAAAATGCAGAAATTCCCCTTATTTAGAGGTAAAATGCAGAAATTCCCCAAATATTGGGGGAAAATGCAGAAATTCCCTTTATTTTTGGGCTAAAAAGAAGAAATTAACCATATTTTGAAGCAAAATTGCAGAAATTCTCATAATTTTCGGGCAAAAAGGCAGAAATTCTTATTTTGGGGCAAAAAGACAGTAAATCTCGTTTTTTCGGGAGCATAAAGTCAGAAATTTCCCTTTTTTTGGGGCAAAATTGCAGAAATTTTACTTATTTTGGGGCAAAATTGCAAAAATTTCACTTATTTCAAGGTAATAAGTCAGAAATTCTCCTTATTTTGGGGCAAAAAAGACAGAAATTCCCTTTGTTTTGGGGGAAAAAGACAGAAATACCACTTATTTACAGGCAAAGAAGTAGAAATTTCGCTTATTTTGGAGAAAAAATGAAGAAATTTCCCTTTTTTATGGCAAAAAGGTATGCATTATTCTCATTTTCGGGGAAACAGGCAGAAATTCCCCATATTTTGGGGCAAAAGGCAGAAATTTCCTTTACATTGGGGCAAAATTGCAGAAATTTAACTTATTTTGAGGCAAAATTGCAGAAATTTCATTTATTTCAGGGCAAAAAGTCAGAAATTCCCCTTATTTTGGGGCAAAAATCAGAAATTTCTTTTATTATGGTACAAAATTGCAGAAATTTTCCTTATTTTGGAACAAAAAGGCAGAAATTCCCCATATTTTGGGGCAAAAAGGAAGAAATTCCTGTTATTTTGAGATAAAAAGGCTGAAATTCCCCTTATTTTCGGGCAAAATGTCAGAAATTCCCCTTATTTTGGTGCAAAAAGACAGAAATTTTGTTTTATTTTTAGGGAAAAGGCAGAAATTGCACTTATTTTGAGTCAAAAAGGCGGAAAATCCCCATATTTTGGGGCAAAAATGAAGAAATTTCCCTTTTTTATGGCAAAAAGGTAAACATTCCCTTTATTTTCGGGCAAAAAGGCAGAAATTCCCCATATTTTGGAGCAAAATTGCAGAAATTCCCCTAATTTTGGAGCAAAAGGCAGAAATTCCCTTTACTTTGGGGCAAAAATCAGAAATTCCCCTTATTTTGGGACAAAATTTCAGAAATTTTTTTTATTTTGGGGCAAAATTGCAGGAATTTACCTTATTTTAGAACAAAATTACAGAAATTTCTCTTATTTGGTGCAAAATTGCAGAAATTTCTCTTATTTTCAGGTAAAAAGTCTGAAATTTTCTTTATTTTGGGCAAAAAGGGAGAAATTCCTTTTATTTTGGGGCAAAAAGGCAAAAATTCCCCTTATTTTTGGGTAAAATTGCAGAAATTTCAAATATTTCAGGGCAAAATGGCAGAAATTCCCCTTATTTTGGGGCAAAAAGATGAAAACCCTAATTTTTGGCATAAATTGAAGAAATTACACTTATTTCGGGACAAAAAGCCAGAAATTCCAATTAATTTCGGGCAAAAAGGCAGAAATGACCCGTATTTTGGAGCAAAATTGCAGAAATTCCCCTAATATTGGTGCAAAAATGCAGAAATTAACTTTATTATGGGGCAAAAAGGCAGAAATTCTCCATATTTTGGTGCAAAAATCAGAAATTTCCCTCATTTTGAGGTAAAATTCTCAAATTCCCCAAATTTTAGGGCAAAAGGCAAAAATTTCCCTTATTTTGGGGCAAATTTGCAGAAATTTTACTTATTTCAGGGTAATAAGTCAGAAATTTTCCTGATTTTGTGGCAAAAAATATAGAAATTCCCTTTGTTTTGGGGGAAAAACAGAAATTCCACTTATTTAGAGGCAAAAAGGCAAAAGTTCCCCTTATTTTGGAGCAAAAATGAAGAAATTTCCCTTTTTTATGGCAAAAAGGTATGCATTTTTTTTATTTTTGGGCAAAAAGGCAGAAATTCCCCAAATTTTGGGGCAAAAGGCAGAAATTCCACTTATTTTGGGGCAAAATTGCAGAAATTTCCCTTTTTTTGGGGCAAAATTGCAGAAATTTCACTTATTTTGGGGCAAAATTGCAGAAATTTCACTTATTTCAAGGTAATAAGTCAGAAATTCTCCTTATTTTGGGGCAAAAAAGACAGAAATTCCCTTTGTTTTGGGGGAAAAAGACAGAAATTCCACCTATTTACAGGCAAAGAAGCAGAAATTTCGCTTATTTTGGAGAAAAAATGAAAAAATTTCCCTTTTTTATGGCAAAAAGGTATGCATTCTTCTCATTTTCGGGGAAACAGGCAGAAATTCCCCATATTTTGGGGCAAAAGGCAGAAATTCCCATTATTTTGGGGCAAAAAGGCACAAATTTAACTTATTTTTAGGCAAAATTGCAGAAATTTCATTTATTTCAGGGCAAAAAGTCAGAAATTCCCCTTATTTTGGGGCAAAAATCAGAAATTTCTTTTATTATGGTACAAAATTGAAGAAATTTTCCTTATTTTGGAACAAAAAGGCAGAAATTCCCCATATTTTGGGGCAAAAGGCAGAAATTCTTCTTATTTTGAGGTAAAATGCAGAAATTCCCCTTATTTAGAGGTAAAATGCAAAAATTCCCCAAATATTGGGGGAAAATGCAGAAATTCCCTTTATTTTTGGGCTAAAAAGAAGAAATTAACCATATTTTGAAGCAAAATTGCAGAAATTCTCATAATTTTCGGACAAAAAGGCAGAAATTCTTATTTTGGGGCAAAAAGACAGTAAATCTCGTTTTTTCGGGAGCATAAAGTCAGAAATTTCCCTTATTTTGGGGCAAAATTGCAGATATTTCCTTTACATTGGGGCAAAATTGCAGAAATTTCCCTTATTTTGAGGCAAAATTGCAGAAATTTCACTTATTTCAGAAAAAAGGCAGAAATTTTCTTATTTTGGGGCAAAAATGCAGAAATTTCTTTTATTTTGGTACAAAATTGCAGAAATTTTTCTTATTTTGGGGCAAAAAGGCAGAAATTCCCCATATTTTGGGGCAAAAAGGAAGAAATTCCTGTTATTTTGAGATAAAAAGGCTGAAATTCCCCTTATTTTCGGGCAAAATGTCAGAATTTCCCTTATTTTGGTGCAAAAAGACAGAAATTTTGTTTATTTTTAGGGAAAAGGCAGTAATTGCACTTATTTTGAGTCAAAAAGGCGGAAAATCCCCATATTTTGGGGCAAAAATGAAGAAATTTCCCTTTTTTATGGCAAAAAGGTAAACATTCCCTTTATTTTCGGGCAAAAAGGCAGAAATTCCCCATATTTTGGAGCAAAATTGCAGAACTTCCCCTAATTTTGGGGCAAAAGTCAGAAATTCCCTATATTTTGGGGCAAAAATCAGAAATTCCCCTTACTTTGGGGCTAAATTCCAGAAATTTTCTTTATTTTGGAGCAAAATTGCAGGAATTTACCTTGTTTTGGAACATAATTGCAGAAATTTCTCTTATTTGGGGCAAAATTGCAGAAATTTCTCTTATTTTCAGGTAAAAAGTCTGAAATTTCCTTTATTTTGGGCAAAAAGTAAGAAATTCCTCTTATTTTGGGGAAAAATTGCAGAAATTTTCCTTATTTTGTGGCAAAAAGGCAGAAATTCCGTATATTTTGTGGCAAAAAGGCAGAAATTTCCTTTATTTTTAGGTAATAAGGTTGAAATTCACATTATTTTTTGGGGCAAAAAGGCAGAAATTCCCCTTATTTTGGGGTAAAATTGCAGAAATTTCAAATATTTCAGGGCAAAATGGCAGAAATTCAACTTATTTTGGAGCAAAAAATGAAATCTCTAATTTTTGGCGAAAATTGAAGAAATTTCACTTATTTCGGGACAAAAAGCCAGAAATTCCATTTAATTTCAGGCAAAAAGGCAGAAATGACCCATATTTGGAGCAAAATTGCAGAAATTCCTTTAATATTGGTGCAAAAATGCAGAAATTCCCTTTATTATGGGGCAAAATTCAGAAATTCTCCATATTTTGGTGCAAAAATCAGAAATTTCCCTTATTTTGAAGTAAAATTCTCAAATTCCCCAAATTTTAGGGCAAAAGGCAAAAATTTCCCTTATTTTGGGGCAAATTTGCAGAAATTTCACTTATTTCAGGGTAATAAGTCAGAAATTTTTCTGATTTTGAGGCAAAAAATACAGAAATTCCCTTTGTTTTGGGGGAAAAACAGAAATTCCACTTATTTAGAGGCAAAAAGGCAAAAGTTCCCCTTATTTTGGAGCAAAAATGAAGAAATTTTCCTTTTTTATGGCAAAAAGGTATGCATTCTTTTTATTTTTGGGCAAAAAAGCAGAAATTCCCCAAATTTTGGGGTAAAAGGCAGAAATTCCACTTATTTTGGGGCAAAATTGCAGAAATTTCTCTTATATTGGGGCAAAATTGCAGAAATTTCACTTATTTTGGGGCAAAATTGCAGAAATTTCACTTATTTCAAGGTAATAAGTCAGAAATTCTCCTTATTTTGGGGCAAAAAAGACAGAAATTCCCTTTGTTTTGGGGGAAAAAGACAGAAATACCACTTATTTACAGGCAAAGAAGTAGAAATTTCGCTTATTTTGGAGAAAAAATGAAGAAATTTCCCTTTTTTATGGCAAAAAGGTATGCATTCTTCTCATTTTCGGGGAAACAGGCAGAAATTCCCCATATTTTGGGGCAAAAGGCAGAAATTCCCATTATTTTGGGGCAAAAAGGCACAAATTTAACTTATTTTTAGGCAAAATTGCAGAAATTTCATTTATTTCAGGGCAAAAAGTCAGAAATTCCCCTTATTTTGGGGCAAAAATCAGAAATTTCTTTTATTATGGTACAAAATTGAAGAAATTTTCCTTATTTTGGAACAAAAAGGCAGAAATTCCCCATATTTTGGGGCAAAAGGCAGAAATTCTTCTTATTTTGAGGTAAAATGCAGAAATTCCCCTTATTTAGAGGTAAAATGCAGAAATTCCCCAAATATTGGGGGAAAATGCAGAAATTCCCTTTATTTTTGGGCTAAAAAGAAGAAATTAACCATATTTTGAAGCAAAATTGCAGAAATTCTCATAATTTTCGGGCAAAAAGGCAGAAATTCTTATTTTGGGGCAAAAAGACAGTAAATCTCGTTTTTTAGTGAGCATAAAGTCAGAAATTTCCCTTATTTTGGGGCAAAATTGCAGAAATTTCCTTTACATTGGGGCAAAATTGCAGAAATTTCCCTTATTTTGAGGCAAAATTGCAGAAATTTCACTTATTTCAGAAAAAAAGGCAGAAATTTTCTTATTTTGGGGCAAAAATGCAGAAATTTCTTTTATTTTGGTACAAAATTGCAGAAATTTTTCTTATTTTGGGGCAAAAAGGCAGAAATTCCCCATATTTTGGGGCAAAAAGAAAGAAATTCCTGTTATTATGAGATAAAAGGCTGAAATTCCCCTTATTTTCGGGCAAAATGTCAGAAATTCCCCTTATTTTGGTGCAAAAAGACAGAAATTTTGTTTATTTTTAGGGAAAAGGCAGAAATTGCACTTATTTTGAGTCAAAAAGGCGGAAAATCCCCATATTTTGGGGCAAAAATGAAGAAATTTCCCTTTTTTATGGCAAAAAGGTAAACATTCCCTTTATTTTCGGGCAAAAAGGCAGAAATTCCCCATATTTTGGGGCAAAAGGCACAAATTCCCATTATTTTGGGGCAAAAAGGCACAAATTTAACTTATTTTTAGGCAAAATTGCAGAAATTTCATTTATTTCAGGGCAAAAAGTCAGAAATTACCCTTATTTTGGGGCAAAAATCAGAAATTTCTTTTATTATTGTACAAAATTGAAGAAATTTTCCTTATTTTGGAACAAAAAGGCAGAAATTCCCCATATTTTGGGGCAAAAGGCAGAAATTCTTCTTATTTTGAGGTAAAATGCAGAAATTCCCCTTATTTAGAGGTAAAATGCAGAAATTCCCCAAATATTGGGGGAAAATGCAGAAATTCCCTTTATTTTTGGGCTAAAAAGAAGAAATTAACCATATTTTGAAGCAAAATTGCAGAAATTCTCATAATTTTCGGGCAAAAAGGCAGAAATTCTTATTTTGGGGCAAAAAGACAGTAAATCTCGTTTTTTCGGGAGCATAAAGTCAGAAATTTCCCTTATTTTGGGGCAAAATTGCAGAAATTTCACTTATTTTGGGGCAAAATTGCAGAAATTTCACTTATTTCAAGGTAATAAGTCAGAAATTCTCCTTATTTTGGGGCAAAAAAGACAGAAATTCCCTTTGTTTTGGGGGAAAAAGACAGAAATACCACTTATTTACAGGCAAAGAAGTAGAAATTTCGCTTATTTTGGAGAAAAAATGAAGAAATTTCCCTTTTTTATGGCAAAAAGGTATGCATTATTCTCATTTTCGGGGAAACAGGCAGAAATTCCCCATATTTTGGGGCAAAAGGCAGAAATTTTCTTTACATTGGGGCAAAATTGCAGAAATTTAACTTATTTTGAGGCAAAATTGCAGAAATTTCATTTATTTCAGGGCAAAAAGTCAGAAATTCCCCTTATTTTGGGGCAAAAATCAGAAATTTCTTTTATTATGGTACAAAATTGCAGAAATTTTCCTTATTTTGGAACAAAAAGGCAGAAATTCCCCATATTTTGGGGCAAAAAGGAAGAAATTCCTGTTATTTTGAGATAAAAAGGCTGAAATTCCCCTTATTTTCGGGCAAAATGTCAGAAATTCCCCTTATTTTGGTGCAAAAAGACAGAAATTTTGTTTATTTTTAGGGAAAAGGCAGAAATTGCACTTATTTTGAGTCAAAAAGGCGGAAAATCCCCATATTTTGGGGCAAAAATGAAGAAATTTCCCTTTTTTATGGCAAAAAGGTAAACATTCCCTTTATTTTCGGGCAAAAAGGCAGAAATTCCCCATATTTTGGAGCAAAATTGCAGAAATTCCCCTAATTTTGGAGCAAAAGGCAGAAATTCCCTTTATTTTGGGGCAAAAATCAGAAATTCCCCTTATTTTGGGACAAAATTTCAGAAATTTTCTTTATTTTGGGGCAAAATTGCAGGAATTTACCTTATTTTAGAACAAAATTACAGAAATTTCTCTTATTTGGTGCAAAATTGCAGAAATTTCTCTTATTTTCAGGTAAAAAGTCTGAAAATTTATTTATTTTGGGCAAAAAGGGAGAAATTCCTTTTATTTTGGGGCAAAAAGGCAGAAATTCCCCTTATTTTGGGGTAAAATTGCAGAAATTTCTAATATTTCAGGGCAAAATGGCAGAAATTCCCCTTATTTTGGGGCAAAAAGATGAAAACCCTAATTTTTGGCATAAATTAAAGAAATTACACTTATTTCGGGACAAAAAGCCAGAAATTCCAATTAATTTCGGGCAAAAAGGCAGAAATGACCCGTATTTTGGAGCAAAATTGCAGAAATTCCCCTAATATTGGTGCAAAAATGCAGAAATTAACTTTATTATGGGGCAAAAAGGCAGAAATTCTCCATATTTTGGTGCAAAAATCAGAAATTTCCCTCATTTTGAGGTAAAATTCTCAAATTCCCCAAATTTTAGGGCAAAAGGCAAAAATTTCCCTTATTTTGGGGCAAATTTGCAGAAATTTTACTTATTTCAGGGTAATAAGTCAGAAATTTTCCTGATTTTGTGGCAAAAAATATAGAAATTCCCTTTGTTTTGGGGGAAAAACAGAAATTCCACTTATTTAGAGGCAAAAAGGCAAAAGTTCCCCTTATTTTGGAGCAAAAATGAAGAAATTTCCCTTTTTTATGGCAAAAAGGTATGCATTTTTTTTATTTTTGGGCAAAAAGGCAGAAATTCCCCAAATTTTGGGGCAAAAGGCAGAAATTCCACTTATTTTGGGGCAAAATTGCAGAAATTTCCCTTTTTTTGGGGCAAAATTGCAGAAATTTCACTTATTTTGGGGCAAAATTGCAGAAATTTCACTTATTTCAAGGTAATAAGTCAGAAATTCTCCTTATTTTGGGGCAAAAAAGACAGAAATTCCCTTTGTTTTGGGGGAAAAAGACAGAAATTCCACCTATTTACAGGCAAAGAAGCAGAAATTTCGCTTATTTTGGAGAAAAAATGAAAAAATTTCCCTTTTTTATGGCAAAAAGGTATGCATTCTTCTCATTTTCGGGGAAACAGGCAGAAATTCCCCATATTTTGGGGCAAAAGGCAGAAATTCCCATTATTTTGGGGCAAAAAGGCACAAATTTAACTTATTTTTAGGCAAAATTGCAGAAATTTCATTTATTTCAGGGCAAAAAGTCAGAAATTCCCCTTATTTTGGGGCAAAAATCAGAAATTTCTTTTATTATGGTACAAAATTGAAGAAATTTTCCTTATTTTGGAACAAAAAGGCAGAAATTCCCCATATTTTGGGGCAAAAGGCAGAAATTCTTCTTATTTTGAGGTAAAATGCAGAAATTCCCCTTATTTAGAGGTAAAATGCAAAAATTCCCCAAATATTGGGGGAAAATGCAGAAATTCCCTTTATTTTTGGGCTAAAAAGAAGAAATTAACCATATTTTGAAGCAAAATTGCAGAAATTCTCATAATTTTCGGCCAAAAAGGCAGAAATTCTTATTTTGGGGCAAAAAGACAGTAAATCTCGTTTTTTCGGGAGCATAAAGTCAGAAATTTCCCTTATTTTGGGGCAAAATTGCAGATATTTCCTTTACATTGGGGCAAAATTGCAGAAATTTCCCTTATTTTGAGGCAAAATTGCAGAAATTTCACTTATTTCAGAAAAAAGGCAGAAATTTTCTTATTTTGGGGCAAAAATGCAGAAATTTCTTTTATTTTGGTACAAAATTGCAGAAATTTTTCTTATTTTGGGGCAAAAAGGCAGAAATTCCCCATATTTTGGGGCAAAAAGGAAGAAATTCCTGTTATTTTGAGATAAAAAGGCTGAAATTCCCCTTATTTTCGGGCAAAATGTCAGAATTTCCCTTATTTTGGTGCAAAAAGACAGAAATTTTGTTTATTTTTAGGGAAAAGGCAGTAATTGCACTTATTTTGAGTCAAAAAGGCGGAAAATCCCCATATTTTGGGGCAAAAATGAAGAAATTTCCCTTTTTTATGGCAAAAAGGTAAACATTCCCTTTATTTTCGGGCAAAAAGGCAGAAATTCCCCATATTTTGGAGCAAAATTGCAGAACTTCCCCTAATTTTGGGGCAAAAGTCAGAAATTCCCTATATTTTGGGGCAAAAATCAGAAATTCCCCTTACTTTGGGGCTAAATTCCAGAAATTTTCTTTATTTTGGAGCAAAATTGCAGGAATTTACCTTGTTTTGGAACATAATTGCAGAAATTTCTCTTATTTGGGGCAAAATTGCAGAAATTTCTCTTATTTTCAGGTAAAAAGTCTGAAATTTCCTTTATTTTGGGCAAAAAGTAAGAAATTCCTCTTATTTTGGGGAAAAATTGCAGAAATTTTCCTTATTTTGTGGCAAAAAGGCAGAAATTCCGTATATTTTGTGGCAAAAAGGCAGAAATTTCCTTTATTTTTAGGTAATAAGGTTGAAATTCACATTATTTTTTGGGGCAAAAAGGCAGAAATTCCCCTTATTTTGGGGTAAAATTGCAGAAATTTCAAATATTTCAGGGCAAAATGGCAGAAATTCAACTTATTTTGGAGCAAAAAATGAAATCTCTAATTTTTGGCGAAAATTGAAGAAATTTCACTTATTTCGGGACAAAAAGCCAGAAATTCCATTTAATTTCAGGCAAAAAGGCAGAAATGACCCATATTTGGAGCAAAATTGCAGAAATTCCTTTAATATTGGTGCAAAAATGCAGAAATTCCCTTTATTATGGGGCAAAATTCAGAAATTCTCCATATTTTGGTGCAAAAATCAGAAATTTCCCTTATTTTGAAGTAAAATTCTCAAATTCCCCAAATTTTAGGGCAAAAGGCAAAAATTTCCCTTATTTTGGGGCAAATTTGCAGAAATTTCACTTATTTCAGGGTAATAAGTCAGAAATTTTTCTGATTTTGAGGCAAAAAATACAGAAATTCCCTTTGTTTTGGGGGAAAAACAGAAATTCCACTTATTTAGAGGCAAAAAGGCAAAAGTTCCCCTTATTTTGGAGCAAAAATGAAGAAATTTTCCTTTTTTATGGCAAAAAGGTATGCATTCTTTTTATTTTTGGGCAAAAAAGCAGAAATTCCCCAAATTTTGGGGTAAAAGGCAGAAATTCCACTTATTTTGGGGCAAAATTGCAGAAATTTCTCTTATATTGGGGCAAAATTGCAGAAATTTCACTTATTTTGGGGCAAAATTGCAGAAATTTCACTTATTTCAAGGTAATAAGTCAGAAATTCTCCTTATTTTGGGGCAAAAAAGACAGAAATTCCCTTTGTTTTGGGGGAAAAAGACAGAAATACCACTTATTTACAGGCAAAGAAGTAGAAATTTCGCTTATTTTGGAGAAAAAATGAAGAAATTTCCCTTTTTTATGGCAAAAAGGTATGCATTCTTCTCATTTTCGGGGAAACAGGCAGAAATTCCCCATATTTTGGGGCAAAAGGCAGAAATTCCCATTATTTTGGGGCAAAAAGGCACAAATTTAACTTATTTTTAGGCAAAATTGCAGAAATTTCATTTATTTCAGGGCAAAAAGTCAGAAATTCCCCTTATTTTGGGGCAAAAATCAGAAATTTCTTTTATTATGGTACAAAATTGAAGAAATTTTCCTTATTTTGGAACAAAAAGGCAGAAATTCCCCATATTTTGGGGCAAAAGGCAGAAATTCTTCTTATTTTGAGGTAAAATGCAGAAATTCCCCTTATTTAGAGGTAAAATGCAGAAATTCCCCAAATATTGGGGGAAAATGCAGAAATTCCCTTTATTTTTGGGCTAAAAAGAAGAAATTAACCATATTTTGAAGCAAAATTGCAGAAATTCTCATAATTTTCGGGCAAAAAGGCAGAAATTCTTATTTTGGGGCAAAAAGACAGTAAATCTCGTTTTTTAGTGAGCATAAAGTCAGAAATTTCCCTTATTTTGGGGCAAAATTGCAGAAATTTCCTTTACATTGGGGCAAAATTGCAGAAATTTCCCTTATTTTGAGGCAAAATTGCAGAAATTTCACTTATTTCAGAAAAAAAGGCAGAAATTTTCTTATTTTGGGGCAAAAATGCAGAAATTTCTTTTATTTTGGTACAAAATTGCAGAAATTTTTCTTATTTTGGGGCAAAAAGGCAGAAATTCCCCATATTTTGGGGCAAAAAGAAAGAAATTCCTGTTATTATGAGATAAAAGGCTGAAATTCCCCTTATTTTCGGGCAAAATGTCAGAAATTCCCCTTATTTTGGTGCAAAAAGACAGAAATTTTGTTTATTTTTAGGGAAAAGGCAGAAATTGCACTTATTTTGAGTCAAAAAGGCGGAAAATCCCCATATTTTGGGGCAAAAATGAAGAAATTTCCCTTTTTTATGGCAAAAAGGTAAACATTCCCTTTATTTTCGGGCAAAAAGGCAGAAATTCCCCATATTTTGGGGCAAAAGGCACAAATTCCCATTATTTTGGGGCAAAAAGGCACAAATTTAACTTATTTTTAGGCAAAATTGCAGAAATTTCATTTATTTCAGGGCAAAAAGTCAGAAATTACCCTTATTTTGGGGCAAAAATCAGAAATTTCTTTTATTATTGTACAAAATTGAAGAAATTTTCCTTATTTTGGAACAAAAAGGCAGAAATTCCCCATATTTTGGGGCAAAAGGCAGAAATTCTTCTTATTTTGAGGTAAAATGCAGAAATTCCCCTTATTTAGAGGTAAAATGCAGAAATTCCCCAAATATTGGGGGAAAATGCAGAAATTCCCTTTATTTTTGGGCTAAAAAGAAGAAATTAACCATATTTTGAAGCAAAATTGCAGAAATTCTCATAATTTTCGGGCAAAAAGGCAGAAATTCTTATTTTGGGGCAAAAAGACAGTAAATCTCGTTTTTTCGGGAGCATAAAGTCAGAAATTTCCCTTATTTTGGGGCAAAATTGCAGAAATTTCACTTATTTTGGGGCAAAATTGCAGAAATTTCACTTATTTCAAGGTAATAAGTCAGAAATTCTCCTTATTTTGGGGCAAAAAAGACAGAAATTCCCTTTGTTTTGGGGGAAAAAGACAGAAATACCACTTATTTACAGGCAAAGAAGTAGAAATTTCGCTTATTTTGGAGAAAAAATGAAGAAATTTCCCTTTTTTATGGCAAAAAGGTATGCATTATTCTCATTTTCGGGGAAACAGGCAGAAATTCCCCATATTTTGGGGCAAAAGGCAGAAATTTTCTTTACATTGGGGCAAAATTGCAGAAATTTAACTTATTTTGAGGCAAAATTGCAGAAATTTCATTTATTTCAGGGCAAAAAGTCAGAAATTCCCCTTATTTTGGGGCAAAAATCAGAAATTTCTTTTATTATGGTACAAAATTGCAGAAATTTTCCTTATTTTGGAACAAAAAGGCAGAAATTCCCCATATTTTGGGGCAAAAAGGAAGAAATTCCTGTTATTTTGAGATAAAAAGGCTGAAATTCCCCTTATTTTCGGGCAAAATGTCAGAAATTCCCCTTATTTTGGTGCAAAAAGACAGAAATTTTGTTTATTTTTAGGGAAAAGGCAGAAATTGCACTTATTTTGAGTCAAAAAGGCGGAAAATCCCCATATTTTGGGGCAAAAATGAAGAAATTTCCCTTTTTTATGGCAAAAAGGTAAACATTCCCTTTATTTTCGGGCAAAAAGGCAGAAATTCCCCATATTTTGGAGCAAAATTGCAGAAATTCCCCTAATTTTGGAGCAAAAGGCAGAAATTCCCTTTATTTTGGGGCAAAAATCAGAAATTCCCCTTATTTTGGGACAAAATTTCAGAAATTTTCTTTATTTTGGGGCAAAATTGCAGGAATTTACCTTATTTTAGAACAAAATTACAGAAATTTCTCTTATTTGGTGCAAAATTGCAGAAATTTCTCTTATTTTCAGGTAAAAAGTCTGAAAATTTATTTATTTTGGGCAAAAAGGGAGAAATTCCTTTTATTTTGGGGCAAAAAGGCAGAAATTCCCCTTATTTTGGGGTAAAATTGCAGAAATTTCTAATATTTCAGGGCAAAATGGCAGAAATTCCCCTTATTTTGGGGCAAAAAGATGAAAACCCTAATTTTTGGCATAAATTAAAGAAATTACACTTATTTCGGGACAAAAAGCCAGAAATTCCAATTAATTTCGGGCAAAAAGGCAGAAATGACCCGTATTTTGGAGCAAAATTGCAGAAATTCCCCTAATATTGGTGCAAAAATGCAGAAATTAACTTTATTATGGGGCAAAAAGGCAGAAATTCTCCATATTTTGGTGCAAAAATCAGAAATTTCCCTCATTTTGAGGTAAAATTCTCAAATTCCCCAAATTTTAGGGAAAAAGGCAAAAATTTCCCTTATTTTGGGGCAAATTTGCAGAAATTTTACTTATTTCAGGGTAATAAGTCAGAAATTTTCCTGATTTTGAGGCAAAAAATACAGAAATTCCCTTTGTTTTGGGGGAAAATCAGAAATTCCACTTATTTAGAGGCAAAAAGGCAAAAGTTCCCCTTATTTTGGAGCAAAAATGAAGAAATTTCCCTTTTTTATGGCAAAAAGGTATGCATATTTTTTATTTTTGGGCAAAAAGGCAGAAATTACCCAAATTTTGGGGCAAAAGGCAGAAATTCCACTTATTTTGGGGCAAAATTGCAGAAATTTCCCTTATTTTGGGGCAAAATTGCAGAAATTTCACTTATTTTGGGGCAAAATTGCAGAAATTCCACTTATTTCAAGGTAATAAGTCAGAAATTCTCCTTATTTTGGAGCAAAAAAGACAGAAATTCCCTTTGTTTTGGGGGAAAAAGACAGAAATTCCACCTATTTACAGGCAAAGAAGCAGAAATTTCGCTTATTTTGAAGAAAAAATGAAAAAATTTCCCTTTTTTATGGCAAAAAGGTATGCATTCTTCTCATTTTCGGGGAAACAGGCAGAAATTCCCCATATTTTGGGGCAAAAGGCAGAAATTCCCATTATTTTGGGGCAAAAAGGCACAAATTTAACTTATTTTTAGGCAAAATTGCAGAAATTTCATTTATTTCAGGGCAAAAAGTCAGAAATTCCCCTTATTTTGGGGCAAAAATCAGAAATTTCTTTTATTATGGTACAAAATTGAAGAAATTTTCCTTATTTTGGAACAAAAAGGCAGAAATTCCCCATATTTTGGGGCAAAAGGCAGAAATTCTTCTTATTTTGAGGTAAAATGCAGAAATTCCCCTTATTTAGAGGTAAAATGCAAAAATTCCCCAAATATTGGGGGAAAATGCAGAAATTCCCTTTATTTTTGGGCTAAAAAGAAGAAATTAACCATATTTTGAAGCAAAATTGCAGAAATTCTCATAATTTTCGGCCAAAAAGGCAGAAATTCTTATTTTGGGGCAAAAAGACAGTAAATCTCGTTTTTTCGGGAGCATAAAGTCAGAAATTTCCCTTATTTTGGGGCAAAATTGCAGATATTTCCTTTACATTGGGGCAAAATTGCAGAAATTTCCCTTATTTTGAGGCAAAATTGCAGAAATTTCACTTATTTCAGAAAAAAGGCAGAAATTTTCTTATTTTGGGGCAAAAATGCAGAAATTTCTTTTATTTTGGTACAAAATTGCAGAAATTTTTCTTATTTTGGGGCAAAAAGGCAGAAATTCCCCATATTTTGGGGCAAAAAGGAAGAAATTCCTGTTATTTTGAGATAAAAAGGCTGAAATTCCCCTTATTTTCGGGCAAAATGTCAGAAATTCCCCTTATTTTGGTGCAAAAAACAGAAATTTTGTTTATTTTTAGGGAAAAGGCAGTAATTGCACTTATTTTGAGTCAAAAAGGTGGAAAATCCCCATATTTTGGGGCAAAAATGAAGAAATTTCCCTTTTTTATGGCAAAAAGGTAAACATTCCCTTTATTTTCGGGCAAAAAGGCAGAAATTCCCCATATTTTGGAGCAAAATTGCAGAACTTCCCTTAATTTTGGGGCAAAAGTCAGAAATTCCCTATATTTTGGGGCAAAAATCAGAAATTCCCCTTACTTTGGGGCTAAATTCCAGAAATTTTCTTTATTTTGGAGCAAAATTGCAGGAATTTACCTTGTTTTGGAACATAATTGCAGAAATTTCTCTTATTTGGGGCAAAATTGCAGAAATTTCTCTTATTTTCAGGTAAAAAGTCTGAAATTTCCTTTATTTAGGCAAAAAGTAAGAAATTCCTCTTATTTTGGGGCAAAATTGCAGAAATTTTCCTTATTTTGTGGCAAAAAGGCAGAAATTCCGTATATTTTGTGGCAAAAAGGCAGAAATTTCCTTTATTTTGAGGTAATAATGTTGAAATTCACATTATTTTTTGGGGCAAAAAGGCAGAAATTCCCCTTATTTTGGGGTAAAATTGCAGAAATTTCAAATATTTCAGGGCAAAATGGCAGAAATTCCACTTATTTTGGAGCAAAAAATGAAATCCCTAATTTTTGGCGAAAATTGAAGAAATTTCACTTATTTCGGGACAAAAAGCCAGAAATTCCATTTAATTTCAGGCAAAAAGGCAGAAATGACCCATATTTGGAGCAAAATTGCAGAAATTCCTTTAATATTGGTGCAAAAATGCAGAAATTCCCTTTATTATGGGGCAAAATTCAGAAATTCTCCATATTTTGGTGCAAAAATCAGAAATTTCCCTTATTTTGAAGTAAAATTCTCAAATTCCCCAAATTTTAGGGCAAAAGGCAAAAATTTCCCTTATTTTGGGGCAAATTTGCAGAAATTTCACTTATTTCAGGGTAATAAGTCAGAAATTTTTCTGATTTTGAGGCAAAAAATACAGAAATTCCCTTTGTTTTGGGGGAAAAACAGAAATTCCACTTATTTAGAGGCAAAAAGGCAAAAGTTCCCCTTATTTTGGAGCAAAAATGAAGAAATTTTCCTTTTTTATGGCAAAAAGGTATGCATTCTTTTTATTTTTGGGCAAAAAAGCAGAAATTCCCCAAATTTTGGGGTAAAAGGCAGAAATTCCACTTATTTTGGGGCAAAATTGCAGAAATTTCTCTTATTTTGGGGCAAAATTGCAGAAATTTCACTTATTTTGGGGCAAAATTGCAGAAATTTCACTTATTTCAAGGTAATAAGTCAGAAATTCTCCTTATTTTGGGGCAAAAAAGACAGAAATTCCCTTTGTTTTGGGGGAAAAAGACAGAAATACCACTTATTTACAGGCAAAGAAGTAGAAATTTCGCTTATTTTGGAGAAAAAATGAAGAAATTTCCCTTTTTTATGGCAAAAAGGTATGCATTCTTCTCATTTTCGGGGAAACAGGCAGAAATTCCCCATATTTTGGGGCAAAAGGCAGAAATTCTCATTATTTTGGGGCAAAAAGGCACAAATTTAACTTATTTTTAGGCAAAATTGCAGAAATTTCATTTATTTCAGGGCAAAAAGTCAGAAATTACCCTTATTTTGGGGCAAAAATCAGAAATTTCTTTTATTATGGTACAAAATTGAAGAAATTTTCCTTATTTTGGAACAAAAAGGCAGAAATTCCCCATATTTTGGGGCAAAAGGCAGAAATTCTTCTTATTTTGAGGTAAAATGCAGAAATTCCCCTTATTTAGAGGTAAAATGCAGAAATTCCCCAAATATTGGGGGAAAATGCAGAAATTCCCTTTATTTTTGGGCTAAAAAGAAGAAATTAACCATATTTTGAAGCAAAATTGCAGAAATTCTCATAATTTTCGGGCAAAAAGGCAGAAATTCTTATTTTGGGGCAAAAAGACAGTAAATCTCGTTTTTTCGGGAGCATAAAGTCAGAAATTTCCCTTATTTTGGGGCAAAATTGCAGAAATTTCACTTATTTTGGGGCAAAATTGCAGAAATTTCACTTATTTCAAGGTAATAAGTCAGAAATTCTCCTTATTTTGGGGCAAAAAAGACAGAAATTCCCTTTGTTTTGGGGGAAAAAGACAGAAATACCACTTATTTACAGGCAAAGAAGTAGAAATTTCGCTTATTTTGGAGAAAAAATGAAGAAATTTCCCTTTTTTATGGCAAAAAGGTATGCATTATTCTCATTTTCAGGGAAACAGGCAGAAATTCCCCATATTTTGGGGCAAAAGGCAGAAATTTTCTTTACATTGGGGCAAAATTGCAAAAATTTAACTTATTTTGAGGCAAAATTGCAGAAATTTCATTTATTTCAGGGCAAAAAGTCAGAAATTCCCCTTATTTTGGGGCAAAAATCAGAAATTTCTTTTATTATGGTACAAAATTGCAGAAATTTTCCTTATTTTGGAACAAAAAGGCAGAAATTCCCCATATTTTGGGGCAAAAAGGAAGAAATTCCTGTTATGTTGAGATAAAAAGGCTGAAATTCCCCTTATTTTCGGGCAAAATGTCAGAAATTCCCCTTATTTTGGTGCAAAAAGACAGAAATTTTGTTTATTTTTAGGGAAAAGGCAGAAATTGCACTTATTTTGAGTCAAAAAGGCGGAAAATCCCCATATTTTGGGGCAAAAATGAAGAAATTTCCCTTTTTTATGGCAAAAAGGTAAACATTCCCTTTATTTTCGGGCAAAAAGGCAGAAATTCCCCATATTTTGGAGCAAAATTGCAGAAATTCCCCTAATTTTGGAGCAAAAGGCAGAAATTCCCTTTATTTTGGGGCAAAAATCAGAAATTCCCCTTATTTTGGGACAAAATTTCAGAAATTTTCTTTATTTTGGGGCAAAATTGCAGGAATTTACCTTATTTTAGAACAAAATTACAGAAATTTCTCTTATTTGGTGCAAAATTGCAGAAATTTCTCTTATTTTCAGGTAAAAAGTCTGAAATTTTCTTTATTTTGGGCAAAAAGGGAGAAATTCCTTTTATTTTGGGGCAAAAAGGCAGAAATTCCCCTTATTTTGGGGTAAAATTGCAGAAATTTCTAATATTTCAGGGCAAAATGGCAGAAATTCCCCTTCTTTTTGGGCAAAAAGATGAAAACCCTAATTTTTGGCATAAATTGAAGAAATTACACTTATTTCGGGACAAAAAGCCAGAAATTCCAATTAATTTTGGGCAAAAAGGCAGAAATGACCCGTATTTTGGAGCAAAATTCCAGAAATTCCCCTAATATTGGTGCAAAAATGCAGAAATTAACTTTATTATGGGGCAAAATGCAGAAATTCTCCATATTTTGGTGCAAAAATCAGAAATTTCCCTCATTTTGAGGTAAAATTCTCAAATTCCCCAAATTTTAAGGAAAAAGGCAAAAATTTCCCTTATTTTGGGGCAAATTTGCAGAAATTTTACTTATTTCAGGGTAATAAGTCAGAAATTTTCCTGATTTTGAGGCAAAAAATACAGAAATTCCCTTTGTTTTGGGGGAAAAACAGAAATTCCACTTATTTAGAGGCAAAAAGGCAAAAGTTCCCCTTATTTTGGAGCAAAAATGAAGAAATTTCCCTTTTTTATGGCAAAAAGGTATGCATTTTTTTTATTTTTGGGCAAAAAGGCAGAAATTCCCCAAATTTTGGGGCAAAAGGCAGAAATTCCACTTATTTTGGGGCAAAATTGCAGAAATTTCCCTTTTTTTGGGGCAAAATTGCAGAAATTTCACTTATTTTGGGGCAAAATTGCAGAAATTTCACTTATTTCAAGGTAATAAGTCAGAAATTCTCCTTATTTTGGGGCAAAAAAGACAGAAATTCCCTTTGTTTTGGGGGAAAAAGACAGAAATTCCACCTATTTACAGGCAAAGAAGCAGAAATTTCGCTTATTTTGGAGAAAAAATGAAAAAATTTCCCTTTTTTATGGCAAAAAGGTATGCATTCTTCTCATTTTCGGGGAAACAGGCAGAAATTCCCCATATTTTGGGGCAAAAGGCAGAAATTCCCATTATTTTGGGGCAAAAAGGCACAAATTTAACTTATTTTTAGGCAAAATTGCAGAAATTTCATTTATTTCAGGGCAAAAAGTCAGAAATTCCCCTTATTTTGGGGCAAAAATCAGAAATTTCTTTTATTATGGTACAAAATTGAAGAAATTTTCCTTATTTTGGAACAAAAAGGCAGAAATTCCCCATATTTTGGGGCAAAAGGCAGAAATTCTTCTTATTTTGAGGTAAAATGCAGAAATTCCCCTTATTTAGAGGTAAAATGCAAAAATTCCCCAAATATTGGGGGAAAATGCAGAAATTCCCTTTATTTTTGGGCTAAAAAGAAGAAATTAACCATATTTTGAAGCAAAATTGCAGAAATTCTCATAATTTTCGGCCAAAAAGGCAGAAATTCTTATTTTGGGGCAAAAAGACAGTAAATCTCGTTTTTTCGGGAGCATAAAGTCAGAAATTTCCCTTATTTTGGGGCAAAATTGCAGATATTTCCTTTACATTGGGGCAAAATTGCAGAAATTTCCCTTATTTTGAGGCAAAATTGCAGAAATTTCACTTATTTCAGAAAAAAGGCAGAAATTTTCTTATTTTGGGGCAAAAATGCAGAAATTTCTTTTATTTTGGTACAAAATTGCAGAAATTTTTCTTATTTTGGGGCAAAAAGGCAGAAATTCCCCATATTTTGGGGCAAAAAGGACGAAATTCCTGTTATTTTGAGATAAAAAGGCTGAAATTCCCCTTATTTTCGGGCAAAATGTCAGAAATTCCCCTTATTTTGGTGCAAAAAACAGAAATTTTGTTTATTTTTAGGGAAAAGGCAGTAATTGCACTTATTTTGAGTCAAAAAGGTGGAAAATCCCCATATTTTGGGGCAAAAATGAAGAAATTTCCCTTTTTTATGGCAAAAAGGTAAACATTCCCTTTATTTTCGGGCAAAAAGGCAGAAATTCCCCATATTTTGGAGCAAAATTGCAGAACTTCCCTTAATTTTGGGGCAAAAGTCAGAAATTCCCTATATTTTGGGGCAAAAATCAGAAATTCCCCTTACTTTGGGGCTAAATTCCAGAAATTTTCTTTATTTTGGAGCAAAATTGCAGGAATTTACCTTGTTTTGGAACATAATTGCAGAAATTTCTCTTATTTGGGGCAAAATTGCAGAAATTTCTCTTATTTTCAGGTAAAAAGTCTGAAATTTCCTTTATTTTGGGCAAAAAGTAAGAAATTCCTCTTATTTTGGGGCAAAATTGCAGAAATTTTCCTTATTTTGTGGCAAAAAGGCAGAAATTCCGTGTATTTTGTGGCAAAAAGGCAGAAATTTCCTTTATTTTGAGGTAATAAGGTTGAAATTCACATTATTTTTTGGGGCAAAAAGGCAGAAATTCCCCTTATTTTGGGTTAAAATTGCAGAAATTTCAAATATTTCATGGCAAAATGGCAGAAATTCCACTTATTTTGGAGCAAAAAATGAAATCCCTAATTTTTGGCGAAAATTGAAGAAATTTCACTTATTTCGGGACAAAAAGCCAGAAATTCCATTTAATTTCAGGCAAAAAGGCAGAAATGACCCATATTTGGAGCAAAATTGCAGAAATTCCTTTAATATTGGTGCAAAAATGCAGAAATTCCCTTTATTATGGGGCAAAATTCAGAAATTCTCCATATTTTGGTGCAAAAATCAGAAATTTCCCTTATTTTGAAGTAAAATTCTCAAATTCCCCAAATTTTAGGGCAAAAGGCAAAAATTTCCCTTATTTTGGGGCAAATTTGCAGAAATTTCACTTATTTCAGGGTAATAAGTCAGAAATTTTTCTGATTTTGAGGCAAAAAATACAGAAATTCCCTTTGTTTTGGGGGAAAAACAGAAATTCCACTTATTTAGAGGCAAAAAGGCAAAAGTTCCCCTTATTTTGGAGCAAAAATGAAGAAATTTTCCTTTTTTATGGCAAAAAGGTATGCATTCTTTTTATTTTTGGGCAAAAAAGCAGAAATTCCCCAAATTTTGGGGTAAAAGGCAGAAATTCCACTTATTTTGGGGCAAAATTGCAGAAATTTCTCTTATTTTGGGGCAAAATTGCAGAAATTTCACTTATTTTGGGGCAAAATTGCAGAAATTTCACTTATTTCAAGGTAATAAGTCAGAAATTCTCCTTATTTTGGGGCAAAAAAGACAGAAATTCCCTTTGTTTTGGGGGAAAAAGACAGAAATACCACTTATTTACAGGCAAAGAAGTAGAAATTTCGCTTATTTTGGAGAAAAAATGAAGAAATTTGCCTTTTTTATGGCAAAAAGGTATGCATTCTTCTCATTTTCGGGGAAACAGGCAGAAATTCCCCATATTTTGGGGCAAAAGGCAGAAATTCCCATTATTTTGGGGCAAAAAGGCACAAATTTAACTTATTTTTAGGCAAAATTGCAGAAATTTCATTTATTTCAGGGCAAAAAGTCAGAAATTACCCTTATTTTGGGGCAAAAATCAGAAATTTCTTTTATTATGGTACAAAATTGAAGAAATTTTCCTTATTTTGGAACAAAAAGGCAGAAATTCCCCATATTTTGGGGCAAAAGGCAGAAATTCTTCTTATTTTGAGGTAAAATGCAGAAATTCCCCTTATTTAGAGGTAAAATGCAGAAATTCCCCAAATATTGGGGGAAAATGCAGAAATTCCCTTTATTTTTGGGCTAAAAAGAAGAAATTAACCATATTTTGAAGCAAAATTGCAGAAATTCTCATAATTTTCGGGCAAAAAGGCAGAAATTCTTATTTTGGGGCAAAAAGACAGTAAATCTCGTTTTTTCGTGAGCATAAAGTCAGAAATTTCCCTTATTTTGAGGCAAAATTGCAGAAATATCCTTTACATTGGGGCAAAATTGCAGAAATTTCCCTTATTTTGAGGCAAAATTGCAGAAATTTCACTTATTTCAGAAAAAAGGCAGAAATTTTCTTATTTTGGGGCAAAAATGCAGAAATTTCTTTTATTTTGGTACAAAATTGCAGAAATTTTTCTTATTTTGGGGCAAAAAGGCAGAAATTCCCCATATTTTGGGGCAAAAAGGAAGAAATTCCTGTTATTTTGAGATAAAAAGGCTGAAATTCCCCTTATTTTCGGGCAAAATGTCAGAAATTCCCCTTATTTTGGTGCAAAAAGACAGAAATTTTGTTTATTTTTAGGGAAAAGGCAGAAATTGCACTTATTTTGAGTCAAAAAGGCGGAAAATCCCCATATTTTGGGGCAAAAATGAAGAAATTTCCCTTTTTTATGGCAAAAAGGTAAACATTCCCTTTATTTTCGGGCAAAAAGGCAGAAATTCCCCATATTTTGGAGCAAAATTGCAGAAATTCCCCTAATTTTGGAGCAAAAGGCAGAAATTCCCTTTATTTTGGGGCAAAAATCAGAAATTCCCCTTATTTTGGGACAAAATTTCAGAAATTTTCTTTATTTTGGGGCAAAATTGCAGGAATTTACCTTATTTTAGAACAAAATTACAGAAATTTCTCTTATTTGGAGCAAAATTGCAGAAATTTCTCTTATTTTCAGGTAAAAAGTCTGAAATTTTCTTTATTTTGGGCAAAAAGGGAGAAATTCCCTTTATTTTGGGGCAAAAAATGCAGAAATTCCCCTTATTTTGGCGTAAAATTGCAGAAATTTCAAATATTTCAGGGCAAAATGGCAGAAATTCCCCTTATTTTGGGGCAAAAAGATGAAAACCCTAATTTTTGGCGAAAATTGAAGAAATTACACTTATTTCGGGACAAAAAGCCAGAAATTCCAATTAATTTCTGGCAAAAGGCAGAAATGACCCGTATTTTGGAGCAAAATTGCAGAAATTTCCCTAATATTGGTGCAAAAATGCAGAAATTAACTTTATTATGGGGCAAAAAGGCAGAAATTCTCCATATTTTGGTGCAAAAATCAGAAATTTCCCTCATTTTGAGGTAAAATTCTCAAATTCCCCAAATTTTAGGGCAAAAGGCAAAAATTTCCCTTATTTTGGGGCAAATTTGCAGAAATTTTACTTATTTCAGGGTAATAAGTCAGAAATTTTCCTGATTTTGAGGCAAAAAATACAGAAATTCCCTTTGTTTTGGGGGAAAAACAGAAATTCCACTTATTTAGAGGCAAAAAGGCAAAAGTTCCCCTTATTTTGGAGCAAAAATGAAGAAATTTCCCTTTTTTATGGCAAAAAGGTATGCATTCTTTTTATTTTTGGGCAAAAATGCAGAAATTCCCCAAATTTTGGGGTAAAAGGCAGAAATTCCACTTATTTTGGGGCAAAATTGCAGAAATTTCCCTTATTTTGGGGCAAAATTGCAGAAATTTCACTTATTTTGGGGCAAAATTGCAGAAATTTCACTTATTTCAAGGTAATAAGTCAGAAATTCTCCTTATTTTGGGGCAAAAAAGACAGAAATTCCCTTTGTTTTGGGGGAAAATTACAGAAATTCCACTTATTTACAGGCAAAGAAGCAGAAATTTCGCTTATTTTGGAGAAAAAATGAAAAAATTTCCCTTTTTTATGGCAAAAAGGTATGCATTCTTCTCATTTTCGGGGAAACAGGCAGAAATTCCCCATATTTTGGGGCAAAAGGCAGAAATTCCCATTATTTTGGGGCAAAAAGGCACAAATTTAACTTATTTTTAGGCAAAATTGCAGAAATTTCATTTATTTCAGGGCAAAAAGTCAGAAATTCCCCTTATTTTGGGGCAAAAATCAGAAATTTCTTTTATTATGGTACAAAATTGAAGAAATTTTCCTTATTTTGGAACAAAAAGGCAGAAATTCCCCATATTTTGGGGCAAAAGGCAGAAATTCTTCTTATTTTGAGGTAAAATGCAGAAATTCCCCTTATTTAGAGGTAAAATGCAGAAATTCCCCAAATATTGGGGGAAAATGCAGAAATTCCCTTTATTTTTGGGCTAAAAAGAAGAAATTAACCATATTTTGAAGCAAAATTGCAGAAATTCTCATAATTTTCGGGCAAAAAGGCAGAAATTCTTATTTTGGGGCAAAAAAGACAGTAAATCTCGTTTTTTCGTGAGCATAAAGTCAGAAATTTCCCTTATTTTGAGGCAAAATTGCAGAAATTTCCTTTACATTGGGGCAAAATTGCAGAAATTTCCCTTATTTTGAGGCAAAATTGCAGAAATTTCACTTATTTCAGAAAAAAGGCAGAAATTTTCTTATTTTGGGGCAAAAATGCAGAAATTTCTTTTATTTTGGTACAAAATTGCAGAAATTTTTCTTATTTTGGGGCAAAAAGGCAGAAATTCCCCATATTTTGGGGCAAAAAGGAAGAAATTCCTGTTATTTTGAGATAAAAAGGCTGAAATTCCCCTTATTTTCGGGCAAAATGTCAGAAATTCCCCTTATTTTGGTGCAAAAAGACAGAAATTTTGTTTATTTTTAGGGAAAAGGCAGAAATTGCACTTATTTTGATTCAAAAAGGCGGAAAATCCCCATATTTTGGGGCAAAAATGAAGAAATTTCCCTTTTTTATGGCAAAAAGGTAAACATTCCCTTTATTTTCGGGCAAAAAGGCAGAAATTCCCCATATTTTGGAGCAAAATTGCAGAAATTCCCCTAATTTTGGAGCAAAAGGCAGAAATTCCCTTTATTTTGGGGCAAAAATCTGAAATTCCCCTTATTTTGGGACAAAATTTCAGAAATTTTCTTTATTTTGGGGCAAAATTGCAGGAATTTACCTTATTTTAGAACAAAATTACAGAAATTTCTCTTATTTGGTGCAAAATTGCAGAAATTTCTCTTATTTTCAGGTAAAAAGTCTGAAATTTTCTTTATTTTGGGCAAAAAGGGAGAAATTCCCTTTATTTTGGGGCAAAAAATGCAGAAATTCCCCTTATTTTGGGGTAAAATTGCAGAAATTTCAAATATTTCAGGGCAAAATGGCAGAAATTCCCCTTATTTTGGGGCAAAAAGATGAAAACCCTAATTTTTGGCGAAAATTGAAGAAATTACACTTATTTCGGGACAAAAAGCCAGAAATTCCAATTAATTTCGGGCAAAAAGGCAGAAATGACCCGTATTTTGGAGCAAAATTGCAGAAATTTCCCTAATATTGGTGCAAAAATGCAGAAATTAACTTTATTATGGGGCAAAAAGGCAGAAATTCTCCATATTTTGGTGCAAAAATCAGAAATTTCCCTCATTTTGAGGTAAAATTCTCAAATTCCCCAAATTTTAGGGCAAAAGGCAAAAATTTCCCTTATTTTGGGGCAAATTTGCAGAAATTTTACTTATTTCAGGGTAATAAGTCAGAAATTTTCCTGATTTTGAGGCAAAAAATACAGAAATTCCCTTTGTTTTGGGGGAAAAACAGAAATTCCACTTATTTAGAGGCAAAAAGGCAAAAGTTCCCCTTATTTTGGAGCAAAAATGAAGAAATTACCCTTTTTTATGGCAAAAAGGTATGCATTCTTTTTATTTTTGGGCAAAAATGCAGAAATTCCCCAAATTTTGGGGCAAAAGGCAGAAATTCCACTTATTTTGGGGCAAAATTGCAGAAATTTCCCTTATTTTGGGGCAAAATTGCAGAAATTTCACTTATTTTGGGGCAAAATTGCAGAAATTTCACTTATTTCAAGGTAATAAGTCAGAAATTCTCCTTATTTTGGGGCAAAAAAGACAGAAATTCCCTTTGTTTTGGGGGAAAATTACAGAAATTCCACTTATTTACAGGCAAAGAAGCAGAAATTTCGCTTATTTTGGAGAAAAAATGAAAAAATTTCCCTTTTTTATGGCAAAAAGGTATGCATTCTTCTCATTTTCGGGGAAACAGGCAGAAATTCCCCATATTTTGGGGCAAAAGGCAGAAATTCCCATTATTTTGGGGCAAAAAGGCACAAATTTAACTTATTTTTAGGCAAAATTGCAGAAATTTCATTTATTTCAGGGCAAAAAGTCAGAAATTCCCCTTATTTTGGGGCAAAAATCAGAAATTTCTTTTATTATGGTACAAAATTGAAGAAATTTTCCTTATTTTGGAACAAAAAGGCAGAAATTCCCCATATTTTGGGGCAAAAGGCAGAAATTCTTCTTATTTTGAGGTAAAATGCAGAAATTCCCCTTATTTAGAGGTAAAATGCAGAAATTCCCCAAATATTGGGGGAAAATGCAGAAATTCCCTTTATTTTTGGGCTAAAAAGAAGAAATTAACCATATTTTGAAGCAAAATTGCAGAAATTCTCATAATTTTCGGGCAAAAAGGCAGAAATTCTTATTTTGGGGCAAAAAAGACAGTAAATCTCGTTTTTTCGTGAGCATAAAGTCAGAAATTTCCCTTATTTTGGGGCAAAATTGCAGAAATTTCCTTTACATTGGGGCAAAATTGCAGAAATTTCCCTTATTTTGAGGCAAAATTGCAGAAATTTCACTTATTTCAGAAAAAAGGCAGAAATTTTCTTATTTTGGGGCAAAAATGCAGAAATTTCTTTTATTTTGGTACAAAATTGCAGAAATTTTTCTTATTTTGGGGCAAAAAGGCAGAAATTCCCCATATTTTGGGGCAAAAAGGAAGAAATTCCTGTTATTTTGAGATAAAAAGGCTGAAATTCCCCTTATTTTCGGGCAAAATGTCAGAAATTCCCCTTATTTTGGTGCAAAAAGACAAAAATTTTGTTTATTTTTAGGGAAAAGGCAGAAATTGCACTTATTTTGAGTCAAAAAGGCGGAAAATCCCCATATTTTGGGGCAAAAATGAAGAAATTTCCCTTTTTTATGGCAAAAAGGTAAACATTCCCTTTATTTTCGGGCAAAAAGGCAGAAATTCCCCATATTTTGGGGCAAAAGGCACAAATTCCCATTATTTTGGGGCAAAAAGGCACAAATTTAACTTATTTTTAGGCAAAATTGCAGATATTTCATTTATTTCAGGGCAAAAAGTCAGAAATTACCCTTATTTTGGGGCAAAAATCAGAAATTTCTTTTATTATGGTACAAAATTGAAGAAATTTTCCTTATTTTGGAACAAAAAGGCAGAAATTCCCCATATTTTGGGGCAAAAGGCAGAAATTCTTCTTATTTTGAGGTAAAATGCAGAAATTCCCCTTATTTAGAGGTAAAATGCAGAAATTCCCCAAATATTGGGGGAAAATGCAGAAATTCCCTTTATTTTTGGGCTAAAAAGAAGAAATTAACCATATTTTGAAGCAAAATTGCAGAAATTCTCATAATTTTCGGGCAAAAAGGCAGAAATTCTTATTTTGGGGCAAAAAGACAGTAAATCTCGTTTTTTCGGGAGCATAAAGTCAGAAATTTCCCTTATTTTGGGGCAAAATTGCAGAAATTTCACTTATTTTGGGGCAAAATTGCAGAAATTTCACTTATTTCAAGGTAATAAGTCAGAAATTCTCCTTATTTTGGGGCAAAAAAGACAGAAATTCCCTTTGTTTTGGGGGAAAAAGACAGAAATACCACTTATTTACAGGCAAAGAAGTAGAAATTTCGCTTATTTTGGAGAAAAAATGAAGAAATTTCCCTTTTTTATGGCAAAAAGGTATGCATTCTTCTCATTTTCGGGGAAACAGGCAGAAATTCCCCATATTTTGGGGCAAAAGGCAGAAATTCCCATTATTTTGGGGCAAAAAGGCACAAATTTAACTTATTTTTAGGCAAAATTGCAGAAATTTCATTTATTTCAGGGCAAAAAGTCAGAAATTCCCCTTATTTTGGGGCAAAAATCAGAAATTTCTTTTATTATGGTACAAAATTGAAGAAATTTTCCTTATTTTGGAACAAAAAGGCAGAAATTCCCCATATTTTGGGGCAAAAGGCAGAAATTCTTCTTATTTTGAGGTAAAATGCAGAAATTCCCCTTATTTAGAGGTAAAATGCAGAAATTCCCCAAATATTGGGGGAAAATGCAGAAATTCCCTTTATTTTTGGGCTAAAAAGAAGAAATTAACCATATTTTGAAGCAAAATTGCAGAAATTCTCATAATTTTCAGGCAAAAAGGCAGAAATTCTTATTTTGGGGCAAAAAGACAGTAAATCTCGTTTTTTCGGGAGCATAAAGTCAGAAATTTCCCTTATTTTGGGGCAAAATTGCAGAAATTTCACTTATTTTGGGGCAAAATTGCAGAAATTTCACTTATTTCAAGGTAATAAGTCAGAAATTCTCCTTATTTTGGGGCAAAAAAGACAGAAATTCCCTTTGTTTTGGGGGAAAAAGACAGAAATACCACTTATTTACAGGCAAAGAAGTAGAAATTTCGCTTATTTTGGAGAAAAAATGAAGAAATTTCCCTTTTTTATGGCAAAAAGGTATGCATTCTTCTCATTTTCGGGGAAACAGGCAGAAATTCCCCATATTTTGGGGCAAAAGGCAGAAATTCCCATTATTTTGGGGCAAAAAGGCACAAATTTAACTTATTTTTAGGCAAAATTGCAGAAATTTCATTTATTTCAGGGCAAAAAGTCAGAAATTCCCCTTATTTTGGGGCAAAAATCAGAAATTTCTTTTATTATGGTACAAAATTGAAGAAATTTTCCTTATTTTGGAACAAAAAGGCAGAAATTCCCCATATTTTGGGGCAAAAGGCAGAAATTCTTCTTATTTTGAGGTAAAATGCAGAAATTCCCCTTATTTAGAGGTAAAATGCAGAAATTCCCCAAATATTGGGGGAAAATGCAGAAATTCCCTTTATTTTTGGGCTAAAAAGAAGAAATTAACCATATTTTGAAGCAAAATTGCAGAAATTCTCATAATTTTCGGGCAAAAAGGCAGAAATTCTTATTTTGGGGCAAAAAGACAGTAAATCTCATTTTTTCGTGAGCATAAAGTCAGAAATTTCCCTTATTTTGAGGCAAAATTGCAGAAATATCCTTTACATTGGGGCAAAATTGCAGAAATTTCCCTTATTTTGAGGCAAAATTGCAGAAATTTCACTTATTTCAGAAAAAAGGCAGAAATTTTCTTATTTTGGGGCAAAAATGCAGAAATTTCTTTTATTTTGGTACAAAATTGCAGAAATTTTTCTTATTTTGGGGCAAAAAGGCAGAAATTCCCCATATTTTGGGGCAAAAAGGAAGAAATTCCTGTTATTTTGAGATAAAAAGGCTGAAATTCCCCTTATTTTCGAGCAAAATGTCAGAAATTCCCCTTATTTTGGTGCAAAAAGACAGAAATTTTGTTTATTTTTAGGGAAAAGGCAGAAATTGCACTTATTTTGAGTCAAAAAGGCGGAAAATCCCCATATTTTGGGGCAAAAATGAAGAAATTTCCCTTTTTTATGGCAAAAAGGTAAACATTCCCTTTATTTTCGGGCAAAAAGGCAGAAATTCCCCATATTTTGGAGCAAAATTGCAGAAATTCCCCTAATTTTGGAGCAAAAGGCAGAAATTCCCTTTATTTTGGGGCAAAAATCAGAAATTCCCCTTATTTTGGGACAAAATTTCAGAAATTTTCTTTATTTTGGGGCAAAATTGCAGGAATTTACCTTATTTTAGAACAAAATTACAGAAATTTCTCTTATTTGGTGCAAAATTGCAGAAATTTCTCTTATTTTCAGGTAAAAAGTCTGAAATTTTCTTTATTTTGGGCAAAAAGGGTGAAATTCCTTTTATTTTGGGGCAAAAAGGCAGAAATTCCCCTTATTTTGGGGTAAAATTGCAGAAATTTCAAATATTTCAGGGCAAAATGGCAGAAATTCCCCTTCTTTTTGGGCAAAAAGATGAAAACCCTAATTTTTGGCATAAATTGAAGAAATTACACTTATTTCGGGACAAAAAGCCAGAAATTCCAATTAATTTTGGGCAAAAAGGCAGAAATGACCCGTATTTTGGAGCAAAATTGCAGAAATTCCCCTAATATTGGTGCAAAAATGCAGAAATTAACTTTATTATGGGGCAAAAAGGCAGAAATTCTCCATATTTTGGTGCAAAAATCAGAAATTTCCCTCATTTTGAGGTAAAATTCTCAAATTCCCCAAATTTTAGGGCAAAAGGCAAAAATTTCCCTTATTTTGGGCCAAATTTGCAGAAATTTTACTTATTTCAGGGTAATAAGTCTGAAATTTTCCTGATTTTGAGGCAAAAAATACAGAAATTCCCTTTGTTTTGGGGGAAAAACAGAAATTCCACTTATTTAGAGGCAAAAAGGCAAAAGTTCCCCTAATTTTGGAGCAAAAATGAAGAAATATCCCTTTTTTATGGCATGAAGGTATGCATTTTTTTTATTTTTGGGCAAAAAGGCAGAAATTCCCCAAATTTTGGGGCAAAAGGCAGAAATTCCACTTATTTTGGGGCAAAATTGCAGAAATTTCCCTTATTTTGGGGCAAAATTGCAGAAATTTCACTTATTTTGGGGCAAAATTGCAGAAATTTCACTTATTTCAAGGTAATAAGTCAGAAATTCTCCTTATTTTGGGGCAAAAAAGACAGAAATTCCCTTTGTTTTGGGGGAAAAATACAGAAATTCCACTTATTTACAGGCAAAGAAGCAGAAATTTCGCTTATTTTGGAGAAAAAATGAAAAAATTTCCCTTTTTTATGGCAAAAAGGTATGCATTCTTCTCATTTTCGGGGAAACAGGCAGAAATTCCCCATATTTTGGGGCAAAAGGCAGAAATTCCCATTATTTTGGGGCAAAAAGGCACAAATTTAACTTATTTTTAGGCAAAATTGCAGAAATTTCATTTATTTCAGGGCAAAAAGTCAGAAATTCCCCTTATTTTGGGGCAAAAATCAGAAATTTCTTTTATTATGGTACAAAATTGAAGAAATTTTCCTTATTTTGGAACAAAAAGGCAGAAATTCCCCATATTTTGGGGCAAAAGGCAGAAATTCTTCTTATTTTGAGGTAAAATGCAGAAATTCCCCTTATTTAGAGGTAAAATGCAGAAATTCCCCAAATATTGGGGGAAAATGCAGAAATTCCCTTTATTTTTGGGCTAAAAAGAAGAAATTAACCATATTTTGAAGCAAAATTGCAGAAATTCTCATAATTTTCGGGCAAAAAGGCAGAAATTCTTATTTTGGGGCAAAAAGACAGTAAATCTCGTTTTTTCGTGAGCATAAAGTCAGAAATTTCCCTTATTTTGGGGCAAAATTGCAGAAATTTCCTTTACATTGGGGCAAAATTGCAGAAATTTCCCTTATTTTGAGGCAAAATTGCAGAAATTTCACTTATTTCAGAAAAAAGGCAGAAATTTTCTTATTTTGGGGCAAAAATGCAGAAATTTCTTTTATTTTGGTACAAAATTGCAGAAATTTTTCTTATTTTGGGGCAAAAAGGCAGAAATTCCCCATATTTTGGGGCAAAAAGGAAGAAATTCCTGTTATTTTGAGATAAAAAGGCTGAAATTCCCCTTATTTTCGGGCAAAATGTCAGAAATTCCCCTTATTTTGGTGCAAAAAGACAAAAATTTTGTTTATTTTTAGGGAAAAGGCAGAAATTGCACTTATTTTGAGTCAAAAAGGCGGAAAATCCCCATATTTTGGGGCAAAAATGAAGAAATTTCCCTTTTTTATGGCAAAAAGGTAAACATTCCCTTTATTTTCGGGCAAAAAGGCAGAAATTCCCCATATTTTGGGGCAAAAGGCACAAATTCCCATTATTTTGGGGCAAAAAGGCACAAATTTAACTTATTTTTAGGCAAAATTGCAGATATTTCATTTATTTCAGGGCAAAAAGTCAGAAATTCCCCTTATTTTGGGGCAAAAATCAGAAATTTCTTTTATTATGGTACAAAATTGAAGAAATTTTCCTTATTTTGGAACAAAAAGGCAGAAATTCCCCATATTTTGGGGCAAAAGGCAGAAATTCTTCTTATTTTTAGGTAAAATGCAGAAATTCCCCTTATTTAGAGGTAAAATGCAGAAATTCCCCAAATATTGGGGGAAAATGCAGAAATTCCCTTTATTTTTGGGCTAAAAAGAAGAAATTAACCATATTTTGAAGCAAAATTGCAGAAATTCTCATAATTTTCGGGCAAAAAGGCAGAAATTCTTATTTTGGGGCAAAAAGACAGTAAATCTCGTTTTTTCGGGAGCATAAAGTCAGAAATTTCCCTTATTTTGGGGCAAAATTGCAGAAATTTCACTTATTTTGGGGCAAAATTGCAGAAATTTCACTTATTTCAAGGTAATAAGTCAGAAATTCTCCTTATTTTGGGGCAAAAAAGACAGAAATTCCCTTTGTTTTGGGGGAAAAAGACAGAAATACCACTTATTTACAGGCAAAGAAGTAGAAATTTCGCTTATTTTGGAGAAAAAATGAAGAAATTTCCCTTTTTTATGGCAAAAAGGTATGCATTCTTCTCATTTTCGGGGAAACAGGCAGAAATTCCCCATATTTTGGGGCAAAAGGCAGAAATTCCCATTATTTTGGGGCAAAAAGGCACAAATTTAACTTATTTTTAGGCAAAATTGCAGAAATTTCATTTATTTCAGGGCAAAAAGTCAGAAATTCCCCTTATTTTGGGGCAAAAATCAGAAATTTCTTTTATTATGGTACAAAATTGAAGAAATTTTCCTTATTTTGGAACAAAAAGGCAGAAATTCCCCATATTTTGTGGCAAAAGGCAGAAATTCTTCTTATTTTGAGGTAAAATGCAGAAATTCCCCTTATTTAGAGGTAAAATGCAGAAATTCCCCAAATATTGGGGGAAAATGCAGAAATTCCCTTTATTTTTGGGCTAAAAAGAAGAAATTAACCATATTTTGAAGCAAAATTGCAGAAATTCTCATAATTTTCGGGCAAAAAGGCAGAAATTCTTATTTTGGGGCAAAAAGACAGTAAATCTCGTTTTTTCGTGAGCATAAAGTCAGAAATTTCCCTTATTTTGGGGCAAAATTGCAGAAATTTCCTTTACATTGGGGCAAAATTGCAGAAATTTCCCTTATTTTGAGGCAAAATTGCAGAAATTTCACTTATTTCAGAAAAAAGGCAGAAATTTTCTTATTTTGGGGCAAAAATGCAGAAATTTCTTTTATTTTGGTACAAAATTGCAGAAATTTTTCTTATTTTGGGGCAAAAAGGCAGAAATTCCCCATATTTTGGGGCAAAAAGGAAGAAATTCCTGTTATTTTGAGATAAAAAGGCTGAAATTCCCCTTATTTTCGGGCAAAATGTCAGAAATTCCCCTTATTTTGGTGCAAAAAGACAAAAATTTTGTTTATTTTTAGGGAAAAGGCAGAAATTGCACTTATTTTGAGTCAAAAAGGCGGAAAATCCCCATATTTTGGGGCAAAAATGAAGAAATTTCCCTTTTTTATGGCAAAAAGGTAAACATTCCCTTTATTTTCGGGCAAAAAGGCAGAAATTCCCCATATTTTGGGGCAAAAGGCACAAATTCCCATTATTTTGGGGCAAAAAGGCACAAATTTAACTTATTTTTAGGCAAAATTGCAGATATTTCATTTATTTCAGGGCAAAAAGTCAGAAATTACCCTTATTTTGGGGCAAAAATCAGAAATTTCTTTTATTATGGTACAAAATTGAAGAAATTTTCCTTATTTTGGAACAAAAAGGCAGAAATTCCCCATATTTTGGGGCAAAAGGCAGAAATTCTTCTTATTTTTAGGTAAAATGCAGAAATTCCCCTTATTTAGAGGTAAAATGCAGAAATTCCCCAAATATTGGGGGAAAATGCAGAAATTCCCTTTATTTTTGGGCTAAAAAGAAGAAATTAACCATATTTTGAAGCAAAATTGCAGAAATTCTCATAATTTTCGGGCAAAAAGGCAGAAATTCTTATTTTGGGGCAAAAAGACAGTAAATCTCGTTTTTTCGGGAGCATAAAGTCAGAAATTTCCCTTATTTTGGGGCAAAATTGCAGAAATTTCACTTATTTTGGGGCAAAATTGCAGAAATTTCACTTATTTCAAGGTAATAAGTCAGAAATTCTCCTTATTTTGGGGCAAAAAAGACAGAAATTCCCTTTGTTTTGGGGGAAAAAGACAGAAATACCACTTATTTACAGGCAAAGAAGTAGAAATTTCGCTTATTTTGGAGAAAAAATGAAGAAATTTCCCTTTTTTATGGCAAAAAGGTATGCATTCTTCTCATTTTCGGGGAAACAGGCAGAAATTCCCCATATTTTGGGGCAAAAGGCAGAAATTCCCATTATTTTGGGGCAAAAAGGCACAAATTTAACTTATTTTTAGGCAAAATTGCAGAAATTTCATTTATTTCAGGGCAAAAAGTCAGAAATTCCCCTTATTTTGGGGCACAAATCAGAAATTTCTTTTATTATGGTACAAAATTGAAGAAATTTTCCTTATTTTGGAACAAAAAGGCAGAAATTCCCCATATTTTGAGGCAAAAGGCAGAAATTCTTCTTATTTTGAGGTAAAATGCAGAAATTCCCCTTATTTAGAGGTAAAATGCAGAAATTCCCTTTATTTTTGGGCTAAAAAGAAGAAATTAACCATATTTTGAAGCAAAATTGCAGAAATTCTCATAATTTTCGGGCAAAAAGGCAGAAATTCTTATTTTGGGGCAAAAAGACAGTAAATCTCGTTTTTTCAGGAGCATAAAGTCAGAAATTTCCCTTATTTTGGGGCAAAATTGCAGAAATTTCACTTATTTTGGGGCAAAATTGCAGAAATTTCACTTATTTCAAGGTAATAAGTCAGAAATTCTCCTTATTTTGGGGCAAAAAAGACAGAAATTCCCTTTGTTTTGGGGGAAAAATACAGAAATTCCACTTATTTACAGGCAAAGAAGCAGAAATTTCGCTTATTTTGGAGAAAAAATGAAAACATTTCCCTTTTTTATGGCAAAAAGGTATGCATTCTTCTCATTTTCGGGGAAACAGGCAGAAATTCCCCATATTTTGGGGCAAAAGGCAGAAATTCCCATTATTTTGGGGCAAAAAGGCACAAATTTAACTTATTTTTAGGCAAAATTGCAGAAATTTCATTTATTTCAGGGCAAAAAGTCAGAAATTCCCCTTATTTTGGGGCAAAAATCAGAAATTTCTTTTATTATGGTACAAAATTGAAGAAATTTTCCTTATTTTGGAACAAAAAGGCAGAAATTCCCCATATTTTGTGGCAAAAGGCAGAAATTCTTCTTATTTTGAGGTAAAATGCAGAAATTCCCCTTATTTAGAGGTAAAATGCAGAAATTCCCCAAATATTGGGGGAAAATGCAGAAATTCCCTTTATTTTTGGGCTAAAAAGAAGAAATTAACCATATTTTGAAGCAAAATTGCAGAAATTCTCATAATTTTCGGGCAAAAAGGCAGAAATTCTTATTTTGGGGCAAAAAGACAGTAAATCTCGTTTTTTCGTGAGCATAAAGTCAGAAATTTCCCTTATTTTGGGGCAAAATTGCAGAAATTTCCTTTACATTGGGGCAAAATTGCAGAAATTTCCCTTATTTTGAGGCAAAATTGCAGAAATTTCACTTATTTCAGAAAAAAGGCAGAAATTTTCTTATTTTGGGGCAAAAATGCAGAAATTTCTTTTATTTTGGTACAAAATTGCAGAAATTTTTCTTATTTTGGGGCAAAAAGGCAGAAATTCCCCATATTTTGGGGCAAAAAGGAAGAAATTCCTGTTATTTTGAGATAAAAAGGCTGAAATTCCCCTTATTTTCGGGCAAAATGTCAGAAATTCCCCTTATTTTGGTGCAAAAAGACAAAAATTTTGTTTATTTTTAGGGAAAAGGCAGAAATTGCACTTATTTTGAGTCAAAAAGGCGGAAAATCCCCATATTTTGGGGCAAAAATGAAGAAATTTCCCTTTTTTATGGCAAAAAGGTAAACATTCCCTTTATTTTCGGGCAAAAAGGCAGAAATTCCCCATATTTTGGGGCAAAAGGCACAAATTCCCATTATTTTGGGGCAAAAAGGCACAAATTTAACTTATTTTTAGGCAAAATTGCAGATATTTCATTTATTTCAGGGCAAAAAGTCAGAAATTACCCTTATTTTGGGGCAAAAATCAGAAATTTCTTTTATTATGGTACAAAATTGAAGAAATTTTCCTTATTTTGGAACAAAAAGGCAGAAATTCCCCATATTTTGGGGCAAAAGGCAGAAATTCTTCTTATTTTGAGGTAAAATGCAGAAATTCCCCTTATTTAGAGGTAAAATGCAGAAATTCCCCAAATATTGGGGGAAAATGCAGAAATTCCCTTTATTTTTGGGCTAAAAAGAAGAAATTAACCATATTTTGAAGCAAAATTGCAGAAATTCTCATAATTTTCGGGCAAAAAGGCAGAAATTCTTATTTTGGGGCAAAAAGACAGTAAATCTCGTTTTTTCGGGAGCATAA
The DNA here is from genome assembly GCF_963924665.1 of Micromys minutus. NCBI lineage: Eukaryota > Metazoa > Chordata > Mammalia > Rodentia > Muridae > Micromys > Micromys minutus. The sequence goes on along the minus strand of NW_027667319.1, from coordinate 273,831 downwards.
AGTCAGAAATTTCCCTTATTTTGGGGCAAAATTGCAGAAATTTCACTTATTTTGGGGCAAAATTGCAGAAATTTCACTTATTTCAAGGTAATAAGTCAGAAATTCTCCTTATTTTGGGGCAAAAAAGACAGAAATTCCCTTTGTTTTGGGGGAAAAAGACAGAAATACCACTTATTTACAGGCAAAGAAGTAGAAATTTCGCTTATTTTGGAGAAAAAATGAAGAAATTTCCCTTTTTTATGGCAAAAAGGTATGCATTCTTCTCATTTTCGGGGAAACAGGCAGAAATTCCCCATATTTTGGGGCAAAAGGCAGAAATTCCCATTATTTTGGGGCAAAAAGGCACAAATTTAACTTATTTTTAGGCAAAATTGCAGAAATTTCATTTATTTCAGGGCAAAAAGTCAGAAATTCCCCTTATTTTGGGGCACAAATCTGAAATTTCTTTTATTATGGTACAAAATTGAAGAAATTTTCCTTATTTTGGAACAAAAAGGCAGAAATTCCCCATATTTTGAGGCAAAAGGCAGAAATTCTTCTTATTTTGAGGTAAAATGCAGAAATTCCCCTTATTTAGAGGTAAAATGCAGAAATTCCCCAAATATTGGGGGAAAATGCAGAAATTCCCTTTATTTTTGGGCTAAAAAGAAGAAATTAACCATATTTTGAAGCAAAATTGCAGAAATTCTCATAATTTTCGGGCAAAAAGGCAGAAATTCTTATTTTGGGGCAAAAAGACAGTAAATCTTGTTTTTTCAGGAGCATAAAGTCAGAAATTTCCCTTATTTTGGGGCAAAATTGCAGAAATTTCACTTATTTTGGGGCAAAATTGCAGAAATTTCACTTATTTCAAGGTAATAAGTCAGAAATTCTCCTTATTTTGGGGCAAAAAAGACAGAAATTCCCTTTGTTTTGGGGGAAAAAGACAGAAATACCACTTATTTACAGGCAAAGAAGTAGAAATTTCGCTTATTTTGGAGAAAAAATGAAGAAATTTTCTCTTTTTTATGGCAAAAAGGTATGCATTCTTCTCATTTTCGGGGAAACAGGCAGAAATTCCCCATATTTTGGGGCAAAAGGCAGAAATTCCCATTATTTTGGGGCAAAAAGGCACAAATTTAACTTATTTTTAGGCAAAATTGCAGAAATTTCATTTATTTCAGGGCAAAAAGTCAGAAATTACCCTTATTTTGGGGCAAAAATCAGAAATTTCTATTATTATGGTACAAAATTGAAGAAATTTTCCTTATTTTGGAACAAAAAGGCAGAAATTCCCCATATTTTGGGGCAAAAGGCAGAAATTCTTCTTATTTTGAGGTAAAATGCAGAAATTCCCCTTATTTAGAGGTAAAATGCAGAAATTCCCCAAATATTGGGGGAAAATGCAGAAATTCCCTTTATTTTTGGGCTAAAAAGAAGAAATTAACCATATTTTGAAGCAAAATTGCAGAAATTCTCATAATTTTCGGGCAAAAAGGCAGAAATTCTTATTTTGGGGCAAAAAGACAGTAAATCTCGTTTTTTCGGGAGCATAAAGTCAGAAATTTCCCTTATTTTGGGGCAAAATTGCAGAAATTTCACTTATTTTGGGGCAAAATTGCAGAAATTTCACTTATTTCAAGGTAATAAGTCAGAAATTCTCCTTATTTTGGGGCAAAAAAGACAGAAATTCCCTTTGTTTTGGGGGAAAAAGACAGAAATACCACTTATTTACAGGCAAAGAAGTAGAAATTTCGCTTATTTTGGAGAAAAAATGAAGAAATTTTCTCTTTTTTATGGCAAAAAGGTATGCATTCTTCTCATTTTCGGGGAAACAGGCAGAAATTCCCCATATTTTGGGGCAAAAGGCAGAAATTCCCATTATTTTGGGGCAAAAAGGCACAAATTTAACTTATTTTTAGGCAAAATTGCAGAAATTTCATTTATTTCAGGGCAAAAAGTCAGAAATTACCCTTATTTTGGGGCAAAAATCAGAAATTTCTTTTATTATGGTACAAAATTGAAGAAATTTTCCATATTTTGGAACAAAAAGGCAGAAATTCCCCATATTTTGGGGCAAAAGGCAGAAATTCTTCTTATTTTGAGGTAAAATGCAGAAATTCCCCTTATTTAGAGGTAAAATGCAGAAATTCCCCAAATATTGGGGGAAAATGCAGAAATTCCCTTTATTTTTGGGCTAAAAAGAAGAAATTAACCATATTTTGAAGCAAAATTGCAGAAATTCTCATAATTTTCGGGCAAAAAGGCAGAAATTCTTATTTTGGGGCAAAAAGACAGTAAATCTCGTTTTTTCGGGAGCATAAAGTCAGAAATTTCCCTTATTTTGGGGCAAAATTGCAGAAATTTCACTTATTTTGGGGCAAAATTGCAGAAATTTCACTTATTTCAAGGTAATAAGTCAGAAATTCTCCTTATTTTGGGGCAAAAAAGACAGAAATTCCCTTTGTTTTGGGGGAAAAAGACAGAAATACCACTTATTTACAGGCAAAGAAGTAGAAATTTCGCTTATTTTGGAGAAAAAATGAAGAAATTTTCTCTTTTTTATGGCAAAAAGGTATGCATTCTTCTCATTTTCGGGGAAACAGGCAGAAATTCCCCATATTTTGCGGCAAAAGGCAGAAATTCCCATTATTTTGGGGAAAAAGGCACAAATTTAACTTATTTTTAGGCAAAATTGCAGAAATTTCATTTATTTCAGGGCAAAAAGTCAGAAATTCCCCTTATTTTGGGGCAAAAATCAGAAATTTCTTTTATTATGGTACAAAATTGAAGAAATTTTCCTTATTTTGGAACAAAAAGGCAGAAATTCCTCTTATTTTGAGGTAAAATGCAGAAATTCCCCTTATTTAGAGGTAAAATGCAGAAATTCCCCAAATATTGGGGGAAAATGCAGAAATTCCCTTTATTTTTGGGCTAAAAAGAAGAAATTAACCATATTTTGAAGCAAAATTGCAGAAATTCTCATAATTTTCGGGCAAAAAGGCAGAAATTCTTATTTTGGGGCAAAAAGACAGTAAATCTCGTTTTTTCGGGAGCATAAACTCAGAAATTTCCCTTATTTTGGGGCAAAATTGCAGAAATTTCACTTATTTTGGGGCAAAATTGCAGAAATTTCACTTATTTCAAGGTAATAAGTCAGAAATTCTCCTTATTTTGGGGCAAAAAAGCCAGAAATTCCCTTTGTTTTGGGGGAAAAAGACAGAAATACCACTTATTTACAGGCAAAGAAGTAGAAATTTCGCATATTTTGGAGAAAAAAATGAAGAAATTTCCCTTTTTATGGCAAAAAGGTATGCATTTTTTTATTTTTGGGCAAAAAGGCAGAAATTCCCCAAATTTTGGGGCAAAAGGCAGAAATTCCACTTATTTTGGGGCAAAATTGCAGAAATTTCCCTTATTTTGGGGCAAAATTGCAGAAATTTCACTTATTTTGGGGCAAAATTGCAGAAATTTCACTTATTTCAAGGTAATAAGTCAGAAATTCTCCTTATTTTGGGGCAAAAAAGACAGAAATTTCCTTTGTTTTGGGGGAAAAATACAGAAATTCCACTTATTTACAGGCAAAGAAGCAGAAATTTCGCTTATTTTGGAGAAAAAATGAAAAAATTTCCCTTTTTTATGGCAAAAAGGTATGCATTCTTCTCATTTTCGGGGAAACAGGCAGAAATTCCCCGTATTTTGGGGCAAAAGGCAGAAATTCCCATTATTTTGGGGCAAAAAGGCACAAATTTAACTTATTTTTAGGCAAAATTGCAGAAATTTCATTTATTTCAGGGCAAAAAGTCAGAAATTCCCCTTATTTTGGGGCAAAAATCAGAAATTTCTTTTATTATGGTACAAAATTGAAGAAATTTTCCTTATTTTGGAACAAAAAGGCAGAAATTCCCCATATTTTGGGGCAAAAGGCAGAAATTCTTCTTATTTTGAGGTAAAATGCAGAAATTCCCCTTATTTAGAGGTAAAATGCAGAAATTCCCCAAATATTGGGGGAAAATGCAGAAATTCCCTTTATTTTTGGGCTAAAAAGAAGAAATTAACCATATTTTGAAGCAAAATTGCAGAAATTCTCATAATTTTCGGGCAAAAAGGCAGAAATTCTTATTTTGGTGCAAAAAGACAGTAAATCTCGTTTTTTGGGAGCATAAAGTCAGAAATTTCCCTTATTTTGGGGCAAAATTGCAGAAATTTCCTTTACATTGGGGCAAAATTGCAGAAATTTCCCTTATTTTGAGGCAAAATTGCAGAAATTTCACTTATTTCAGAAAAAAGGCAGAAATTTTCTTATTTTGGGGCAAAAATGCAGAAATTTCTTTTATTTTGGTACAAAATTCAGAAATTTTTCTTATTTTGGGGCAAAAAGGCAGAAATTCCCCATATTTTGGGGCAAAAAGGAAGAAATTCCTGTTATTTTGAGATAAAAAGGCTGAAATTCCCCTTATTTTCTGGCAAAATGTCAGAAATTCCCCTTATTTTGGTGCAAAAAGACAGAAATTTTGTTTATTTTTAGGGAAAAGGCAGAAATTGCACTTATTTTGAGTCAAAAAGGCTGAAAATCCCCATATTTTGGGGCAAAAATGAAGAAATTTCCCTTTTTTATGGCAAAAAGGTAAACATTCCCTTTATTTTCGGGCAAAAAGGCAGAAATTCCCCATATTTTGGAGCAAAATTGCAGAAATTCCCCTAATTTTGGAGCAAAAGGCAGAAATTCCCTTTATTTTGGGGCAAAAATCAGAAATTCCCCTTATTTTGGGACAAAATTTCAGAAATTTTCTTTATTTTGGGGCAAAATTGCAGGAATTTACCTTATTTTAGAACAAAATTACAGAAATTTCTCTTATTTGGTGCAAAATTGAAGAAATTTCTCTTATTTTCAGGTAAAAAGTCTGAAATTTTCTTTATTTTGGGCAAAAAGGGAGAAATTTTTTTTATTTTGGGGCAAAAAGGCAGAAATTCCCCTTATTTTGGGGTAAAATTGCAGAAATTTCAAATATTTCAGGGCAAAATGGCAGAAATTCCCCTTATTTTAGGGCAAAAAGATGAAAACCCTAATTTTTGGCATAAATTGAAGAAATTACACTTATTTCGGGACAAAAAGCCAGAAATTCCAATTAATTTCGGGCAAAAAGGCAGAAATGACCCGTATTTTGGAGCAAAATTGCAGAAATTCCCCTAATATTGGTGCAAAAATGCAGAAATTAACTTTATTATGGGGCAAAAAGGCAGAAATTCTCCATATTTTGGTGCAAAAATCAGAAATTTCCCTCATTTTGAGGTAAAATTCTCAAATTCCCCAAATTTTAGGGCAAAAGGCAAAAATTTCCCTTATTTTGGGCCAAATTTGCAGAAATTTTACTTATTTCAGGGTAATAAGTCAGAAATTTTCCTGATTTTGAGGCAAAAAATACAGAAATTCCCTTTGTTTTGGGGGAAAAACAGAAATTCCACTTATTTAGAGGCAAAAAGGCAAAAGTTCCCCTTATTTTGGAGCAAAAATGAAGAAATTTCCCTTTTTTATGGCAAAAAGGTATGCATTTTTTTATTTTTGGGCAAAAAGGCAGAAATTCCCCAAATTTTGGGGCAAAAGGCAGAAATTCCACTTATTTTGGGGCAAAATTGCAGAAATTTCCCTTATTTTGGGGCAAAATTGCAGAAATTTCACTTATTTTGGGGCAAAATTGCAGAAATTTCACTTATTTCAAGGTAATAAGTCAGAAATTCTCCTTATTTTGGGGCAAAAAAGACAGAAATTTCCTTTGTTTTGGGGGAAAAATACAGAAATTCCACTTATTTACAGGCAAAGAAGCAGAAATTTCGCTTATTTTGGAGAAAAAATGAAAAAATTTCCCTTTTTTATGGCAAAAAGGTATGCATTCTTCTCATTTTCGGGGAAACAGGCAGAAATTCCCCATATTTTGGGGCAAAAGGCAGAAATTCCCATTATTTTGGGGCAAAAAGGCACAAATTTAACTTATTTTTAGGCAAAATTGCAGAAATTTCATTTATTTCAGGGCAAAAAGTCAGAAATTCCCCTTATTTTGGGGCAAAAATCAGAAATTTCTTTTATTATGGTACAAAATTGAAGAAATTTTCCTTATTTTGGAACAAAAAGGCAGAAATTCCCCATATTTTGGGGCAAAAGGCAGAAATTCTTCTTATTTTGAGGTAAAATGCAGAAATTCCCCTTATTTAGAGGTAAAATGCAGAAATTCCCCAAATATTGGGGGAAAATGCAGAAATTCCCTTTATTTTTGGGCTAAAAAGAAGAAATTAACCATATTTTGAAGCAAAATTGCAGAAATTCTCATAATTTTCGGGCAAAAAGGCAGAAATTCTTATTTTGGGGCAAAAAGACAGTAAATCTCGTTTTTTGGGAGCATAAAGTCAGAAATTTCCCTTATTTTGGGGCAAAATTGCAGAAATTTCCTTTACATTGGGGCAAAATTGCAGAAATTTCCCTTATTTTGAGGCAAAATTGCAGAAATTTCACTTATTTCAGAAAAAAGGCAGAAATTTTCTTATTTTAGGGCAAAAATGCAGAAATTTCTTTTATTTTGGTACAAAATTGCAGAAATTTTTCTTATTTTGGGGCAAAAAGGCAGAAATTCCCCATATTTTGGGGCAAAAAGGAAGAAATTCCTGTTATTTTGAGATAAAAAGGCTGAAATTCCCCTTATTTTCAGGCAAAATGTCAGAAATTCCCCTTATTTTGGTGCAAAAAGACAGAAATTTTGTTTATTTTTAGGGAAAAGGCAGAAATTGCACTTATTTTGAGTCAAAAAGGCGGAAAATCCCCATATTTTGGGGCAAAAATAAAGAAATTTCCCTTTTTTATGGCAAAAAGGTAAACATTCCCTATATTTTCGGGCAAAAAGGCAGAAATTCCCCATATTTTGGAGCAAAATTGCAGAAATTCCCCTAATTTTGGAGCAAAAGGCAGAAATTCCCTTTATTTTGGGGCAAAAATCAGAAATTCCCCTTATTTTGGGACAAAATTTCAGAAATTTTCTTTATTTTGGGGCAAAATTGCAGGAATTTACCTTATTTTAGAACAAAATTACAGAAATTTCTCTTATTTGGTGCAAAATTGCAGAAATTTCTCTTATTTTCAGGTAAAAAGTCTGAAATTTTCTTTATTTTGGGCAAAAAGGGAGAAATTCCTTTTATTTTGGGGCAAAAAGGCAGAAATTCCCCTTATTTTGGGGTAAAATTGCAGAAATTTCAAATATTTCAGGGCAAAATGGCAGAAATTCCCCTTATTTGGGGGCAAATAGATGAAAACCCTAATTTTTGGCATAAATTGAAGAAATTACACTTATTTCGGGACAAAAAGCCAGAAATTCCAATTAATTTCGGGCAAAAAGGCAGAAATGACCCGTATTTTGGAGCAAAATTGCAGAAATTCCCCTAATATTGGTGCAAAAATGCAGAAATTAACTTTATTATGGGGCAAAAAGGCAGAAATTCTCCATATTTTGGTGCAAAAATCAGAAATTTCCCTCATTTTGAGGTAAAATTCTCAAATTCCCCAAATTTTAGGGCAAAAGGCAAAAATTTCCCTTATTTTGGGCCAAATTTGCAGAAATTTTACTTATTTCAGGGTAATAAGTCAGAAATTTTCCTGATTTTGAGGCAAAAAATACAGAAATTCCCTTTGTTTTGGGGGAAAAACAGAAATTCCACTTATTTAGAGGCAAAAAGGCAAAAGTTCCCCTTATTTTGGAGCAAAAATGAAGAAATTTCCCTTTTTTATGGCAAAAAGGTATGCATTTTTTTATTTTTGGGCAAAAAGGCAGAAATTCCCCAAATTTTGGGGCAAAAGGCAGAAATTCCACTTATTTTGGGGCAAAATTGCAGAAATTTCCCTTATTTTGGGGCAAAATTGCAGAAATTTCACTTATTTTGGGCCAAATTTGCAGAAATTTTACTTATTTCAGGGTAATAAGTCAGAAATTTTCCTGATTTTGAGGCAAAAAATACAGAAATTCCCTTTGTTTTGGGGGAAAAACAGAAATTCCACTTATTTAGAGGCAAAAAGGCAAAAGTTCCCCTTATTTTGGAGCAAAAATGAAGAAATTTCCCTTTTTTATGGCAAAAAGGTATGCATTTTTTTATTTTTGGGCAAAAAGGCAGAAATTCCCTTAATTTTGGGGCAACAGGCAGAAATTCCACTTATTTTGGGACAAAATTTCAGAAATTTTCTTTATTTTGGGGCAAAATTGCAGGAATTTACCTTATTTTAGAACAAGATTGCAGAAATTTCTCTTATTTGGGGCAAAATTGCAGAAATTTCACTTATTTCAGAAAAAAGGCAGAAATTTTCTTATTTTAGGGCAAAAATGCAGAAATTTCTTTTATTTTGGTACAAAATTACAGAAATTTTTCTTATTTTGGGGCAAAAAGGCAGAAATTCCCCATATTTTGGGGCAAAAAGGAAGAAATTCCTGTTATTTTGAGATAAAACGGCTGAAATTCCCCTTATTTTCGGGCAAAATGTCAGAAATTCCCCTTATTTTGGTGCAAAAAGACAGAAATTTTGTTTATTTTTAGGGAAAAGGCAGAAATTGCACTTATTTTGAGTCAAAAAGGCGGAAAATCCCCATATTTTGGGGCAAAAATGAAGAAATTTCCCTTTTTTATGGCAAAAAGGTAAACATTCCCTTTATTTTCGGGCAAAAAGGCAGAAATTCCCCATATTTTGGAGCAAAATTGCAGAAATTCCCCTAATTTTGGAGCAAAAGGCAGAAATTCCCTTTATTTTGGGGCAAAAATCAGAAATTCCCCTTATTTTGGGACAAAATTTCAGAAATTTTCTTTATTTTGGGGCAAAATTGCAGGAATTTACCTTATTTTAGAACAAAATTACAGAAATTTCTCTTATTTGGTGCAAAATTGCAGAAATTTCTCTTATTTTCAGGTAAAAAGTCTGAAATTTTCTTTATTTAGGGCAAAAAGGCAGAAATTCCCCTTATTTTGTGGTAAATTGCAGAAATTTCAAATATTTCAGGGCAAAATGGCAGAAATTCCCCTTATTTTGGGGCAAAAAGATGAAAACCCTAATTTTTGGCGAAAATTGAAGAAATTACACTTATTTCGGGACAAAAAGCCAGAAATTCCAATTAATTTCGGGCAAAAAGGCAGAAATGACCCGTATTTTGGAGCAAAATTGCAGAAATTCCCCTAATATTGGTGCAAAAATGCAGAAATTAACTTTATTATGGGGCAAAAAGGCAGAAATTCTCCATATTTTGGTGCAAAAATCAGAAATTTCCCTCATTTTGAGGTAAAATTCTCAAATTCCCCAAATTTTAGGGCAAAAGGCAAAAATTTCCCTTATTTTGGGGCAAATTTGCAGAAATTTTACTTATTTCAGGGTAATAAGTCAGAAATTTTCCTTATTTTGAGGCAAAAAATACAGAAATTCCCTTTGTTTTGGGGGAAAAACAGAAATTCCACTAATTTAGAGGCAAAAAGGCAAAAGTTCCCTTTATTTTGGAGCAAAAATGAAGAAATTTCCCTTTTTTATGGCAAAAAGGTATGCATTCTTTTTATTTTTGGGCAAAAAGGCAGAAATTCCCCAAATTTTGGGGCAAAAGGCAGAAATTCCACTTATTTTGGGGCAAAATTGCAGAAATTTCCCTTATTTTGGGGCAAAATTGCAGAAATTTCACTTATTTTGGGGCAAAATTGCAGAAATTTCACTTATTTCAAGGTAATAAGTCAGAAATTCTCCTTATTTTGGGGCAAAAAAGACAGAAATTCCCTTTGTTTTGGGGGAAAAAGACAGAAATTCCACTTATTTACAGGCAAAGAAGCAGAAATTTCGCTTATTTTGGAGAAAAAATGAAAAAATTTCCCTTTTTTATGGCAAAAAGGTATGCATTCTTCTCATTTTCGGGGAAACAGGCAGAAATTCCCCATATTTTGGGGCAAAAGGCAGAAATTCCCATTATTTTGGGGCAAAAAGGCACAAATTTAACTTATTTTTAGGCAAAATTGCAGAAATTTCATTTATTTCAGGGCAAAAAGTCAGAAATTCCCCTTATTTTGGGGCAAAAATCAGAAATTTCTTTTATTATGGTACAAAATTGAAGAAATTTTCCTTATTTTGGAACAAAAAGGCAGAAATTCCCCATATTTTGGGGCAAAAGGCAGAAATTCTTCTTATTTTGAGGTAAAATGCAGAAATTCCCCTTATTTAGAGGTAAAATGCAGAAATTCCCCAAATATTGGGGGAAAATGCAGAAATTCCCTTTATTTTTGGGCTAAAAAGAAGAAATTAACCATATTTTGAAGCAAAATTGCAGAAATTCTCATAATTTTCGGGCAAAAAGGCAGAAATTCTTATTTTGGGGCAAAAAGACAGTAAATCTCGTTTTTTTGGGAGCATAAAGTCAGAAATTTCCCTTATTTGGGGGCAAAATTGCAGAAATTTCCTTTACATTGGGGCAAAATTGCAGAAATTTCCCTTATTTTGAGGCAAAATTGCAGAAATTTCACTTATTTCAGAAAAAAGGCAGAAATTTTCTTATTTTGGGGCAAAAATGCAGAAATTTCTTTTATTTTGGTACAAAATTGCAGAAATTTTTCTTATTTTGGGGCAAAAAGGCAGAAATTCCCCATATTTTGGGGCAAAAAGGAAGAAATTCCTGTTATTTTGAGATAAAAAGGCTGAAATTCCCCTTATTTTCGGGCAAAATGTCAGAAATTCCCCTTATTTTGGTGCAAAAAGACAGAAATTTTGTTTATTTTTAGGGAAAAGGCAGAAATTGCACTTCTTTTGAGTCAAAAAGGCGGAAAATCCCCATATTTTGGGGCAAAAATGAAGAAATTTCCCTTTTTTATGGCAAAAAGGTAAACATTCCCTTTATTTTCGGGCAAAAAGGCAGAAATTCCCCATATTTTGGAGCAAAATTGCAGAAATTCCCCTAATTTTGGAGCAAAAGGCAGAAATTCCCTTTATTTTGGGGCAAAAATCAGAAATTCCGCTTATTTTGGGACAAAATTTCAGAAATTTTCTTTATTTTGGGGCAAAATTGCAGGAATTTACCTTATTTTAGAACAAGATTGCAGAAATTTCTCTTATTTGGGGCAAAATTGCAGAAATTTCACTTATTTCAGAAAAAAGGCAGAAATTTTCTTATTTTAGGGCAAAAATGCAGAAATTTCTTTTATTTTGGTACAAAATTACAGAAATTTTTCTTATTTTGGGGCAAAAAGGCAGAAATTCCCCATATTTTGGGGCAAAAAGGAAGAAATTCCTGTTATTTTGAGATAAAACGGCTGAAATTCCCCTTATTTTCGGGCAAAATGTCAGAAATTCCCCTTATTTTGGTGCAAAAAGACAGAAATTTTGTTTATTTTTAGGGAAAAGGCAGAAATTGCACTTATTTTGAGTCAAAAAGGTGGAAAATCCCCATATTTTGGGGCAAAAATGAAGAAATTTCCCTTTTTTATGGCAAAAAGGTAAACATTCCCTTTATTTTCGGGCAAAAAGGCAGAAATTCCCCATATTTTGGAGCAAAATTGCAGAAATTCCCCTAATTTTGGAGCAAAAGGCAGAAATTCCCTTTATTTTGGGGCAAAAATCAGAAATTCCCCTTATTTTGGGACAAAATTTCAGAAATTTTCTTTATTTTGGGGCAAAATTGCAGGAATTTACCTTATTTTAGAACAAAATTACAGAAATTTCTCTTATTTGGTGCAAAATTGCAGAAATTTCTCTTATTTTCAGGTAAAAAGTCTGAAATTTTCTTTATTTAGGGCAAAAAGGCAGAAATTCCCCTTATTTTGTGGTAAATTGCAGAAATTTCAAATATTTCAGGGCAAAATGGCAGAAATTCCCCTTATTTTGGGGCAAAAAGATGAAAACCCTAATTTTTGGCGAAAATTGAAGAAATTACACTTATTTCGGGACAAAAAGCCAGAAATTCCAATTAATTTCGGGCAAAAAGGCAGAAATGACCCGTATTTTGGAGCAAAATTGCAGAAATTCCCCTAATATTGGTGCAAAAATGCAGAAATTAACTTTATTATGGGGCAAAAAGGCAGAAATTCTCCATATTTTGGTGCAAAAATCAGAAATTTCCCTCATTTTGAGGTAAAATTCTCAAATTCCCCAAATTTTAGGGCAAAAGGCAAAAATTTCCCTTATTTTGGGGCAAATTCGCAGAAATTTTACTTATTTCAGGGTAATAAGTCAGAAATTTTCCTTATTTTGAGGCAAAAAATACAGAAATTCCCTTTGTTTTGGGGGAAAAACAGAAATTCCACTAATTTAGAGGCAAAAAGGCAAAAGTTCCCTTTATTTTGGAGCAAAAATGAAGAAATTTCCCTTTTTTATGGCAAAAAGGTATGCATTCTTTTTATTTTTGGGCAAAAAGGCAGAAATTCCCCAAATTTTGGGGCAAAAGGCAGAAATTCCACTTATTTTGGGGCAAAATTGCAGAAATTTCCCTTATTTTGGGGCAAAATTGCAGAAATTTCACTTATTTTGGGGCAAAATTGCAGAAATTTCACTTATTTCAAGGTAATAAGTCAGAAATTCTCCTTATTTTGGGGCAAAAAAGAAAGAAATTCCCTTTGTTTTGGGGGAAAAAGACAGAAATTCCACTTATTTACAGGCAGAGAAGCAGAAATTTCGCTTATTTTGGAGAAAAAATGAAAAAATTTCCCTTTTTTATGGCAAAAAGGTATGCATTCTTCTCATTTTCGGGGAAACAGGCAGAAATTCCCCATATTTTGGGGCAAAAGGCAGAAATTCCCATTATTTTGGGGCAAAAAGGCACAAATTTAACTTATTTTTAGGCAAAATTGCAGAAATTTCATTTATTTCAGGGCAAAAAGTCAGAAATTCCCCTTATTTTGGGGCAAAAATCAGAAATTTCTTTTATTATGGTACAAAATTGAAGAAATTTTCCTTATTTTGGAACAAAAAGGCAGAAATTCCCCATATTTTGGGGCAAAAGGCAGAAATTCTTCTTATTTTGAGGTAAAATGCAGAAATTCCCCTTATTTAGAGGTAAAATGCAGAAATTCCCCAAATATTGGGGGAAAATGCAGAAATTCCCTTTATTTTTGGGCTAAAAAGAAGAAATTAACCATATTTTGAAGCAAAATTGCAGAAATTCTCATAATTTTCGGGCAAAAAGGCAGAAATTCTTATTTTGGGGCAAAAAGACAGTAAATCTCGTTTTTTCGGGAGCATAAAGTCAGAAATTTCCCTTATTTTGGGGCAAAATTGCAGAAATTTCCTTTACATTGGGGCAAAATTGCAGAAATTTCCCTTATTTTGAGGCAAAATTGCAGAAATTTCACTTATTTCAGAAAAAAGGCAGAAATTTTCTTATTTTGGGGCAAAAATGCAGAAATTTCTTTTATTTTGGTACAAAATTGCAGAAATTTTTCTTATTTTGGGGCAAAAAGGCAGAAATTCCCCATATTTTGGGGCAAAAAGGAAGAAATTCCTGTTATTTTGAGATAAAAAGGCTGAAATTCCCCTTATTTTCGGGCAAAATGTCAGAAATTCCCCTTATTTTGGTGCAAAAAGACAGAAATTTTGTTTATTTTTAGGGAAAAGGCAGAAATTGCACTTATTTTGAGTCAAAAAGGCGGAAAATCCCCATATTTTGGGGCAAAAATGAAGAAATTTCCCTTTTTTATGGCAAAAAGGTAAACATTCCCTTTATTTTCGGGCAAAAAGGCAGAAATTCCCCATATTTTGGAGCAAAATTGCAGAAATTCCCCTAATTTTGGAGCAAAAGGCAGAAATTCCCTTTATTTTGGGGCAAAAATCAGAAATTCCGCTTATTTTGGGACAAAATTTCAGAAATTTTCTTTATTTTGGGGCAAAATTGCAGGAATTTACCTTATTTTAGAACAAAATTGCAGAAATTTCTCTTATTTGGGGCAAAATTGCAGAAATTTCACTTATTTCAGAAAAAAGGCAGAAATTTTCTTATTTTAGGGCAAAAATGCAGAAATTTCTTTTATTTTGGTACAAAATTACAGAAATTTTAATTATTTTGGGGCAAAAAGGCAGAAATTCCCCATATTTTGGGGCAAAAAGGAAGAAATTCCTGTTATTTTGAGATAAAAAGGCTGAAATTCCCCTTATTTTGGGGCAAAATGTCAGAAATTCCCCTTATTTTGGTGCAAAAAGACAGAAATTTTGTTTATTTTTAGGGAAAAGGCAGAAATTGCACTTATTTTGAGTCAAAAAGGCGGAAAATCCCCATATTTTGGGGCAAAAATAAAGAAATTTCCCTTTTTTATGGCAAAAAGGTAAACATTCCCTTTATTTTCGGGCAAAAAGGCAGAAATTCCCCATATTTTGGAGCAAAATTGCAGAAATTCCCCTAATTTTGGAGCAAAAGGCAGAAATTCCCTTTATTTTGGGGCAAAAATCAGAAATTCCCCTTATTTTGGGACAAAATTTCAGAAATTTTCTTTATTTTGGGGCAAAATTGCAGGAATTTACCTTATTTTAGAACAAAATTACAGAAATTTCTCTTATTTGGTGCAAAATTGCAGAAATTTCTCTTATTTTCAGGTAAAAAGTCTGAAATTTTCTTTATTTTGGGCAAAAAGGGAGAAATTCCCTTTATTTTTGGGCAAAAAATGCAGAAATTCCACTTATTTTGGGGTAAAATTGCAGAAATTTCAAATATTTCAGGGCAAAATGGCAGAAATTCCCCTTATTTTGGGGCAAAAAGATGAAAACCCTAATTTTTGGCGAAAATTGAAGAAATTACACTTATTTCGGGACAAAAAGCCAGAAATTCCAATTAATTTCAGGCAAAAAGGCAGAAATGACCCGTATTTTGGAGCAAAATTGCAGAAATTTCCCTAATATTGGTGCAAAAATGCAGAAATTAACTTTATTATGGGGCAAAAAGGCAGAAATTCTCCATATTTTGGTGCAAAAATCAGAAATTTCCCTCATTTTGAGGTAAAATTCCCAAATTCCCCAAATTTTAGGGCAAAAGGCAAAAATTTCCCTTATTTTGGGGCAAATTTGCAGAAATTTTACTTATTTCAGGGTAATAAGTCAGAAATTTTCCTGATTTTGAGGCAAAAAATACAGAAATTCCCTTTGTTTTGGGAGAAAAACAGAAATTCCACTTATTTAGAGGCAAAAAGGCAAAAGTTCCCCTTATTTTGGAGCAAAAATGAAGAAATTTCCCTTTTTTATGGCAAAAAGGTATGCATTCTTTTTATTTTTGGGCAAAAAGGCAGAAATTCCCCAAATTTTGGGGCAAAAGGCAGAAATTCCACTTATTTTGGGGCAAAATTGCAGAAATTTCCCTTATTTTGGGGCAAAATTGCAGAAATTTCACTTATTTTGGGGCAAAATTGCAGAAATTTCACTTATTTCAAGGTAATAAGTCAGAAATTCTCCTTATTTTGGGGCAAAAAAGACAGAAATTCCCTTTGTTTTGGGGGAAAAAGACAGAAATACCACTTATTTACAGGCAAAGAAGTAGAAATTTCGCTTATTTTGGAGAAAAAATGAAGAAATTTCCCTTTTTATGGCAAAAAGGTATGCATTTTTTTATTTTTGGGCAAAAAGGCAGAAATTCCCCAAATTTTGGGGCAAAAGGCAGAAATTCCACTTATTTTGGGGCAAAATTGCAGAAATTTCCCTTATTTTGGGGTAAAATTGCAGAAATTTCACTTATTTTGGGGCAAAATTGCAGAAATTTCACTTATTTCAAGGTAATAAGTCAGAAATTCTCCTTATTTTGGGGCAAAAAAGACAGAAATTTCCTTTGTTTTGGGGGAAAAATACAGAAATTCCACTTATTTACAGGCAAAGAAGCAGAAATTTCGCTTATTTTGGAGAAAAAATGAAAAAATTTCCCTTTTTTATGGCAAAAAGGTATGCATTCTTCTCATTTTCGGGGAAACAGGCAGAAATTCCCCATATTTTGGGGCAAAAGGCAGAAATTCCCATTATTTTGGGGCAAAAAGGCACAAATTTAACTTATTTTTAGGCAAAATTGCAGAAATTTCATTTATTTCAGGGCAAAAAGTCAGAAATTCCCCTTATTTTGGGGCAAAAATCAGAAATTTCTTTTATTATGGTACAAAATTGAAGAAATTTTCCTTATTTTGGAACAAAAAGGCAGAAATTCCCCATATTTTGGGGCAAAAGGCAGAAATTCTTCTTATTTTGAGGTAAAATGCAGAAATTCCCCTTATTTAGAGGTAAAATGCAGAAATTCCCCAAATATTGGGGGAAAATGCAGAAATTCCCTTTATTTTTGGGCTAAAAAGAAGAAATTAACCATATTTTGAAGCAAAATTGCAGAAATTCTCATAATTTTCGGGCAAAAAGGCAGAAATTCTTATTTTGGGGCAAAAAGACAGTAAATCTCGTTTTTTGGGAGCATAAAGTCAGAAATTTCCCTTATTTTGGGGCAAAATTGCAGAAATTTCCTTTACATTGGGGCAAAATTGCAGAAATTTCCCTTATTTTGAGGCAAAATTGCAGAAATTTCACTTATTTCAGAAAAAAGGCAGAAATTTTCTTATTTTAGGGCAAAAATGCAGAAATTTCTTTTATTTTGGTACAAAATTGCAGAAATTTTTCTTATTTTGGGGCAAAAAGGCAGAAATTCCCCATATTTTGGGGCAAAAAGGAAGAAATTCCTGTTATTTTGAGATAAAAAGGCTGAAATTCCCCTTATTTTCAGGCAAAATGTCAGAAATTCCCCTTATTTTGGTGCAAAAAGACAGAAATTTTGTTTATTTTTAGGGAAAAGGCAGAAATTGCACTTATTTTGAGTCAAAAAGGCGGAAAATCCCCATATTTTGGGGCAAAAATAAAGAAATTTCCCTTTTTTATGGCAAAAAGGTAAACATTCCCTTTATTTTCGGGCAAAAAGGCAGAAATTCCCCATATTTTGGAGCAAAATTGCAGAAATTCCCCTAATTTTGGAGCAAAAGGCAGAAATTCCCTTTATTTTGGGGCAAAAATCAGAAATTCCCCTTATTTTGGGACAAAATTTCAGAAATTTTCTTTATTTTGGGGCAAAATTGCAGGAATTTACCTTATTTTAGAACAAAATTACAGAAATTTCTCTTATTTGGTGCAAAATTGCAGAAATTTCTCTTATTTTCAGGTAAAAAGTCTGAAATTTTCTTTATTTTGGGCAAAAAGGGAGAAATTCCTTTTATTTTGGGGCAAAAAGGCAGAAATTCCCCTTATTTTGGGGTAAAATTGCAGAAATTTCAAATATTTCAGGGCAAAATGGCAGAAATTCCCCTTATTTGGGGGCAAATAGATGAAAACCCTAATTTTTGGCATAAATTGAAGAAATTACACTTATTTCGGGACAAAAAGCCAGAAATTCCAATTAATTTCGGGCAAAAAGGCAGAAATGACCCGTATTTTGGAGCAAAATTGCAGAAATTCCCCTAATATTGGTGCAAAAATGCAGAAATTAACTTTATTATGGGGCAAAAAGGCAGAAATTCTCCATATTTTGGTGCAAAAATCAGAAATTTCCCTCATTTTGAGGTAAAATTCTCAAATTCCCCAAATTTTAGGGCAAAATGCAAAAATTTCCCTTATTTTGGGCCAAATTTGCAGAAATTTTACTTATTTCAGGGTAATAAGTCAGAAATTTTCCTGATTTTGAGGCAAAAAATACAGAAATTCCCTTTGTTTTGGGGGAAAAACAGAAATTCCACTTATTTAGAGGCAAAAAGGCAAAAGTTCCCCTTATTTTGGAGCAAAAATGAAGAAATTTCCCTTTTTTATGGCAAAAAGGTATGCATTTTTTTATTTTTGGGCAAAAAGGCAGAAATTCCCTTAATTTTGGGGCAAAAGGCAGAAATTCCACTTATTTTGGGACAAAATTTCAGAAATTTTCTTTATTTTGGGGCAAAATTGCAGGAATTTACCTTATTTTAGAACAAGATTGCAGAAATTTCTCTTATTTGGGGCAAAATTGCAGAAATTTCACTTATTTCAGAAAAAAGGCAGAAATTTTCTTATTTTAGGGCAAAAATGCAGAAATTTCTTTTATTTTGGTACAAAATTACAGAAATTTTTCTTATTTTGGGGCAAAAAGGCAGAAATTCCCCATATTTTGGGGCAAAAAGGAAGAAATTCCTGTTATTTTGAGATAAAACGGCTGAAATTCCCCTTATTTTCGGGCAAAATGTCAGAAATTCCCCTTATTTTGGTGCAAAAAGACAGAAATTTTGTTTATTTTTAGGGAAAAGGCAGAAATTGCACTTATTTTGAGTCAAAAAGGTGGAAAATCCCCATATTTTGGGGCAAAAATGAAGAAATTTCCCTTTTTTATGGCAAAAAGGTAAACATTCCCTTTATTTTCGGGCAAAAAGGCAGAAATTCCCCATATTTTGGAGCAAAATTGCAGAAATTCCCCTAATTTTGGAGCAAAAGGCAGAAATTCCCTTTATTTTGGGGCAAAAATCAGAAATTCCCCTTATTTTGGGACAAAATTTCAGAAATTTTCTTTATTTTGGGGCAAAATTGCAGGAATTTACCTTATTTTAGAACAAAATTACAGAAATTTCTCTTATTTGGTGCAAAATTGCAGAAATTTCTCTTATTTTCAGGTAAAAAGTCTGAAATTTTCTTTATTTAGGGCAAAAAGGCAGAAATTCCCCTTATTTTGTGGTAAATTGCAGAAATTTCAAATATTTCAGGGCAAAATGGCAGAAATTCCCCTTATTTTGGGGCAAAAAGATGAAAACCCTAATTTTTGGCGAAAATTGAAGAAATTACACTTATTTCGGGACAAAAAGCCAGAAATTCCAATTAATTTCGGGCAAAAAGGCAGAAATGACCCGTATTTTGGAGCAAAATTGCAGAAATTCCCCTAATATTGGTGCAAAAATGCAGAAATTAACTTTATTATGGGGCAAAAAGGCAGAAATTCTCCATATTTTGGTGCAAAAATCAGAAATTTCCCTCATTTTGAGGTAAAATTCTCAAATTCCCCAAATTTTAGGGCAAAAGGCAAAAATTTCCCTTATTTTGGGGCAAATTCGCAGAAATTTTACTTATTTCAGGGTAATAAGTCAAAAATTTTCCTTATTTTGAGGCAAAAAATACAGAAATTCCCTTTGTTTTGGGGGAAAAACAGAAATTCCACTAATTTAGAGGCAAAAAGGCAAAAGTTCCCTTTATTTTGGAGCAAAAATGAAGAAATTTCCCTTTTTTATGGCAAAAAGGTATGCATTCTTTTTATTTTTGGGCAAAAAGGCAGAAATTCCACAAATTTTGGGGCAAAAGGCAGAAATTCCACTTATTTTGGGGCAAAATTGCAGAAATTTCCCTTATTTTGGGGCAAAATTGCAGAAATTTCACTTATTTTGGGGCAAAATTGCAGAAATTTCACTTATTTCAAGGTAATAAGTCAGAAATTCTCCTTATTTTGGGGCAAAAAAGACAGAAATTCCCTTTGTTTTGGGGGAAAAAGACAGAAATTCCACTTATTTACAGGCAGAGAAGCAGAAATTTCGCTTATTTTGGAGAAAAAATGAAAAAATTTCCCTTTTTTATGGCAAAAAGGTATGCATTCTTCTCATTTTCGGGGAAACAGGCAGAAATTCCCCATATTTTGGGGCAAAAGGCAGAAATTCCCATTATTTTGGGGCAAAAAGGCACAAATTTAACTTATTTTTAGGCAAAATTGCAGAAATTTCATTTATTTCAGGGCAAAAAGTCAGAAATTCCCCTTATTTTGGGGCAAAAATCAGAAATTTCTTTTATTATGGTACAAAATTGAAGAAATTTTCCTTATTTTGGAACAAAAAGGCAGAAATTCCCCATATTTTGGGGCAAAAGGCAGAAATTCTTCTTATTTTGAGGTAAAATGCAGAAATTCCCCTTATTTAGAGGTAAAATGCAGAAATTCCCCAAATATTGGGGGAAAATGCAGAAATTCCCTTTATTTTTGGGCTAAAAAGAATAAATTAACCATATTTTGAAGCAAAATTGCAGAAATTCTCATAATTTTCGGGCAAAAAGGCAGAAATTCTTATTTTGGGGCAAAAAGACAGTAAATCTCGTTTTTTCGGGAGCATAAAGTCAGAAATTTCCCTTATTTTGGGGCAAAATTGCAGAAATTTCCTTTACATTGGGGCAAAATTGCAGAAATTTCCCTTAATTTGAGGCAAAATTGCAGAAATTTCACTTATTTCAGAAAAAAGGCAGAAATTTTCTTATTTTGGGGCAAAAATGCAGAAATTTCTTTTATTTTGGTACAAAATTGCAGAAATTTTTCTTATTTTGGGGCAAAAAGGCAGAAATTCCCCATATTTTGGGGCAAAAAGGAAGAAATTCCTGTTATTTTGAGATAAAAAGGCTGAAATTCCCCTTATTTTCGGGCAAAATGTCAGAAATTCCCCTTATTTTGGTGCAAAAAGACAGAAATTTTGTTTATTTTTAGGGAAAAGGCAGAAATTGCACTTATTTTGAGTCAAAAAGGCGGAAAATCCCCATATTTTGGGGCAAAAATGAAGAAATTTCCCTTTTTTATGGCAAAAAGGTAAACATTCCCTTTATTTTCGGGCAAAAAGGCAGAAATTCCCCATATTTTGGAGCAAAATTGCAGAAATTCCCCTAATTTTGGAGCAAAAGGCAGAAATTCCCTTTATTTTGGGGCAAAAATCAGAAATTCCGCTTATTTTGGGACAAAATTTCAGAAATTTTCTTTATTTTGGGGCAAAATTGCAGGAATTTACCTTATTTTAGAACAAAATTGCAGAAATTTCTCTTATTTGGGGCAAAATTGCAGAAATTTCACTTATTTCAGAAAAAAGGCAGAAATTTTCTTATTTTAGGGCAAAAATGCAGAAATTTCTTTTATTTTGGTACAAAATTACAGAAATTTTTCTTATTTTGGGGCAAAAAGGCAGAAATTCCCCATATTTTGGGGCAAAAAGGAAGAAATTCCTGTTATTTTGAGATAAAAAGGCTGAAATTCCCCTTATTTTGGGGCAAAATGTCAGAAATTCCCCTTATTTTGGTGCAAAAAGACAGAAATTTTGTTTATTTTTAGGGAAAAGGCAGAAATTGCACTTATTTTGAGTCAAAAAGGCGGAAAATCCCCATATTTTGGGGCAAAAATAAAGAAATTTCCCTTTTTTATGGCAAAAAGGTAAACATTCCCTTTATTTTCGGGCAAAAAGGCAGAAATTCCCCATATTTTGGAGCAAAATTGCAGAAATTCCCCTAATTTTGGAGCAAAAGGCAGAAATTCCCTTTATTTTGGGGCAAAAATCAGAAATTCCCCTTATTTTGGGACAAAATTTCAGAAATTTTCTTTATTTTGGGGCAAAATTGCAGGAATTTACCTTATTTTAGAACAAAATTACAGAAATTTCTCTTATTTGGTGCAAAATTGCAGAAATTTCTCTTATTTTCAGGTAAAAAGTCTGAAATTTTCTTTATTTTGGGCAAAAAGGGAGAAATTCCCTTTATTTTTGGGCAAAAAATGCAGAAATTCCACTTATTTTGGGGTAAAATTGCAGAAATTTCAAATATTTCAGGGCAAAATGGCAGAAATTCCCCTTATTTTGGGGCAAAAAGATGAAAACCCTAATTTTTGGCGAAAATTGAAGAAATTACACTTATTTCGGGACAAAAAGCCAGAAATTCCAATTAATTTCAGGCAAAAAGGCAGAAATGACCCGTATTTTGGAGCAAAATTGCAGAAATTTCCCTAATATTGGTGCAAAAATGCAGAAATTAACTTTATTATGGGGCAAAAAGGCAGAAATTCTCCATATTTTGGTGCAAAAATCAGAAATTTCCCTCATTTTGAGGTAAAATTCCCAAATTCCCCAAATTTTAGGGCAAAAGGCAAAAATTTCCCTTATTTTGGGGCAAATTTGCAGAAATTTTACTTATTTCAGGGTAATAAGTCAGAAATTTTCCTGATTTTGAGGCAAAAAATACAGAAATTCCCTTTGTTTTGGGAGAAAAACAGAAATTCCACTTATTTAGAGGCAAAAAGGCAAAAGTTCCCCTTATTTTGGAGCAAAAATGAAGAAATTTCCCTTTTTTATGGCAAAAAGGTATGCATTCTTTTTATTTTCGGGCAAAAAGGCAGAAATTCCCCAAATTTTGGGGCAAAAGGCAGAAATTCCACTTATTTTGGGGCAAAATTGCAGAAATTTCCCTTATTTTGGGGCAAAATTGCAGAAATTTCACTTATTTTGGGGCAAAATTGCAGAAATTTCACTTATTTCAAGGTAATAAGTCAGAAATTCTCCTTATTTTGGGGCAAAAAAGACAGAAATTCCCTTTGTTTTGGGGGAAAAAGACAGAAATACCACTTATTTACAGGCAAAGAAGTAGAAATTTCGCTTATTTTGGAGAAAAAATGAAGAAATTTCCCTTTTTATGGCAAAAAGGTATGCAGTTTTTTATTTTTGGGCAAAAAGGCAGAAATTCCCCAAATTTTGGGGCAAAAGGCAGAAATTCCACTTATTTTGGGGCAAAATTGCAGAAATTTCCCTTATTTTGGGGTAAAATTGCAGAAATTTCACTTATTTTGGGGCAAAATTGCAGAAATTTCACTTATTTCAAGGTAATAAGTCAGAAATTCTCCTTATTTTGGGGCAAAAAAGACAGAAATTTCCTTTGTTTTGGGGGAAAAATACAGAAATTCCACTTATTTACAGGCAAAGAAGCAGAAATTTCGCTTATTTTGGAGAAAAAATGAAAAAATTTCCCTTTTTTATGGCAAAAAGGTATGCATTCTTCTCATTTTCGGGGAAACAGGCAGAAATTCCCCATATTTTGGGGCAAAAGGCAGAAATTCCCATTATTTTGGGGCAAAAAGGCACAAATTTAACTTATTTTTAGGCAAAATTGCAGAAATTTCATTTATTTCAGGGCAAAAAGTCAGAAATTCCCCTTATTTTGGGGCAAAAATCAGAAATTTCTTTTATTATGGTACAAAATTGAAGAAATTTTCCTTATTTTGGAACAAAAAGGCAGAAATTCCCCATATTTTGGGGCAAAAGGCAGAAATTCTTCTTATTTTGAGGTAAAATGCAGAAATTCCCCTTATTTAGAGGTAAAATGCAGAAATTCCTTAAATATTGGGGGAAAATTCAGAAATTCCCTTTATTTTTGGGCTAAAAAGAAGAAATTAACCATATTTTGAAGCAAAATTGCAGAAATTCTCATAATTTTCAGGCAAAAAGGCAGAAATTCTTATTTTGGGGCAAAAAGACAGTAAATCTCGTTTTTTCGGGAGCATAAAGTCAGAAATTTCCCTTATTTTGGGGCAAAATTGCAGAAATTTCCTTTACATTGGGGCAAAATTGCAGAAATTTCCCTTATTTTGAGGCAAAATTGCAGAAATTTCACTTATTTCATAAAAGAGGCAGAAATTTTCTTATTTTGGGGCAAAAATGCAGAAATTTCTTTTATTTTGGTACAAAATTGCAGAAATTTTTCTTATTTTGGGGCAAAAAGGCAGAAATTCCCCATATTTTGGGGCAAAAAGGAAGAAATTCCTGTTATGTTGAGATAAAAAGGCTGAAATTCCCCTTATTTTCGGGCAAAATGTCAGAAATTCCCCTTATTTTGGTGCAAAAAGACAGAAATTTTGTTTATTTTTAGGGAAAAGGCAGAAATTGCACTTATTTTGAGTCAAAAAGGCGGAAAATCCCCATATTTTGGGGCAAAAATGAAGAAATTTCCCTTTTTTATGGCAAAAAGGTAAACATTCCCTTTATTTTCGGGCAAAAAGGCAGAAATTCCCCATATTTTGGAGCAAAATTGCAGAAATTCCCCTAATTTTGGAGCAAAAGGCAGAAATTCCCTTTATTTTGGGGCAAAAATCAGAAATTCCCCTTATTTTGGGACAAAATTTCAGAAATTTTCTTTATTTTGGGGCAAAATTGCAGGAATTTACCTTATTTTAGAACAAAATTACAGAAATTTCTCTTATTTGGTGCAAAATTGCAGAAATTTCTCTTATTTTCAGGTAAAAAGTCTGAAATTTTCTTTATTTTGGGCAAAAAGGCAGAAATTCCCCTTATTTTGGGGTAAAATTGCAGAAATTTCAAATATTTCAGGGCAAAATGGCAGAAATTCCCCTTATTTTGGGGCAAAAAGATGAAAACCCTAATTTTTGGCGAAAATTGAAGAAATTACACTTATTTCGGGACAAAAAGCCAGAAATTCCAATTAATTTCGGGCAAAAAGGCAGAAATGACCCGTATTTTGGAGCAAAATTGCAGAAATTCCCCTAATATTGGTGCAAAAATGCAGAAATTAACTTTATTATGGGGCAAAAAGGCAGAAATTCTCCATATTTTGGTGCAAAAATCAGAAATTTCCCTCATTTTGAGGTAAAATTCTCAAATTCCCCAAATTTTAGGGCAAAAGGCAAAATTTTCCCTTATTTTGGGGCAAATTTGCAGAAATTTTACTTATTTCAGGGTAATAAGTCAGAAATTTTCCTTATTTTGAGGCAAAAAATACAGAAATTCCCTTTGTTTTGGGGTAAAAACAGAAATTCCACTTATTTAGAGGCAAAAATGAAAAAGTTCCCCTTATTTTGGAGCAAAAATGAAGAAATTTCCCTTTTTTATGGCAAAAAGGTATGCATTCTTTTTATTTTCGGGCAAAAAGGCAGAAATTCCCCAAATTTTGGGGCAAAAGGCAGAAATTCCACTTATTTTGGGGCAAAATTGCAGAAATTTCCCTTATTTTGGGGCAAAATTGCAGAAATTTCACTTATTTTGGGGCAAAATTGCAGAAATTTCACTTATTTCAAAGAAAAAAAGCAGAAATTTTTCTTATTTTTGGGCAAAAATGCAGAAATTCCTAATATTTTGTGCCAAAATTTAGAAATTCCCATTATTTTGAGGTAAAAAGTCTGAAATTCCCCTGATTTGGGGGCAAAAAGGCAGAAATTTCCCTTATATTGGGGCAAAATTTCAAAAATTTCACTTATTTCAGGGTAATAAGTCAGCAATTTTTCTTATTTTGGCGCAAAAAAGACAGAAATTTCTTTTGTTTTGGGGGAAAAAGAAAGAAATTCCACTTATTTAGAGGCAAAAAAGCAGAAATTCCCATTATTTTGGAGCAAAAATGAAGAAATTTCCCTTTTTTATGGCAAAAAGGTATGCATTCTTCTCATTTTCGGGGAAACAGGCAGAAATTCCCCATATTTTGGGGCAAAAGGCAGAAATTCCCATTATTTTGGGGCAAAAAGGCACAAATTTAACTTATTTTTAGGCAAAATTGCAGAAATTTCATTTATTTCAGGGCAAAAAGTCAGAAATTCCCCTTATTTTGGGGCAAAAATCAGAAATTTCTTTTATTATGGTACAAAATTGAAGAAATTTTCCTTATTTTGGAACAAAAAGGCAGAAATTCCCCATATTTTGGGGCAAAAGGCAGAAATTCTTCTTATTTTGAGGTAAAATGCAGAAATACCCCTTATTTAGAGGTAAAATGCAGAAATTCCCCAAATATTGGTGGAAAATGCAGAAATTCCCTTTATTTTTGGGCTAAAAAGAAGAAATTAACCATATTTTGAAACAAAATTGCAGAAATTCTCATAATTTTCGGGCAAAAAGGCAGAAATTCTTATTTTGGGGCAAAAAGACAGTAAATCTCGTTTTTTCGGGAGCATAAAGTCAGAAATTTCCCTTATTTTGGGGCAAAATTGCAGAAATTTCCTTTACATTGGGGCAAAATTGCAAAAATTTCCCTTATTTTGAGGCAAAATTGCAGAAATTTCACTTATTTCAGAAAAAAGGCAGAAATTTTCTTATTTTGGGGCAAAAATGCAGAAATTTCTTTTATTTTGGTACAAAATTGCAGAAATTTTTCTTATTTTGGGGCAAAAAGGCAGAAATTCCCCATATTTTGGGGCAAATTGGAAGAAATTCCTGTTATTTTGAGATAAAAAGGCTGAAATTCCCCTTATTTTCGGGCAAAATGTCAGAAATTCCCCTTATTTTGGTGCAAAAAGACAGAAATTTTGTTTATTTTTAGGGAAAAGGCAGAAATTGCACTTATTTTGAGTCAAAAAGGCGGAAAATCCCCATATTTTGGGGCAAAAATTAAGAAATTTCCCTTTTTTATGGCAAAAAGGTAAACATTCCCTTTATTTTCGGGCAAAAAGGCAGAAATTCCCCATATTTTGGAGCAAAATTGCAGAAATTCCCCTAATTTTGGAGCAAAAGGCAGAAATTCCCTTTATTTTGGGGCAAAAATCAGAAATTCCCCTTATTTTGGGACAAAATTTCAGAAATTTTCTTTATTTTGGGGCAAAA
Source organism: Micromys minutus (assembly GCF_963924665.1). NCBI lineage: Eukaryota > Metazoa > Chordata > Mammalia > Rodentia > Muridae > Micromys > Micromys minutus. Next base: position 247,542 of record NW_027667319.1, on the reverse strand, counting down.
TTGCAGGAATTTACCTTATTTTAGAACAAAATTGCAGAAATTTCCCTAATTTGGGGCAAAATTGCAGAAATTTCACTTATTTCAGAAAAAAGGCAGAAATTTTCTTATTTTAGGGCAAAAATGCAGAAATTTCTTTTATTTTGGTACAAAATTACAGAAATTTTTCTTATTTTGGGGCAAAAAGGCAGAAATTCCCCATATTTTGGGGCAAAAAGGAAGAAATTCCTGTTATTTTGAGATAAAAAGGCTGAAATTCCCCTTATTTTCGGGCAAAATGTCAGAAATTCCTCTTATTTTGGTGCAAAAAGACAGAAATTTTGTTTATTTTTAGGGAAAAGGCAGAAATTGCACTTATTTTGAGTCAAAAAGGTGGAAAATCCCCATATTTTGGGGCAAAAATGAAGAAATTTCCCTTTTTTATGGCAAAAAGGTAAACATTCCCTTTATTTTCGGGCAAAAAGGCAGAAATTCCCCATATTTTGGAGCAAAATTGCAGAAATTCCCCTAATTTTGGAGCAAAAGGCAGAAATTCCCTTTATTTTGGGGCAAAAATCAGAAATTCCCCTTATTTTGGGACAAAATTTCAGAAATTTTCTTTATTTTGGGGCAAAATTGCAGGAATTTACCTTATTTTAGAACAAAATTACAGAAATTTCTCTTATTTGGTGCAAAATTGCAGAAATTTCTCTTATTTTCAGGTAAAAAGTCTGAAATTTTCTTTATTTTGGGCAAAAAGGGAGAAATTCCTTTTATTTTGGGGCAAAAAGGCAGAAATTCCCCTTATTTTGGGGTAAAATTGCAGAAATTTCAAATATTTCAGGGCAAAATGGCAGAAATTCCCCTTATTTTGGGGCAAAAAGATGAAAACCCTAATTTTTGGCGAAAATTGAAGAAATTACACTTATTTCGGGACAAAAAGCCAGAAATTCCAATTAATTTCGGGCAAAAAGGCAGAAATGACCCGTATTTTGGAGCAAAATTGCAGAAATTCCCCTAATTGGTGCAAAAATGCAGAAATTAACTTTATTATGGGGCAAAAAGGCAGAAATTCTCCATATTTTGGTGCAAAAATCAGAAATTTCCCTCATTTTGAGGTAAAATTCTCAAATTCCCCAAATTTTAGGGCAAAAGGCAAAAATTTCCCTTATTTTGGGGCAAATTTGCAGAAATTTTACTTATTTCAGGGTAATAAGTCAGAAATTTTCCTGATTTTGAGGCAAAAAATACAGAAATTCCCTTTGTTTTGGGGGAAAAACAGAAATTCCACTTATTTAGAGGCAAAAAGTCAAAAGTTCCCCTTATTTTGGAGCAAAAATGAAGAAATTTCCCTTTTTTATGGCAAAAAGGTATGCATTCTTTTTATTTTTGGGCAAAAAGGCAGAAATTCCCCAAATTTTGGGGCAAAAGGCAGAAATTCCACTTATTTTGGGGCAAAATTGCAGAAATTTCCCTTATTTTGGGGCAAAATTGCAGAAATTTCACTTATTTTGGGGCAAAATTGCAGAAATTTCACTTATTTCAAGGTAATAAGTCAGAAATTCTCCTTATTTTGGGGCAAAAAAGTCAGAAATTTCCTTTGTTTTGGGGGAAAAAGACAGAAATTCCACTTATTTACAGGCAAAGAAGCAGAAATTTCGCTTATTTTGGAGAAAAAATGAAAAAATTTCCCTTTTTTATGGCAAAAAGGTATGGATTCTTCTCATTTTCGGGGAAACAGGCAGAAATTCCCCATATTTTGGGGCAAAAGGCAGAAATTCCCATTATTTTGGGGCAAAAAGGCACAAATTTAACTTATTTTTAGGCAAAATTGCAGAAATTTCATTTATTTCAGGGCAAAAAGTCAGAAATTCCCCTTATTTTGGGGCAAAAATCAGAAATTTCTTTTATTATGGTACAAAATTGAAGAAATTTTCCTTATTTTGGAACAAAAAGGCAGAAATTCCCCATATTTTGGGGCAAAAGGCAGAAATTCTTCTTATTTTGAGGTAAAATGCAGAAATTCCCCTTATTTAGAGGTAAAATGCAGAAATTCCTTAAATATTGGGGGAAAATGCAGAAATTCCCTTTATTTTTGGGCTAAAAAGAAGAAATTAACCATATTTTGAAGCAAAATTGCAGAAATTCTCATAATTTTCGAGCAAAAAGGCAGAAATTCTTATTTTGGGGCAAAAAGACAGTAAATCTCGTTTTTTCGGGAGCATAAAGTCAGAAATTTCCCTTATTTTGGGGCAAAATTGCAGAAATTTCCTTTACATTGGGGCAAAATTGCAGAAATTTCCCTTATTTTGAGGCAAAATTGCAGAAATTTCACTTATTTCAGAAAAGAGGCAGAAATTTTCTTATTTTGGGGCAAAAATGCAGAAATTTCTTTTATTTTGGTACAAAATTGCAGAAATTTTTCTTATTTTGGGGCAAAAAGGCAGAAATTCCCCATATTTTGGGGCAAAAAGGAAGAAATTCCTGTTATGTTGAGATAAAAAGGCTGAAATTCCCCTTATTTTCGGGCAAAATGTCAGAAATTCCCCTTATTTTGGTGCAAAAAGACAGAAATTTTGTTTATTTTTAGGGAAAAGGCAGAAATTGCACTTATTTTGAGTCAAAAAGGCGGAAAATCCCCATATTTTGGGGCAAAAATGAAGAAATTTCCCTTTTTTATGGCAAAAAGGTAAACATTCCCTTTATTTTCGGGCAAAAAGGCAGAAATTCCCCATATTTTGGAGCAAAATTGCAGAAATTCCCCTAATTTTGGAGCAAAAGGCAGAAATTCCCTTTATTTTGGGGCAAAAATCAGAAATTCCCCTTATTTTGGGACAAAATTTCAGAAATTTTCTTTATTTTGGGGCAAAATTGCAGGAATTTACCTTATTTTAGAACAAAATTACAGAAATTTCTCTTATTTGGTGCAAAATTGCAGAAATTTCTCTTATTTTCAGGTAAAAAGTCTGAAATTTTCTTTATTTTGGGCAAAAAGGCAGAAATTCCCCTTATTTTGGGGTAAAATTGCAGAAATTTCAAATATTTCAGGGCAAAATGGCAGAAATTCCCCTTATTTTGGGGCAAAAAGATGAAAACCCTAATTTTTGGCGAAAATTGAAGAAATTACACTTATTTCGGGACAAAAAGCCAGAAATTCCAATTAATTTTGGGCAAAAAGGCAGAAATGACCCGTATTTTGGAGCAAAATTGCAGAAATTCCCCTAATATTGGTGCAAAAATGCAGAAATTAACTTTATTATGGGGCAAAAAGGCAGAAATTCTCCATATTTTGGTGCAAAAATCAGAAATTTCCCTCATTTTGAGGTAAAATTCTCAAATTCCCCAAATTTTAGGGCAAAAGGCAAAATTTTCCCTTATTTTGGGGCAAATTTGCAGAAATTTTACTTATTTCAGGGTAATAAGTCAGAAATTTTCCTTATTTTGAGGCAAAAAATACAGAAATTCCCTTTGTTTTGGGGTAAAAACAGAAATTCCACTTATTTAGAGGCAAAAAGGAAAAAGTTCCCCTTATTTTGGAGCAAAAATGAAGAAATTTCCCTTTTTTATGGCAAAAAGGTATGCATTCTTTTTATTTTCGGGCAAAAAGGCAGAAATTCCCCAAATTTTGGGGCAAAAGGCAGAAATTCCACTTATTTTGGGGCAAAATTGCAGAAATTTCCCTTATTTTGGGGCAAAATTGCAGAAATTTCACTTATTTTGGGGCAAAATTGCAGAAATTTCACTTATTTCAAAGAAAAAAAGCAGAAATTTTTCTTATTTTTGGGCAAAAATGCAGAAATTCCTAATATTTTGTGCCAAAATTTAGAAATTCCCATTATTTTGAGGTAAAAAGTCTGAAATTCCCCTGATTTGGGGGCAAAAAGGCAGAAATTTCCCTTATATTGGGGCAAAATTTCAAAAATTTCACTTATTTCAGGGTAATAAGTCAGCAATTTTTCTTATTTTGGGGCAAAAAAGACAGAAATTTCTTTTGTTTTGGGGGAAAAAGAAAGAAATTCCACTTATTTAGAGGCAAAAAAGCAGAAATTCCCCTTATTTTGGAGCAAAAATGAAGAAATTTCCCTTTTTTATGGCAAAAAGGTATGCATTCTTCTCATTTTCGGGGAAACAGGCAGAAATTCCCCATATTTTGGGGCAAAAGGCAGAAATTCCCATTATTTTGGGGCAAAAAGGCACAAATTTAACTTATTTTTGGGCAAAATTGCAGAAATTTCATTTATTTCAGGGCAAAAAGTCAGAAATTCCCCTTATTTTGGGGCAAAAAGCAGAAATTTCTTTTATTATGGTACAAAATTGAAGAAATTTTCCTTATTTTGGAACAAAAAGGCAGAAATTCCCCATATTTAGGGGCAAAAGGCAGAAATTCTTCTTATTTTGAGGTAAAATGCAGAAATTCCCCTTATTTAGAGGTAAAATGCAGAAATTCCCCAAATATTGGGGGAAAATGCAGAAATTCCCTTTATTTTGGGGCTAAAAGGAAGAAGTTAACCGTATTTTGAAGCAAAATTGCAGAAATTCTCATAATTTTTGGGCAAAAAAGCAGAAATTCTCCTTATTTTGAGGCAAAAATACAGAAAATCTCCTTTTTTCGAGAGCAAACAGTCAGAAATTCCCCTTATTTTGGGGCAAAAAGCAGAAATTTCTTTTATTATGGTACAAAATTAAAGAAATTTTTTTTATTTTGGAACAAAAAGGCAGAAATTCCCCATATTTTGGGGCAAAAGGCAGAAATTCTTCTTATTTTGAGGTAAAATGCAGAAATTCCCCTTTATTTAAAGGTAAAATGCAAAAATTCCCTAAATATTGGGGGAAAATGCAGAAATTCCCTTTATTTTGGGGCTAAAAGGCAGAAATTAACCGTATTTTAAAGCAAAATTGCAGAAATTCTCATAATTTTTGGGCAAAAAAGCAGAAATTCTCCTTATTTTGAGGCAAAAAGACAGAAAATCTCCTTTTTCGAGAGCAAACAGTCAGAAATTCCCCTTATTTTGGGGCAAAATGGCAGAAATTTTTTTTACATTGGGTCAAAATTGCAGAAATTTCCTTTATTTTGGGGCAAAAAGGCAGAAATTCCCATTATTTTTGGGCAAAAAGGCAGAAATTCACCTTATTTTGTGGTAAAATTGCAAAATTTCACATATTTCATGGCAAAAAGGCAGAAATTTCCCTTATTTTGGGGCAAAATTGCAGAAATTTCACTTATTTCAGGGTAATAAGTCAGAAATTACCATTATTTTGGGGCAAAAATACAGAAATTCCCTTTGTTTTGAGGGAAAATTGCAGAAATTCCACTTATTTAGAGGAAAAAATGCAGAAATTCCCTTTAATTTGTAGCAAAAATGAAGAAATTTCTCTTTTTTATGGCAAAAAGTTATGTATTCCCCTTATTTTCGGGCAAAAAGGCAGAAATTCCCCGTATTTTGGAGCAAAATTGCAAATATTCCCCTAATTGTGGGGCAAAAAGGCAGAAATTCCCTATATGGTGGGGAAAAAACAGAAATTCTCCTTATTTTGGGGCAAAACTCAGAAATTTCACTTATTTTGGGGCAAAAATCCAGAAATTTCCCTTATTTTGGAGCAAAATTACAGAAATTCCACTTATTTTGGGGCAAAATTGCAGAAATTTCACTTATTTCAGGAAAAAAAGGCAGAAATTTTCCTTATTTTGGGGCAAACATGCAGAAATTCTTAATAATTTGTGACAAAAATGCAGAAATTCCCTTTATTTTGAGGTAAAAAGGCTGAAATTCCTTTTTTTGGAAGCAAAAAGGGAGAAATTTCCCTTATTTTTTGGAAGAAGGCAGAAATTTCTTTTATTTTGGGGCAAAATTGCAGAAATTTCACTTATTTCAGGGCATAATTCAAAAATTCCTTTTATTTTGGGGCAAAAACACAAAAATTCCTTTTATTTTTGTGTAAAAGAGCAGAAATTTCAATTATTTTGAGGTAAAAAGGCAGAAATTCCTCTTATTTTGGGGCAAAAATGAAGAAATTTTCCTTTTTTGTGGCAAAAGGTATACATTCCCCTTACTTTCGGGATAAAAAGCAGAAATTCCCCGTATTTTCAAGCAAAATTGCAGAAATTCTCATAATTTTCGGGCAAAAAGGCAGAAATTCTCCTTATCTTGGGGCAAAAATAAAGAAAATCTTTTTTCGGAAGGAAAAACAGTCAGAAATTCCCCTTATTTTGGGGAAAAATTGCAGAAATTTCACTTATTTCAGGGTAATAAGTCAGAAATTCCCCTTATTTTGGGGCAAAAAAGACAGAAATTCCCATTGTTTTTGGGGGAAAAAGACAGAAATTCCACTTATTTAGAGGCAAAAAGGCAGAAATTCCCCTTATTTTGGAGCAAAAATGAAGAAATTTCCCTTTTTATGCCAAAAAGGTATGCATTCCCATTATTTTCAGGCAAAAAGGCAGAAATTCCTCGTATTTTGGAGCAAAATTGCAGAAATTCCCCTAATTTTGGAGCAAAAGGCACAAATTCCCTTTAATTTGGGGCAAAAATAAGAAATTTTTTTTATTTGGGGCAAAATTGCAGAAATTTCACTTATTTTCAGGTAAAAAGGCTGTAATTTCATTTATTTTGGGGCAAAAAGGGAGAAATTCCCTTTATTTTGGGGCAAAATTGAAGACCTTTCCCTTATTATGTGGAAAAATTGCAGAAATTTCCTTTATTTTAGGGCAAAATTGCAAAAATTTCACTTATTTCAGAAAAAAAAAGCAAAAATTTTTCTTATTTTGGGGCAAAAAGGCAGAAATTACCATTATTTTGGGGCAAAAAGGCATAAATTCACCTTGTTTTGGGGTAAAATTGAAGAAATTTCACATATTTCAGGGCAAAAATGCAGAAATTTCCCTTATTTAGGGGCAAAATTGCAGAAATTTTAATTATTTTAGGGTAATAAGTCAGAAAGTCCCCTTATTTTGGGGCAAAAAGACAGAAATTCTCTTTGTTTTAAGGGAAAAGGACAGAAATTCCACTTATTTAGAGGCAAAAAGGCAGAAATTCCCCTTATTTTGGAGCACAAATGAAGAAATTTCTTTTTTTATGGCAAAAAGTTAGGCATTCCACTTATTTTCGGGCATAAAGACAGAAATTCCCCGTATTTTGGAGCAAAATTGCAGAAATTCCTCTAATTGTGGGGCAAAAATGCAGAAATTCCCTATATGTTGGGGCAAAAAGAGAGAAATTCTCCTTATTTTGGGGCAAAACTCAGAAATTCCAATTATTTTGGGGCAAAATTCCAGAAATTTCCCTTATTTTGGGGCAACATTGCAGAAATTTCTATTATTTTGGGGCAAAATTACAGAAATTTCACTTATTTCAGAGAAAAAAAGCAAAAATTTTTCTTATTTTGGGGCAAAAAGGCAGAAATTCCCATTATTTTGGGGCAAAAATGCAGAAATTCACCTTATTTTGGGGTAAAATTGAAAAAATTTCATATATTTCAAGGCAAAAAAGCAGAAATTTCCCTTATTTTGGGACAAAATTGCAGAAATTTCACTTATTTCAGGGAAAAAAGGCAGAAATTTTCCTTATTTTAGGGCAAAAATGCAGAAATTCTTAATATTTTGTTGCAAAAATACAGAAATTCCCCTTATTTTGAGGTAAAAATGCTGAAATTCCTCTTATTTGAGAGCAAAAATCCATAAATTTCCATTATTTTGGGGCAAAAAGATAGAAATTCCCCTTATTTGTGGCAAAAAGGCAAAAATTTCTTTTATTTTGTGGCAAAATTGCAGAAATATCACTTATTTCAGAGCATAATTCAAAAATTCCTTTTATTTTGGGGCAAAAAGACAGAAATTCCATTTAGTTTTGGGTAAAAAGGAAGAAATTTCACTTATTTTTAGGTAAAAGGCAGAAATTCCTCTTATTCTGGGGCAAAAATGAAGAAATTTCCCTTTTTTGTCGCAAAAGGTATACATTCCCCTTACTTTCGGGATAAAAAGTAGAAATTCCCCGTATTTTGAAGCAAAATTGCAGAAATTCTCATAATTTTCGGGCAAAAAACCAGAAATTTTCCTAATTTTGGGGCAAAAAGACAGAAAATCTCCTTTTTTTGGCAGCAAACAGTCAAAAATTCCTATTATTCTGGGGCAAAATTCAGAAATTTCCTTTACATTGGTGCAAAATTGCAGAAATTTCCTTTATTTTGGGGCAAAATTGCAGAAATTTCACTTATTTCAGGGTAATAAGTCAGAAATTTCCCTTATTTTGGGGCAAAAAAACCAGAAATTTTCTTTGTTTTGGAAGAAAAAGACAGAAATACCACTTATTTAGAGGCAAAAAGTCAGAAATTCCCCTTATTTTGGAGCAAAAATAAAAAAATTTCCCTTTTTATGGCAAAAAGGTATGCATCACCATTATTTTCAGGCAAAAAGGCAGAAATTCCCTGTATTTTGGAGCAATATTGCAGAAATTCCCCTAATTTTGGGGCAAAAGGCAGAAATTCCTTTATTTTGGGGTAAATATCAGAAATTCCCCATATTTTGTGGCAAAATTCAAGAAATTTCCTTTATTTTGGGGCAAAATTGCAGGAATTTGCATTATTTTGGGGCAAAATTGCAGAAATATCCCTTATTTGGGGCAAAATTGCAGAAATTTCACTTATTTTCAGGTAAAAAGGCTGAAATTTCCTTTATTTTGGGGCAAAAAGGAAGAAATTCCCCTTATTTTGGGGGCAAAATTGCAGAAATTTTACTTATTTCAGCGAAATAATGCAAAAATTTTTCTTATTTTGGGGCAAAAAGGCAGAAATTCCTATTATTTTGGGGCAAAAAGGCAGAAATTCACCTTATTTTTGGGTAAAATTGCAGAAATTTCACATATTTCAGGGCAAAAAGGCAAAAATTTCCCTTATTTTGGGGCAAAATTGCAGAAATTTCACTTATTTCAGGGTAATAAGTCAGAAATTCACCTTATTTTGGGGCAAAAAAGACAGAAATTCCCTTTGTTTTGGGGGAAAATTGCAGAAATTCCACTTATTTAGAGGAAAAAAGGCAGAAATTCCCCTTATTTAGGAGCAAAAATTAAGAAATTTCCCTTGTTTATGGCAAAAAGTTATGCATTCCCCTTATTTTCGGGCAAAAACGCAGAAATTTCCCGGATTTTGGAGCAAAATTGCAGAAATTCCCCTAATTGTGAAGCAAAAATGCAGAAATTCCCTATATGGTGGAGCAAAAAACAGAAATTCTCCTTATTTTGGGGCAAAACTCAGAAATTCCACTTATTTGGGGGCAATATTCCAGAAATTTTTCTTATTTTGGAGCAAAATTGCAGAAATTTCACTTATTTTGGGGCAAAATTGCAGAAATTTCACTTATTTCAGGGAAAAAAGGCAGAAATTTTCCTTATTTTGGGGCAAAAATGCAGACATTTCCCTTATTATGGGGAAAAATTGCAGAAATTTCCCTTAATTTAGGGCAAAATTGCAGATATTTCACTTATTTCAGAAAAAAAAAGCAAAAATTTTTCTTATATTGGGGCAAAAAGGCAGAAATTCCCATTATTTTCAGGCACAAAGGCAGGAATTCACCTTATTTTGGGGTAAAATTTAAGAAATTTCACATATTTCAGGGCAAAAAGGCAGAAATTTCCCTTATTTTGGGGCAAAATTGCAGAAATTTCACTTATTTCAGGGTAATAAGTCAGAAATTCCCATTATTTTGGGGCAAAAAAGACAGAAATTCTATTTCTTTTGGGGGAAAATTGCAGAAATTCCACTTATTTAGAGGAAAAAAGGCAGAAATTCCCTTTAATTTGGAGCAAAAATGAAGAAATTTCCCTTTTTTATGGCCAAAATGTATGCATTCCCATTATTTTCAGGCAAAAAGGCAGAAATTCCCTATATGTTGAGGCAAAAAAAGAGAAATTCTCCTTATTTTGTGACAAAACTCAGAAATTCCACTTATTTTGGGGCAAAATTCCAGAAATTTCCCTTATTTTTGGGCAAAATTGCAGAAATTTCACTTATTTCAGAGAAAAAAAGCAAAAATTTTTCTTATTTTGGGGCAAAAAGGCAGAAATTCCCATTATTTTGAAGAAAAAAAGGCAGAAATTCACCTTATTTTGGGGTAAAATTGAAGAAAGTTCACATATTTCAGAGCAAAAAGGCAGAAATTTCCCTTATTTTGGGGCAAAATTGCAGAAATTTCACATATTTCAGGGCATAATTTAAAAATTCCTTTTATTTTGGGGCAAAAAAACAGAAATTCCGTTTATTTTGGGGTAAAAAGGCAGAAATTGCTTTTAATTTGAGGTAAAAAGGCAGAAATTCCTCTTATTTTGGGGCAAAAATGAAGAAATTTCCCTTTTTTGTGGCAAAAGGTATACATTCCCCTTACTTTCGGGATAAAAAGCAGAAATTCCCCGTATTTTGAAGCAAAATTGCAGAAATTCTCATAATTTTCGAGCAAAAAGGCAGAAATTCTCCTTATTTTGGGGCAAAAAGACAGAAAATCTACTTTTTTCGGGAGCAAACAGTAAGAAATTCCCCTTATTTTGGGGCAAAATTGCAGAAATTTCCTTTACATTGGGGCAAAATTGCAGAAATTTCCCTTATTTTGGTGAAAAATTGCAGAAATTTCACTTATTTCAGGGTAATAAGTCAAAAATTCCCCTTATTTTTGGGGCAAAAAAGACAGAAATTTCCTTTGTTTTGTGAGAAAAAGACAGAAATTCCACTTATTTAGAGGCAAAAAGGCAGAAATTCCCCTTATTTTGGAGCAAAAATGAAAAAATTTCCCTTTTTATGGTAAAAAGGTATGCATTCCCATTATTTTCAGGCAAAAAGGCAGAAATTTTCCGTATTTTGGACCAAAATTGCAGAAATTCCCCTAATTTTGGGGCAAAAGGCAGAAATTCCCTTTATTTTGGGGCAAAAATCAGAAATTCCCCTTATTTTGGGGCAAAATTGCAGAAATTTCACTTATTTCAGTGTAATAAGTCAAAAATTCCCCTTATTTTGGGGCAAAAAAGACAGAAATTCCCATTGTTTTTGGGGGAAAAAGACAGAAATTCCACTTATTTAGAGGCAAAAAGGCAGAAATTCCCCTTATTTTGGAGCAAAAATGAAGAAATTTCCCTTTTTTATGGCAAAAGGGAATGCATTCCCATTATTTTCAGGCAAAAAGGCAGAAATTCCCTGTATTTTGGAGCAAAGTTGCAGAAATTTCCCTAATTGTGGGGCAAAAAGGCAGAAATTCCCTATATGGTGGGGAAATAAGACAGATATTCTCCTTATTTTGGGGCAAAACTCAGAAATTCCACTTATTTTGAGGCAAAATTCCAGAAATTTCCCTTATTTTGGAGCAAAATTGCAGAAATTGCACTTATTTTGGGGCAAAATTGAAGAAATTTCACTTATTTTAGGGAAAAAAGGCAGAAATTCTTCTTATTTTGGGGCAAAAATGCAGAAATTCTTAAGATTTTGTGGCAAAAATGCAGAAATTTCCTTTATTTTGAGGTATAAAGGCTGAAATTCCTTTTATTTGGGGGCAAAAAGGCAGAAATTTCCCTTATTTTGGGGCAAAAAGACAGAAATTCCCCTTATTGTGTGGCTAAAACGCAAAAATTTCTTTTATTTTGGGGCAAAATTGCAGAAATTTCACTTATTTCAGGGCATAATTTAAAAATTTCTTTTATTTTGGGGCAAAAAGACAGAAATTCCATTTATTTTTGGGTAAAAAGGCAGAAATTTCTCTTATTTAGAGGTAAAAAGGCAGAAATTCCTCTTATTTTGGGGCAAAAATGAAGAAATTTCCCTTTGTTGTGGCAAAAGGTATACATTCCTCTTACTTTCGGGATAAAAAGCAGAAATTCCCCGTATTATGAAGCAAAATTGCAGAAATTCTCATAATTTTCGGGCAAAAAACCAGAAATTCTCCTCATTTTGCGACAAAAAGACAGAAAATCTTCTTTTTTCGGCAGCAAACAGTCAGAAATTCCCTTTATTTTGGGGCAAAATTGCAGAAATTTCCTTTACATTGGTGAAAAATTGCAGAAATTCCCTTTATTTTGGGGTAAAAATCAGAAATTCCCTTTATTTTGAGGCAAAATTCCAGAAATTTCTTTTTTTGGGGGCAAAATTACAGGAATTTACCTCATTTTGGGGCTAAATTGCAGAAATTTCCTTTATTTGGGGCAAAATTGCAGAAATTTCACTTATTTTCAGGGAAAAAGGCTGAAATTTCCCTTATTTTGGGGCAAACAGGAAGAAATTCCCCTTATTTTGGGGCAAAAAAGACAGAAATTCCCTTTGTTTTGGGGGAAAAAGACAGAAATTCCCCTTATTTTGGGGAAAAATTTCAGAAATTTCCCTTATTATGGGGAAAAATTGCAGAAATTTCTTTTATTTTAGGGCAAAATTGCAAAAATTTCACTTATTTCAGATTAAAAAAGCAAAAGTTTTTTCTTATTTTGGGGCAAAAAGGCAGAAATTCCCATTATTTTGGGGCAAAAAGGCAGAAATTCACCTTATTTTGGGGTAAAATTGCAGAAATTTCACATATTTCATGGCAAAAAGGCAGAAATTTCCCTTATTTTGGGGCAAAATTGCAGAAATTTCACTTATTTCAGGGTAATAAGTCAGAAATTCCCATTATTTTGGGGCAAAACAGACAGAAATTCCCTTTCTTTTTGGGGAAAATTGCAGAAATTCCACTTATTTAGAGGAAAAAAGGCAGAAATTCCCTTTAATTTGGAGCAAAAATGAAGAAATTTCCCTTTTCTATGGCAAAAAGTTATGCATTCCCCTTATTTTCGGGCAAAAGGGCAGAAATTCCCAGTATTTTGGAGCAAAATTGCAAAAATTCCCCTAATTGTGGGGCAAAAAGGCAGAAATTCCGTATATGGTGGGGCAAAAAACAGAAATTCTCCTTATTTTGGGGCAAAACTCAGAAATTCCACTTATTTTGGGGCAAAATTCCAGAAATTTCCCTTATTTTGGAGCAAAATTGCAGAAATTCCACTTATTTTGGGGCAAAATTGCAGAAATTTCACTTATTTCAGGGAAAAAAGGGAGAAATTTTCTTTATTTTGGGGCAAACATGCAGAAATTCTTAATATTTTGTGGCAAAAATGCAGAAATTCCCCTTATTTTGAGGTAAAAAGGCTGAAATTCCTTTTATTTGGAAGCAAAAAGGCAGAAATTTCCCTTATTTTTTGGCAAAAAGGCAGGAATTTTTTTTATTTTGGGGCAAAATTGCAGAAATTTCACTTATTTCAGGGCATAATTCAAAAATTCCTTTTATTTTGGGGCAAAAAGTCAGAAATTCCATTTATTTTTGTGTAAAAAGGCAGAAATTTCACTTATTTTGAGGTAAAAAAGCAGAAATTCCTCTTATTTTGGGGCAAAAATGAAGAAATTTTTCTTTTTGGTGGCAAGAGGTATACATTCCCCTTACTTTCGGGATAAAAAGCAGAAATTCCCCTTATTTTGAAGCAAAATTGCAGAAATTCTCATAATTTTCGGGCAAAAAGGCAGAAATTCTCTTTATTTTGGGGCAAAAAGAAAGAAAATCTTCTTTTTTCGGGAGCAAACAGTCAGAAATTCCCCTCATTTTGGGGAAAAATTGCAGAAATTTCATTTATTTCAGGGTAATAAGTAAGAAATTCATCTTATTTTGGGGCAAAAAGACAGAAATTCCCTTTGTTTGGGGGAAAAAGACAGAAATTCCACTTATTTAGAGGCAAAAAGGCAGAAATTCCCGTTATTTTGGAGCAAAAATGAAAAAATTTCCTTTTATATGGCAAAAAACTATGCATTCCCATTATTTTCAGGCAAAAAGGCAGAAATTCCTTGTATTTTGGAGCAAAATTGCAGAAATTCCCCTAATTTTTGGGCAAAAGGCAGAAATTCCCTTTATTTTGGGGTAAAAATCAGAAATTCCCTTTATTTTGAGGCAAAATTCCAGAAATTTCTTTTTTGGGGGGCAAAATTGCAGGAATTTACCTTATTTTGGGGCTAAATTGCAGAAATTTCCTTTATTTGGGGCAAAATTGCAGAAATTTCACTTATTTTCAGGTAAAACGGCTGAAATTTCCTTTATTTTGGGGCAAAAAATGAGAAATTCCCCTTATTTTGGGGCAAAAAAGACAGAAATTCCTTTTGTTTTGGGGGAAAAAGAAAGAAATTCCCCTTATTTTGGGGAAAAATTTCAGAAATTTCTCTTATTATGGGGAAAAATTGCAGAAATTTCCTTTATTTTAGGGCAAAATTGCAGAAATTTCACTTATTTCAGATTAAAAAAGCAAAAGTTTTTTTCTTATTTTGGGGCAAAAAGGCAGAAATTCCCATTATTTTGGGGCTAAATGCAGAAATTCACCTTATTTTGGGGTAAAATTGCAGAAATTTCACATATTTCAGGGCAAAAAGGCAGAAATTTTCCTTATTTTGGGGCAAAATTGCAGAAATTTCACTTATTTCAGGGTAATAAGTCAGAAATTTTCCTTATTTTGGGGCAAAAAAGACAGAAATTCTCTTTGTTTTGGGAAAAAAGACAGAAATTCCACTTATTTAGAGGCAAAAAGGCAGAAATTCCCCTTATTTTGGAGCAAAAATGAAGAAATTTCAATTTTCTATGGCAAAAAGGTATGCATTCCCCTTATTTTCAGGAAAAAAGGTAGAAATTCCATGCATTTTGAGCAAAATTGCAGAAATTCCCCTAATTGTGGGGCAAAAACAGAAATTCTTCGTATTTTGGAGCAAAATTGCAAAAATTCCCCTAATTGTGGGGAAAAAAGGCTAAAATTCCCTATATGTTGGGGCAAAAAGACAGAAATTTTCCTTATTTTGGGGCAAAAAGGCAGAAATTCCTAATATTTTGTGGCAAAAATGCAGAAATTCCCCTTATTTTGAGGTAAAAAGGCTGAAATTCCCCTTATTTGAAGGCAAAAAGGCAAATTCACCTTATTTTGAGCCAAAAAGACAGAAAATCTCCTTTTTTCGAGAGCAAACAGTCAGAAATTCCCTTTATTTTGATGCAAAATTGCAGAAATTTTTTTTACATTGCGGCAAAATTGCAGAAATTTCCTTTATTTTGGGGCAAAATTGCAGAAATTTCACTTATTTCAGAATAATAAGTCAGAAATTTTCCTTATTTTGATGCAAAAAAGACAGAAATTCCCTTTGTTTTGGGGTAAAAAGACAGAAATTCCACTTATTTAGAGGCAAAAAGGCAGAAATTCCCCTTATTTTGGAGCAAAAATGAAGAAATTTCTCTTTTTATGGCAAAAAGGTATGCATTCCCATTATTTTCGGGCAAAAAGGAAGAAATTCCCCGTATTTTGGAGCAAAATTGCAGAAATTCCCCTAATTTTGGGGCAAAAGGCCGAAATTCCCTTTATTTTGGGGCAAAAATCAGAAATTCCCCTTATTTTGGGGCAAAATTAAAGAAATTTCCTATATTTTGGGGCAAAATTGCAGGAATTTACCTTATTTTGGGGCAAAATTGCAGAAATTTCCCTTATTTGGGGCAAAATTGCAGAAATTTCACTTATTTTCAGGTAAAAAGGCTGAAATTTCCTTTATTTTGGGGCAATAAGGGAGAAATTCCCCTTATTTTGGGGCAAAATTGCAGAAATTTCCTATATTATGGGAAAAAATTGAAGAAATTTCCCTCATTTTAGGGCAAAATTTCAGATATTTCACTTATTTCAGAGAAATAAAGCAAAAGTTTTTCTTATTTTGGGGCAAAAAGGCTGAAATTCCCATTATTTTGGGGCAAAAAGGCAGAAATTCACCTTATTTTGGGGTAAAATTGCAGAAATTTCACATATTTCATGGCAAAAGGCAGAAATTTCCCTTATTTTGGGGCAAAATTGCAGAAATTTCACTTATTTCAGGGTAATAAGTCAGAAATTCCCATTATTTTGGGGCAAAAAGACAGAAATTCCCTTTCTTTTGGGGGAAAATTGCAGAAATTCCACTTATTTAGAGGAAAAAAGGCAGAAATTCCTTTTAATTAGGAGCAAAAATGAAGAAATTTCCCTTTTTTATGGCAAAAAGTTATGCATTCTCCTTATTTTCGGGCAAAAGGGCAGAAATTCCCAGTATTTTGGAGCAAAATTGCAAAAATTCCCCTAATTGTGGGGCAAAAAGGCAGAAATTCCCTATATGGTAGGGTAAAAAAGAGAAATTCTCCTTATTTTGGGGCAAAACTCAGAAATTCCACTTATTTTGGGGCAAAATTCCAGAAATTTCCCTTATTTTCGAGCAAAATTGCAGAAATTCCACTTATTTTGGGGCAAAATTGCAGAAATTTCACTTATTTCAGGGAAAGAAGGGAGAAATTTTCCTTATTTTGGGGCAAACATGCAAAAATTCTTAATATTTTGTGGCAAAAATGCAGAAATTCTCCTTATTTTGAGGTAAAAAGGCTGAAATTTTTTTTATTTGGAAGCAAAAAGGCAGAAATTTTTCTTAATTTTTGGCAAAAAGGCAGAAATTTCTTTTATTTTGGGGCAAAATTGCAGAAATTTCACTTATTTCAGGGCATAAATCAAAAATTCCTTTTATTTTGGGGCAAAAAGACAGAAATTCCATTTATTTTTGTGTAAAAAGGCAGAAATTTCACTTATTTTGGGGCAAAAATGAAGAAATTTTCCTTTTTTGTGGCAAAAGGTATACATTCCCCTTACTTTCGAGATAAAAAGCAGAAATTCCCCGTATTTTGAAGCAAAATTGCAGAAATTCTCATAATTTTCAGGCAAAAAGGCAGAAATTCTCCTTATTTTGGGGCAAAAAGACAGAAAATCTCCTTTTTTGGGCAGCAAACAGTCAGAAATTCCTTTACATTGAGGCAAAATTGCAGAAATTTCCTTTACATTGGTGCAAAATTGCTGAAATTTCTTTTATTTTGGGGCAAAAAAGACAGAAATTCTCTTTGTTTTGGGGGAAAAAGACAGAAATTCCACTTATTTAGAGGCAAAAAGGCAGAAATTCTTATTTTAGAGCAAAAATAAAAAAATTTCCCTTTTTATGGCAAAAAGGTATGCATCCCCATTATTTTCAGGCAAAAAGGCAGAAATTCCCCGTATTTTGGAGCAAAATTGCAGAAATTCCCCTATTTTTGTGGCAAAGGCAGAAATTCCTTTATATTGAAGCAAATATCAGAAATTCCCCTTATTTTGTGGCAAAATTCAAGAAATTTCCTTTATTTTGGGGCAAAATTGCAGGAATTTACCTTATTTTGGGGCAAAATTGCAGAAATTTCCCTTATTTGGGGCAAATTTGCAGAAATTTCACTTATTTTCAGGTAAAAATGCTGAAATTTCCTTTATTTTGGGGCAAAAAATGAGAAATTCCCCTTATTTTGGGGCAAAATTGCAGAAATTTCCTTTATTATGGGAAAAAATTGCAGAAATTTCCCTTATTTTAGGGCAAAATTGCAGAAATTTCACTTATTTCAGGGTAATAAGTCAGAAATTCCTTTTATTTTGGGGCAAAAAAGACAGAAAATCCCTTTGTTTTGGGGGAAAATTGCAGAAATTCCACTTATTTAGAGGAAAAAAGGCAGAAATTCTTCTTATTTAGGAGCAAAAATTAAGAAATTTCCCTTTTTTATGGCAAAAAGTTATGCATTCCCCTTATTTTCGGGCAAAAAGGCAGAAATTCCCCGTATTTTGGAGCAAAATTGCAGAAATTGCCCTAATTGTGGGGCAAAAATGCAGAAATTTCCTATATGGTGGGGCAAAAAACAGAAATTCTCCTTATTTTGGGGCAAAACGCAGAAATTCCACTTATTTGGGGGCAAAATTTCAGAAATTTCATTTATTTTGGAGCAAAATTGCAGAAATTTCACTTTTTTGGGGCAAAATTCCAGAAATTTCCCTTATTTTGGGGAAAATTGCAGAAATTTCCTTTATTTTGGGTCAAAATTACAAAAATTTCACTTATTTCAGAGAAAAAAGAAAAAATTTTTCTTATTTTTGGGCACAAAGGCAGAAATTTCCATTATTTTGGGGCAAAAAGGCAAAAAATCACCTTATTTTGGGGTAAAATTGAAAAAATTTCATATATTTCAGGGCAAAAAGGCAGAAATTTCCCTTATTTTGGGGCAAAATTGCAGAAATTTTCTTTATTTTGGGGCAAAATTGCAGAAATTTCATTTATTTCAGGGAAAAAAGGCAGAAATTTTTCTTCTTTTAGGGCAAAATGCAGAAATTCTTAATATTTTGTGGCAAAAATGCAGGAATTCCCCTAATTTTGAGGTAAAAAGGCTGAAATTCCCCTTATTTGAGGGCAAAAAGGCATAAATTTCCATTATTTTGGGGCAAAAATATAGAAATTCCCCTTATTTTGTGGAAAATAAGAAGAAATTTCTTTTATTTTGGGGCAAAATTGCAGAAATATCACTTATTTCAGGGCATAATTCAAAAATTCCTTTTATTTTGGGGCAAAAAGACAGAAATTCCATTTATTTTTGGATAAAAAGGAAGAAATTTCACTTATTTTTAGGTAAAAAGGCAGAAATTCCTCTTATTCTGGGGCAAAAATGAAGAAATTTCCCTTTTTGTGGCAAAAGGTATACATTCCCCTTACTTTCGGGTTAAAAAGCAGAAATTCCCGGTATTTTGAAGCAAAATTGCAGAAATTCTCATAATTTTCGGGCAAAAAGGCAGAAATTCTCCTTATTTTGGGGCAAAAAGACAGAAAATCTCCTTTTTTCGGCAGCAAACAGTCAGAAATTCCCCTTATTCTGGGACAAAATTCAGAAATTTCCTTTACATTGGTTCAAAATTGCAGAAATTTCCTTTATTTTGGGGCAAAAAAGACAGAAATTTTCTTTGTTTTGGGGGAAAAAGACAGAAATTCCACTTATTTAGAGGCAAAAATGCAGAAATTCTTATTTTAGAGCAAAAATGAAAAAATTTTCCTTTTTATGGCAAAAAGGTATGCATCCCCATTATTTTCAGGCAAAAAGGCAGAAATTCCCCATATTTTGGAGCAAAATTGCAGAAATTCCCCTAATTTTGTGGCAAAAGGCAGAAATTCCTTTATTTTGGGGCAAATATCAGATATTCCCCTTATTTTGGGGCAAAATTCAAGAAATTTCCTTTATTTTGGGGCAAAATTGCAGGAATTTACCTTATTTTGGCGCAAAATTTCAGAAATTTCCCTTATTTGGGGCAAAATTGCAGAAATTTCACTTATTCAGTTAAAAAGGCTGAAATTTCCTTTATTTTGGGGCAAAAAGTGAGAAATTCCCCTTATTTTGGGCCAAAATTGCAGAAATTTCCTTTATTATGAGAAAAAATTGCAGAAATTTCCCTTATTTTAGGGCAAAATTGCAGAAATTTCACTTATTTCAGGGTAATAAGTCAGAAATTCCTTTTATTTTGGGGCAAAAAAGACAGAAAATCCCTTTGTTTTGGGGGGAAATTGCAGAAATTCCACTTATTCAGAGGAAAAAATGCAGAAATTCCCCTTATTTAGGAGCAAAAATTAAGAAATTTCCCTTTTTTATGGCAAAAAGTTATGCATTCCCCTTATTTTAGGGCAAAAAGGCAGAAATTCCCCGTATTTTGGAGCAAAATTGCAGAAATTGCCCTAATTGTGGGGCAAAAATTCAGAAATTTCCTATATGGTGGGGCAAATAACAGAAATTCTCCTTATTTTGGGGCAAAACTCAGAAATTACACTTATTTGGGGGCAAAATATCAGAAATTCCCTTATTTTGGAGCAAAATTGCAGAAATTTCACTTATTTTGGGGCAAAATTGCAGAAATTTCACTTATTTCAGGGAAAAAAGGCAGAAATTTTCCTTATTTTGGGGCAAAAGTGCAGACATTTCCCTTATTATGGGGAAAAATTGCAGAAATTTCTTTTATTTTAGGGCAAAATTGCAGAAATTTCACTTATTTCAGAGAAAAAAAGCAAAAATGTTTCTTATTTTGGGGCAAAAAGGCAGAAATTCCCATTATTTTGGGGCAAAAAGGCAGAAATTCACCTTATTTTATGGTAAAATTGAAGAAATTTCACATATTTCAGGGCAAAAAGGCAGAAATTTCCCTTATTTTGGGGCAAAATTGCAGAATTTTAATTATTTTAGGGTAATAAATCAGAAAATCCTCTAATTTTGGGGCAAAAAGTTAGAAATTCCCTTTGTTTTGGCGGAAAAAGACTGAAATTCCACTTATTTAGAGGCAAAAAGGCAGAAATTCCCCTTATTTTGGAGCACAAATGAAGAAATTTCCCTTTTTTATGGCAAAAAGTTATGCATTCCCCTTATTTTCGGGCAAAAAGACAGAATTTCCCCGTATTTTGGAGCAAAATTGCAGAAATTCCCCCAATTGTGGGGCAATAAGGCAGAAAATCCCTATATGTTGGGGCAAAAAGAGAGAAATTCTCCTTATTTTGTGACAAAACTCAGAAATTCCACTTATTTTGGGGCAAAATTCCAGAAATTTCCCTTATTTTGGGGCAAAATTGCAGAAATTTCACTTATTTCAGAGAAGAAAAAAGCAAAAATTTTTCTTATTTTGGGGCAAAAAGGCAGAAATTCCCATTATTTTGGTGCAAAAATGCAGAAATTCACCTTATTTTGGGGTAAAATTGAAGAAATTTCACATATTTCAGGGCAAAAAGGCAAAAATTTCCCTTATTTTGGGGCAAAATTGCAGAAATTTCACTTATTTCAGGGCATAATTTAAAAATTCCTTTTATTTTGGGGCAAAAAAACAGAAATTCCGTTTATTTTTGGGTAAAAAGGCTAAAATTTCTCTTATTTTGAGGTAAAAAGGCAAAAATTCCTCTTATTTTAGGGCAAAAATGAAGAAATTTCCCTTTTTTGTGGCAAAGGTATACATTCCTTTTACTTTCGGGATAAAAAGCAAAAATTCCCCGTATTTTGAAGCAAAATTGCAGAAATTCTCATAATTTTCGGGTAAAAAGGCAGAAATTCCCCTTATTTTGGGGCAAAAAGAAAGAAAATCTTCTTTTTTCTGGAGCAAACAGTCTGAAATTCCCCTT
This sequence comes from Micromys minutus, assembly GCF_963924665.1. Classification (NCBI taxonomy): domain Eukaryota; kingdom Metazoa; phylum Chordata; class Mammalia; order Rodentia; family Muridae; genus Micromys; species Micromys minutus. The sequence goes on along the minus strand of NW_027667319.1, from coordinate 226,566 downwards.
ATTTTTGGGAAAAATTGCAGAAATTTTACTTATTTCAAGGTAATAAGTCAGAAATTCCCCTAATTTTGGGGCAAAAAAGACAGAAATTCCCTTAGTTTTGGGGAAAAAAGACAGAAATTCCACTTATTTAGAGGCAAAAAGGCAGAAATTCCCCTTATTTTGGAGCAAAAATGAAGAAATTTCCCTTTTTATGGCAAAAAGGTATGCATTCCCATTATTTTCAGGCAAAAAGGCAGAAATTCCCCGTATTTTGGAGCAAAATTGCAGAAATTCCCCTAATTTTGGAGCAAAAGGCAGAAATTCCCTTTAATTTGGGGCAAAAATCAGAAATTCCCCTTATTTGGGGCAAAATTGCAGAAATTTCACTTATTTTCAGGTAAAAAGGCTGAAATTTCATTTATTTTGGGGCAAAAAGGAGAAATTCCCTTTATTTTGGGGCAAAAAGACAGAAATTCTCTTTGTTTTGGGAGAAAAAGACACAAATTCCACTTATTTAGAGGCAAAAAGGCAGAAATTCCCCTTACTTTGGAGCACAAATGAAGAAATTTTTTTTTATGGCAAAAAGTTATGCATTCCAATTATTTTTGGGCATAAAGACAGAAATTCCCCGTATTTTATAGCAAAATTGCAGAAATTCCCCTAATTGTGGGGCAAAAAGGCAGAAATTCCCTATATGTTGGGGCAAAAAGAGAGAAATTCTCCTTATTTTGGGGCAAAACTCAGAAATTCCACTTATTTTGGGGCAAAATTCCAGAAATTTCCCTTATTTTGGGGCAAAATTGCAGAAATTTCCCTTATTTTGGGGCAAAATTACAGAAATTTCACTTATTTCATGAAAAAAAACAAAAATTTTTCTTATTTTGGGGCAAAAAGGCAGAAATTCTGATTATTTTGGGGCAAAAAGGCAGAAATTCATCTTATTTTGGTGTAAAATTGAAAAAATTTCATATATTTCAGGGCAAAAAGGCAGAAATTTCCCTTATTTTGGGGCAAAATTGCAGAAATTTCCCTTATTTTGTGGCAAAATTGCAGAAATTTCACTTATTTCAGGGAAAAAGGGGAGAAATTTTCCTTATTTTAGGGCAAAAATGCAGAAATTCTTAATATTTTGTGGCAAAAATGCTGAAATTCCCCTTATTTTTAGGTAAAAACGCTGAAATTCCCCTTATTTAAGGGCAAAAAAGCATAAATTTCCATTAATTTGGGGCAAAAAGATAGAAATTCCCCTTATTTTGTGGCAAAAAGTAAAAAATTTCTTTTATTTTGGGGCAAAATTGCAGAAATATCAATTATTTCAGGGCATAATTCAAAAATTCCTTTTATTTTGGGGCAAAAAGACAGAAATTCCATTTATTTTTGGATAAAAAGGAAGAAATTTCACTTATTTTTAAGTAAAAACGCAAAATTCTCTTATTCTGGGGCAAAAATGAAGAAATTTCCCTTTTTTGTGGCAAAAGGTATACATTCCCCTTACTTTCGGGATAAAAAGCAGAAATTCCCCGTATTTTGAAGCAAAATTGCAGAAATTCTCATAATTTTCAGGCAAAAAGGCAGAAATTCTCCTTATTTTAGGGCAAAAAGACAGAAAATCTCCTTTTTTCGGCAGCAAATAGTCAGAAATTCCCCTTATTCTGGGAAAAAATTCAGAAATTTCCTTTACATTGGTGCAAAATTGCAAAAATTTCTTTTATTTTGGGGCAAAAAAGACTGAAATTCTCTTTTCTTTTGGGGAAAAAAGACAGAAATTCCACTTATTTAGAGGCAAAAAGTCATAAATTCTCCTTATTTTAGAGCAAAAATGAAAAAATTTCCCTTTTTATGGCAAAAAGGTATGCATCCTCATTATTTTCAGGCAAAAAGGCAGAAATTCCCCGTATTTTGGAGCAAAATTGCAGAAATTCCCCTAATTTGGCAGCAAAAGGAAGAAATTCCTTTATTTTGGGGCAAATATCAGAAATTCCCCTTATTTTGGGGCAAAATTTAAGAAATGTCCTTTATTTTGGGGCAAAATTGCAGGAATTTACCTTATTTTGGGGCAAAATTGCAGAAATTTCCCTTATTTGGGGCAAAATTGCAGAAATTTCACTTATTTTCAGGTAAAAAGGCTGAAATTTCCCTTATTTTGGGGCAAAAAGTGAGAAATTCCCCTTATTTTGGGGCAAAATTGCAGAAATTTCCTTTATTATGGGAAAAAATTGCAGAAATTTCTTTTATTTTAGGGAAAAATTGCAGAAATTTCACTTATTTCAGAGAAATAAAGCAAAAATTTTTCTTATTTTGGGGCAAAAATGCAGAAATTCCCATTATTTTGGGGCAAAAAGGCAGAAATTCACCTTATTTTGGAGTAAAATTGCAGAAATTTCACATATTTCAGGGCAAAAAGGCAGAAATTTCCCTTTTTTGGGGGCAAAATTGCAGAAATTTCACTTATTTCAGGGTAATAAGTCAGAATTTCCTTTTATTTTGGGGCAAAAAAGACAGAAAATCCCTTTGTTTTGGGGGAAAATTGAAGAAATTCCAATTATTTAGAGGAAAAAAGGCAGAAATTCCCCTTATTTAGGAGCAGAAATTAAGAAATTTCCCTTTTTTATGGCAAAAAGTTATGCATTCCCCTTATTTTCGGGCAAAAAGGCAGAAATTCCCATATTTTGGAGCAAAATTGCAGAAATTGCCCTAATTGTAGGGCAAAAATGCAGAAATTCCCTATATGGTGGGGCAAAAACAGAAATTCTCCTTATTTTGGGGCAAAACTCAGAAATTCCACTTATTTGGGGGCAAAATTTCAGAAATTTTCCTTATTTTGGAGCAAAATTGCAGAAATTTCACTTATTTTGGGGAAAAAAAGCAGAAATTCCCATTATTTTGGTGCAAAAAGGCAGAAATTTCTCTTATTTTGGGGCAAAATTGCAGAAATTTCACTTATTTCAGGGCATAATTTAAAAATTCCTTTTATTTTGGGGCAAAAAAACAGAAATTCCGTTTATTTTTGGGTAAAAAGGCTAAAATTTCTCCTATTTTGAGGATAAAAGGCAGAAATTCCTCTTATTTTAGGGCAAAAATGAAGAAATTTCCCTTTTTTGTAGCAAAAGGTATACATTACTTTTACTTTCGGGATAAAAAGCAGAAATTCCCCGTATTTTGAAGCAAAATTGCAGAAATTCTCATAATTTTCGTGCAAAAAGGCAGAAATTCTCTTTATTTTGGGGCAAAAAGACAGAAAATCTTCTTTTTTCGGGAGAAAACAGTCAGAAATTCCCCTTATTTTGGGGCAAAATTGCAGAAATTTCCCTTATTTTGGTGAAAAATTGCAGAAATTTCACTTATTTCAGGGTAATAAGTCAGAAATTCCCCTTATTTTAGGGCAAAAAAGAGAGAAATTCCATTTGTTTTGGGGGAAAAAGACAGAAATTCCACTTATTTAGAGGCAAAAAGGCAGAAATTCCCCTTATTTTGGAGCAAAAATGAAGAAATTTCTTTTTTTATGGTAAAAAGGTATGCATTCCCATTATTTTCAGGCAATAAGGCAGAAATTCCCCATATTTTGGAGCAAAATTGCAGAAATTCCCCTAATTTTGGGGCAAAAGGCAGAAATTCCCTTTATTTTGGGGCAAAAATCAGAAATTCCCCTTATTTTGGGGCAAAATTGCAGAAATTTCACTTATTTCAGGGTAATAAGTCAAAAATTCCCCTTATTTTGGGGCAAAAATACAGAAATTTCCTCTCTTTTGGGGGGAAAAGACAGAAATTCCACTTATTTAGAGGCAAAAAGGCAGAAATTCCCCTTATTTTGGAGCAAAAATGAAGAAATTTCCCTTTTTTTATGGCAAAAAGGTATGCATTCCCATTATTTTCAGGCAAAAAGGCAGAAATTCCCTGTATTTTGGAGCAAAATTGCAGAAATTTACCTAATTGTGGGGCAAAAAGGCAGAAATTCCCTATATGGTGGGGAAATAAGACAGATATTCTCCTTATTTTGGGGCAAAACTCAAAAATTCCACTTATTTTGAGGCAAAATTCCAGAAATTTCCCTTATTTTGGAGCAAAATTGCAGAAATTTCCTTTACATTGGTGAAAAATTGCAGAATTTTCCTTTATTTTGGGGCAAAATTGCAGAAATTTCATTTATTTCAAGGTAATAAGTCAGAAATTGCCCTTATTTTGGGGCAAAAAAGACAGAAATTCCCTTTGTTTTGGGGGAAAAAGACAGAAATTCCTCTTATTTAGAGGCAAAAAGGCAGAAATTCCCCTTATTTTGGAGCAAAAATGAAAAAATTTCCCTTTTTTTTGGCAAAAAACTATGCATTCCCATTATTTTCAGGCAAAAAGGCAGAAATTCCTTGTATTTTGGAGCAAAATTGCAGTAATTCCCCTAATTTTTGGGCAAAAGGCAGAAATTCCCTTTATTTTGGAGTAAAAATCAGAAATTCCCTTTATTTTGAGGCAAAATTCCAGAAATTTCTTTTTTTTGGGAACAAAATTGCAGGAATTTATCTTATTTTGGGGCTAAATTGCAGAAATTTCTCTTATTTGGGGCAAAATTGCAGAAATTTCACTTATTTTCATTTAAAAAGGCTGAAATTTCCTTTATTTTGGGGCAAAGGGAAGAAATTCCCTTCATTTTGGGGCAAAGAAGACAGAAATTCCCTTTGTTTTGGGGTAAAAAACAGAAATTCCCCTTATTTTGGGAAAAAATTTCAGAAATTTTCCTTATTATAAGGAAAAATTGCAGAAATTTTCTTTATTTTAGGGCAAAATTGCAGAAATTCACTTATTTCAGAGAAAAAAGGCAAAAATTTTTCTTATTTTGGGGCAAAAAGGCAGAAATTCTCATTATTTTGGGGCAAAAAGGCAGAAATTCACATTATTTTGGGCTAAAATTGCAGAAATTTTTCATATTTCAGGGCAAAAAGGCAGAAATTTTTCTTAATTTGGGGCAAAAATGAAGAAATTTCCCTTTTTTATGGCAAAAAGTTATGCATTCCACTTATTTTCGGGCAAAAAGCAGAAATTCCCCGTATTTTAAAGCACAATTGCAGAAATTCCCCTAATTGTGGGGCAAGAAGGCAGAAATTCTTTTTATTTTGGGGCAAAACTCAGAAATTCCACTTATTTTGGGGCAAAATTCCAGAAATTTCCCTTATTTTAGGGCAAAATTTCAGAAATTTCACTTATTTCAGAGAAAAAAGGCAAAAATTTTTCTTATTTTGGGGCAAAAAGACAGAAATTCCCATTATTTTGGGGCAAAATGCAGAAATTCACCTTATTTTGGGGCAAAATTGCAGAAATTTCACTTATTTCAGGGTAATAAGTCAGAAATTTTCCTAATTTTGGGGCAAAAAAGACAGAAATTCTCTTTGTTTTGTGAAAAAAGACAGAAATTCCACTTATTTAGAGGCAAAAAGGCAGAAATTCCCCTTATTTTGGAGCAAAAATGAAGAAATTTCCCTTTTCTGTGGCAAAATGGTATGCATTTCCCTTATTTTCAGGAAAAAAGGCAGAAATTCCCTGCATTTTGGAGCAAAATTGCAGAAATTCCCCTAATTGTGGGGCAAAAAGGCAGAAATTCCTCGTATTTTGGAGCAAAATTGCAGAAATTCCCCTAATTGTGGGGCAAAAAAGCAAAAATTTCCTATATGTTGGGGCAAAAAGACAGAAATAATCCTTATTTTAGGGCAAAACTCAGAAATTCTACTTATTTGGGGGCAAAATTGCAGAAATTTCACTTATTTCAGGGAAAAAAGCAGAAATTTTACTTATTTTCTGGCAAAAAGCAGAAATTCCCCTTATTTTGAGGTAAAAAGGCTGAAATTCCCTTTATTTGGTTACAAAAAGGCAGAAATTTCCCTTATTTTTGGTCAAAATTGCAGAAATTTCACTTATTTCAGGGTAATAAGTCAGAAATTTTCCTTATTTTGGGGCAAAAGAGACAAAAATTCCTTTTGTATTGGGGGAAAAAAAGAAATTCCACTTATTTAGAGGCAAAAAGGCAGAAATTCCCCTTATTTTGGAGCAAAAATGAAAAAATTTCACTTTTTTATGGCAAAAAGGTAAGCATTCCCCTTATTTTCGGTCAAAAAGGAAGAAATCCCCCGTATTTTGAAGCAAAATTGCAGAAATTCCCCTAATTTTGGGGCAAAAGGTAGAAATTCCCTTTATTTTGGGGCAAAAATCAGAAATTCCCCTTATTTTGGGGCAAAATTCCAGAAATTTTCTATATTTTGGGGCAAAATTGCAGTAATTTACCTTATTTTGGGGCAAAATTTCAGAAATTTTCCTTATTTGGGGCCAAATTCCAGAAATTTCACTTCTTTTAAGGTAAAAAGGATGATATTTAATTTATTTTGGGGCAAATAGGGAGAAATTCTCCTTATTTGGGGCAAAATTGCAGTATTTTTTCTTATTTTAGGTCAAAAAGGCAGAAATTCGGTATATTTTGTTCCAAAAAGGGAGAAATTTTTCTTATTTAGAGGTAATAAGTTTGAAATTCCCCTTATTTGGGCCAAAAAGTCTAAAATTCCCCATATTTGGGGGCAAAAAGGCAGAAATTTCACTTATTTTGGAGAAAAATTGCAGAAATTTCAATCCTTTCAGGGAAAATAGGCAGAAATTTTTCTTATTTTGGGGCAAAAAGGCAGAAATTCCTAATATTTTGTGGCAAAAATGCAGAAATTCCCCTTATTTTGAGGTAAAAAGGCTGGAATTCCCCTTATTTGGGGGCAAAAAGGCAAAAATTTCCCTTATGTTGGGGCCAAAGTGCAGAAATATCACTTATTTCAGGGAAAAAAATGCAGAAATTTTCTCTATTTTGGGGCAAAAAAGAGAGAAATTCTTATTGTTTTGGGAAAAAAGACAGAAATGCCACTTATTTAGAGGCAAAAAGGAAGAAATTTCGTTATTTTGGAGCAAAAATGAAGAAATGTCCATTTTTTATGGCAAAAAGGTATGCATTCCCCTTATTTTCAGGCAAAAAGGCAGAAATTCCCCTTATTTTGGGGCAAAAAAATGAAATCCCTAATTTTTGGCTAAAATTTAAGAAATTTCAATTATTTCGGGACAAAAAGGCAGAAATTCCAATTAATTTCGGGCAAAAAGGAAGAAATGACCCGTATTTTAGAGCAAAATTGCAGAAATTCCCCTAATATTGGTGCAAAAATGCAGAAATTCCCTTTATTTTGGGGTAAAAAGGCAGAAATTCTCCATATTTTGGTGCAAAAATCAGAAATTTCCTTTATTTTGAGGTAAAATGCTGAAATTCCCCATATTTTGGGCCAAAAGGCAGAAATTTTTCTTATTTTGGGGCAAATTTGCAGAAATTTCACTTATTATGGAGAAAAATTGCAGAAATTTCCATTATTTAAGGCAAAATTGCAGAAATTTCACTAATTGTGGGGCAAAAAAGAAGAAATTCTCTATATTTTGGGGCAAAACTCAGAAATTCCACTTATTTTGGGGCAAAATTCCAGAAATTTCCCTTATTTTGGGGCAAAATTGCAGAAATTTCACTTATTTTGAAACAAAATTGCAGAAATTTCACTTATTTCAGGGAAAAAAGGCAGAAATTTCTCTTATTTTAGGGCAAAAAGGCAGAAATTTCTTTTATTTTGGTACAAAATTTAGAAATTCCCTATATTTTGAGGTAAAAAGGCTGAAATTCCCCTTATTTGGGGGCAAAAAGGTAGAAATTTCCCTTATATTGGGGCAAAATTGCAGAAATTTCACTTATTTCAAGGTAATAAGCCAGAAATTTTCCTTATTTTGGGGCAAAAAATACAGAAATTCCCTTTGTTTTGGGGGAAAAAGATAGAAATTCCACTTATTTAGAGGCAAAGAAGCAGAAATTTTCTTTATTTTGGAGCAAAAATGAAGAAATTTCCCTTTTATATGGCAAAAAGTTATGCATTCTTCTTATTTTCAGGCAAAAAGGCAGAAATTCCTCATATTTTGGGGCAAAAGGCAGAAATTCCCATTATTTTGGGGCAAAAGGGCACAAATTCAACTTATTTTTGGGCAAAATTGCAGAAATTTTATTTATTTCAGGGCAAAAAGTCTGAAATTCCACTTATTTTGGGGCAAAAAGCAGAAATTTCTTTTATTATGGTACAAAATTGAAGAAATTTTTCTTATTTTGGAACAAAAAGGCAGAAATTCCCCATATTTTGGGGCAAAAGGCAGTAATTCTTCTTATTTTGAGGTAAAATGCAGAAATTCCCCTTATTTAGAGGTAAAATGCAGAAATTCCCCATATATTGGTGGAAAATGCAGAAATTCCCTTTATTTTGGGGCTAAAAGGAAGAAATTAACCGTATTTTGAAGCAAAATTGCAAAAATTCTCATAATTTTCAGGCAAAAAGGCAGAAATTCTTATTTTGGGGCAAAAGACAGAAAATCTCCTTTTTTCGGGAGCATAAAGTCAGAAATTTTTCTTATTTTGGGGCAAAATTGCGGAAATTTCCTTTACATTGGGGCAAAATTGCAGAAATTTCCCTTATTTTGGGGCAAAATTGCAGAAATTTCACTTATTTCAGAAAAAAGGCAGAAATTTTTTTATTTTGGGGCATAAAGACAGAAATTTCTTTTATTTTGGTACAAAATTGCAGAAAGTTTTCTTATTTTGGGGCAAAAAGGCAGAAATTCCCCATACTTTGGGGCAAAAAGGCAGAAATTCCCCTTATTTTGAGGTAAAAAGGCTGAAATTCCCCTTATTTTCGGGCAAAAAGTCAGAAATTCCCCTTATTTTGGTGCAAAAAGACAGAAATTTTGTTTGTTTTTAGGGAAAAGGCACAAATTGCACTTATTTTGAATCAAAAAGGTGGAAAATCCCCTTATTTTGGGGCAAAAATGAAGAAATTTCTTTTTTTTATGGCAAAAAGGTAAACATTCCCTGTATTTTCAAGCAAAAAGGCAGAAATTCCCCATATTTTGGAGCAAAATTGCAGAAATTCCCCTAATTTTGGGGCAAAAGGCAGAAATTCCCTCTATTTTGGGGCAAAAATCAGAAATTCCTTTTATTTTGGGGCAAAATTCAAGAAATTTTCTTTATTTTGGGGCAAAATTGCAGGAATTTATCTTATTTTGGGGCAAAATTGCAGAAATTTCTTTTATTTGGGGCAAAATTGCAGAAATTTCTCTTATTTTCAGGTAAAAAGTCTGAAATTTCCTTTATTTTGGGCAAAAAGGAAGAACTTCTCCTTATTTTGGGGCAAAACTGCAAAAAATTTCCTTATTTTGGGGCAAAAAGGCAGAAATTCCTTATATTTTGTGGCAAAAAGGCAGAAATTTCCCTTATTTTGAGGTAATAAGGTTGAAATTCTCCTTATTTTGGGGCAAAAAGGCAGAAATTCTTTTTATTTTGAGGTAAAATTGCCGAAATTTCAAATATTCCAGGTCAAAATGGCAGAAATTCCCCTTATTTTGGGGCAAAAAGATGAAATCCCTAATTTTTGGCGATAATTGAAGAAATTTCACTTATTTCAGGACAAAAAGCCAGAAATTCCAATTAATTTTGGGCAAAAAGGCAGAAATGACCCGTATTATGGAGAAAAATTGCAGAAATTCCCCTAATATTGGTGCAAAAATGCAGAAATTCCCTTTATTATGGGGCAAAAAGGCAGAAATTCTCCATATTTTGGTGCAAAAATCAGAAATTTCCCTTATTTTGAGGTAAAATTCTCAAATTCCCCAAATTTTAGGGCAAAAGGCAAAAATTTCCCTTATTTTGGGGCAAATTTGGAGAAATTTCACTTATTTCAGCATAATAAGTCAGAAATTTTCCTTATTTTGAGGCAAAAGAGACAGAAATTCCCTTTGTTTTGGGGGAAAAACAGAAATTCCACTTATGTAGAGGCAAAAAGGCAAAAGTTCTCCTTATTTTGGAGCAAAAATGAAGAAATTTCCCTTTTTATGGCAAAAAAGTTTGCATTCTTCTATTTTCGGGCAAAAAGGCAGAAATTCCCCAAATTTTGGGGCAAAAGGCAGAATTTCCCCTTATTTTGGGGCAAATTGCAGAAATTTCACTCATTTTGGGGCAAAATGAAGAAATTTCCCTTTTTTATGGCAAAAAGTTATACATTCCCTTTATTTTCGGGCAAAAAGGCAGAAATTCCTCGTATTTTGGAGCAAAATTGCAGAAATTCCCCTAATTGTGGGGCAAAAAGGCAGAAATATTCCTTATTTTGGGGCAAAAGTCAGAATTTTCACTTATTTTGGGGCAAAATTCAGAAAACTTTTTTTATTTTGGGGCAAAATTGCAGAAATGTCACTTATTTTGGGGCAAAAGTGCAGAAATTTCACTTATTTCAGGGAAAGAAGGCAGAAATTTTCTTTATTTGTGGCAAAAAGGCAGAAATTCCTAATATTTTGTGCCAAAATTCAGAAATTCCTTTTATTTTGAGGTAAAAAGGCTGAAATTCCCCTTATTTGCGGGCAAAAAGGCAGAAATTTCCCTTATATTGGGGCAAAATTGCAGAAATTTCACTTATTTCAGGGTAATAAGTCAGAAATTTTCCTTATTTTGGGGCAAAAAAGACGGAAATTCCCTTTGTTTTGGGGGAAAAAGACAGAAATTCCACTTATCTAGAGGCAAAAAAGCAGAAATTCCCTTTATTTTGGAGCAAAAATAAAAAAAATTTCCTTTTTTATGGCAAAAACGTATGCATTCTTCTTATTTTCAGGCAAATAGGCAGAAATTACCCATATTTTGGGGCAAAAGGCAGAAATTCCTCTTATTTTGGGGCAAAAAGGCTCAAATTTCCCTTATTTTTGGGCAAAATTGCAGAAATTTCATTTATTGTAGGGCAAAAAGTCAGAAATTTCCCTTATTTTGGGGCAAAAAGCAGAATTTTTTTTTATTATGGTACAAAATTGAAGAAATTTTCCTTATTTTGGAACAAAAAGACAGAAATTCCCCATATTTTGGGGCAAGAGGCAGAAATTCTTCTTATTTTGAGGTAAAATGCAGAAATTCCTCTTATTTAGAGATAAAATGCAGAAATTCACCAAATATTTGGGGAAAATGCAGAAATTCCCTTTATTTTGGGGCTAAAAGGCAGAAATTCCCAGTATTTTGAAGCAAAATTGGAGAAATTCTCATAATTTTCGGGCAAAAAGGCAGAAATTCTCCTTATTTTGGGGCAAAAAGACAGAAAATCTTTTTTTTTCGGGAGCATAAAGTCAGAAATACCTTTTATTTTGGGGCAAAATTGCAGAAATTTCACTTATTTCAGAAAAAATGCAGAAATTTTCTTATTTGGGGGCAAAAAGGCAGAAATTTCTTTTATTTTGGTACAAAATTGCAGAAATTTTTCTTATTTTGGGGCAAAAAGGCAGAAATTACCCATATTTTGGGGTAAAATGGCAGAAATTCCCCTTATTTTGAGATAAAAAGGCTGAAATTTTCTTTAATTTCGGGCAAAAAGTCAGAAATTCCCCTTATTTTGGTGCAAAAAGACAGAAATTTCATTTATTTTTGGGGAAAAGTCAAAAAGGCGGAAAATCCCCTTATTTTGGGGCAAAAATGAAGAAATTTCCCTTGTTTATGGCAAAAAGGAAAACATTCCCTTTATTTTTGGGCAAAAAGGCAAAAATTCCCTATATTTTGGAGCAAAATTGCAGAAATTTCCCTAATTTTGGGGCAAAAAAGCAGAAATTCCTCTTATTTTGGGGTAAAACTGCAGAAATTTCACTTATTTCGCAGCAAAATGGCAGAAATTCCCCTTATTTTCGGCGAAAAAGGCAGAAAATCCCCGTATTTTGGAGCAAAATTGCAGAAATTCACCTAATTTTGGGGTAAAAAATACAGTAATTTTTATTATTTTGAGGCAAAACAGCAAAAATTCTCATTATTTTGGGGCAAAAGGCAGAAATTCCCCTTATTTTAGAGCAAAATTGCAGAAATTTCCCTTATTTGGGGGCAAAAAAACAGAAATTCCCCTTATTTTTGGGCAAAATTGCATAAATTTCTCTTATTATAGGAAAAAATTGCAGAAATTTCCCTTATTTTAGGGCAAATTTGCAGAAATTTCACTTATTTGAGAGAAAAAAAGCAAAAATTTTTCTTATTTTGGGGCAAAAAGGCAGAAATTCCCATTATTTTGGGGCAAAAATGCAGAAATTCACCTTATTTTGGGCTAAAATTGCAGAAATTTCACATATTTCAGGGCAAAAAGGCAGAAATTTCCCTTATTTTGGGGCAAAAATGAAGAAATTTCCCTGGGCAAAAAGCAGAAATTTTTTTTATATTGGTACAAAATTGAAGAAATTTTCCTTATTTTGGAACAAAAAGGCAGAAATTCCCCATATTTTGGTGCAAAAGGCAGAAATTCCCCTTATTTTGAGGTAAAAAGGCTGAAATTCCCCTTCTTTTGGGGCAAAAAGGCCGAAATTCTTTTTATTTTGGAGTAAAATTGCAGAAATTTCAAATATTTCAGGGCAAAATGGCAGAAATTCTGCTTATTTTGGGGCAAAAAAATGAAATCCCTAATTTTTGGCTAAAATTGCAGATATTTCACTTATCTCGAAACAAAAAGGCAGAAATTCCACTTAATTTCGGGCAAAAAGGCAGAAATGACCCGTATTTTGGAGCAAAAAGGTGAAATTCCCCTTAATTTGAGGTAAAATGCTGAAATTCCTCATATTTTGGGGCAAAAGGCAGAAATTCTCCTCATTTTGGGGCAAAAAGGCACAAATTTCATTTATTTTTGGGCAAAATTGCAGAAATTTCATTTATTTTTGGGTAAAAAGTCAGAAATTCCCCTTTTTTGGTGGCAAAAAGCAGAAATTTCTTTTATTATGGTACAAAATTGAAGAAATTTTCCTTATTTTGGAACAAAAAGGAAGAAATTCCCCATATTTTGAGGCAAAATGCAGAAATTCCCTTTATTTTGGGGCTAAAAGGCAGAAATTCCCCGTATTTTGAAGCAAAATTGCAGAAATTCTCATAATTTTAGGGCAAAAAGGCTGAAATTCTCCTTATTTAGGGCAAAATTGCAGAATTTTCCTTTACTTTGGGGAAAAATTGCAGAAGTATTTCCTTATTATGGGGCAAAATTGCAGAAATTTCACTTATTTCAGAAAAAAAAGGCAGAAATTTCTCTTATTTTGGGGCAAAAAGGCAGAAATTTCTTTTATTTTGGTACAAAATTGCAGAAATTTTTCTTATTTTGGGGCAAAAAGGCAGAAATTCCTCATACTTTGGGGCAAAATGCAGAAATTCCCCTTATTTTGAGGAAAAAAGGCTGAAATTCCCCTTATTTTGGGGCAAGAAAATAGAAATTCCTCTTATTTTGGGGCAAAAAGCCAACATTTCAATTATTTTGGGGAAAAAATTTAGAAATTTAAATTATTTCAGGGCAAAAAGTCAGAAATTCCCCTTATTTTGGGGCAAAAAGACAGAAATTCCGTTTATTTTGGGGGAAAAGTCAGAAATTGCACTTATTTTGAGTAAAAAAGGCGGAAAATCCCCTTATTTTGAAGTAAAAATGAAGAAATTTCCCTTTTTATGGCTAAAAGGTATACATTCCCTTTATTTTCAGGCAAAAAGGCAGATATTTCTAGTATTTTGGAGAAAAATTGCAGAAATTCCTATAATTTTGGGGCAAAAACACAGAAATTCCCCTTATTTTGGGGTAAAACTGCAGAAATTTCACTTATTTTGCGGCAAAATGGCAGAAATTCCCCTTATTTTCGGCGAAAAAAGGCAGAAAATCCCTGTATTTTGGAGCAAATTGCAAAAATTCACCTAATTTTGGGGTAAAACATGCAGTAATTTTCTTTGTTTTGGGGCAAAAAGGCAGAAATTCCTCTTATTTTGGGGCAAAAGGCAGAAATTCCCCTTATTTTAGGGCAAAATTGCAGAAATTTCCCCTATTTGGGGACAAAAACAGAAATTTTCTTTATTTTGGGGCAAAATTGCAGAAAATTCTTTTATTATGGGGAAAAATTGCAGAAATTTTTTTTATTTTAAAGCAAAATTGCAAAAATTTCACTTTTTTTCAGAGAAAAAAAGCAAAAATTTTTCTTATTTTCGGGCAAAAAGGCAGAAATTCCCATTATTTTGGGGCAAAAAGGCAGAAATTCACGATATTTTGGGGTAAAATTGCAGACATTTCACATATTTCAGGGCAAGAAGGCAGAAATTCCCCTTATTTGGGGGCAAAAAGGCAGAAATTCCCTTTATTTTGGGATAAAATTGCAGAAATTTCCCTTGTTTGGTGGCAAAAAGGCAGAAAATCCCCTTAATTTCGGGCAAAAAGGCAGAAATTCCCCGTATTTTGGAGCAAAATTGCAGAAATTTTCCTAATATTGGGGCAAAAATGCAGAAATTCCCTTTATTTGGGGCAAATCAGCAGAAGTTACTCTTATTTTCGGGAAAAGAGGCAGAAATTCCCTGTATTTTGAAGCAAAATTGCAGAAACTCCCCTAATTTTGGGGCAAAAAGGCAGAAATTCCCTTTATTTTGGGCCAAAAATACAGAAATTCTCATTATTTCGGGGCAAAAACCAGAAATTTCTCTTATTTTGGGGCAAACTTTTAGAAATTTCTTTTATTTTGATACAGAATTGCAGAAATTTTTCTTATTTTGTGGCAAATGCAGAAATTCCCCATATTTTGGTGCAAAAAGTCTGAAATTCCCCTTATTTTGAGGAAAAATGCTGAAATTTTCCATATTTTGGGGTTAAAAGTCAGAAATTCCCCTCATTTTGGGACAAAAAGGCACAAATTTCCCTTATTTTCAGGCAAAATTGCCGAAATTTCATTTATTTCAGGGCAAAAAGTCAGAAATTACTTTTATTTTGGGGCAAAAAGCAGAAATTTCTTTTATTTTGGTACAAAATTGAAGAAATTTTCCTTATTTTGGAACAAAAAGGGAGAAATTCCCCATATTTTGGGGCAAAATGCAGAAATTCCTTTTATTTAGAGGTAAAATGCAGATATTCCCCTAATATTGGGGAAAAATGCAGTAATTCCCTTTATTTTGGGGCTAAAAGGCAGAAATTCCCCGTATTTTGTAGCAAAATTGCAGAAATTCTCATAATTTTAAGGCAAAAAGGCTGAAATTCTCCTTATTTTGGTGCAAAAAGAAAGAAAATCTCTGTTTTTCGAGGGCAAAATGTCAGATTCCCCTTATTTGGGACAAAATTGCAGAAATTTCCTTTACTTTAATAAAAAATTGCAGAAATTTCTTTTATTATGGGGCAAAATTTCAGAAATTTCACTTATTTCAGGGAAAAAAGAAAGAAATTTCTCTTATTTTGGGGCAAAAAGGCAGAAATTTCTTTTATTTTGGTACAAAATTCCAGAAATTTTTATTATTTTGGGGCAAAAAGGCAGAAATTACCTATACTTTGGGGCAAAAGGCAGAAATACTCATTATTAGGTAAAAAGGCTGAATTTCCCCTTATTTTGTGGCAAAAAGACAGAAATTCCCCTTATTTTGTGGCAAAAAGGCAGAAATTTCCTTTATTTTGGGGAAAAATTGCAGAAATTTCACTTATTTCAGAACAAAATTCAAAAATTCCTTTATTTTGGGGCAAAAATACAGAAATTCCGTATATTTTTGGGTAAAAAGGCAGAAATTTTACTTATTTTAAGGTAAAAAGGCAGAAATTCCTCTTATTTTGAGGCAAAAATGAAGAAATTTTTCTTTTTTGTTGCAAAAGTTAAACATTCCCCTTATTTTCGGGCAAAAAAGCAGAAATTCCTCGTATTTTGGAGCAAAATTGCGGAAATTCCCCTAATTGTGGGGCAAAAAGGCAGAAATTTTCTATATGTTGGGGCAAAAAGACAGAAATTCTCCTTATTTTGGGGCAAAACTCAGAAATTCCCCTTATTTTGGGGCAAAATTCCAGAAATTTCTTTTATTTTGGGGCAAAATTGCAGAAATTTCACTTATTTCAGGGAAAAAAGACAGAAATTCTCCTTATTTTGGGGCAAAACTCAGAAATTCCACTTATTTTGGGGCAAAATTCCAGAAATTTCCCTTATTTTGTGGCAAAAAGTCAGAAATTTCCCTTATTTTGGGGCAAAATTGAAGAAATTTCACTTATTTCAGGGCATAATTCAAAAATTCCTTTTATTTTGGGGCAAAAAGCCAGAAATTCCGTTTATTTTTCGGAAAAAGGTAGAAATTTCACTTATTTTGAGGTAAAAAAGCAGAAATTCCTCTTATTTTGGGGCAAAAATGAAGAAATTTCCCTTTTTTGTGGCAAAAGGTATACATTCCCCTTATTTCCGGGAAAAAAGCAGAAATTCCCAGTATTTTGGAGCAAAATTGCAGAAATTCCCCTAGTTGTGGGGCAAAAAGTCAGAAATTCTCTATTTGTTGGGGCAAAAAGGCAGAATTTCTCCTTATTTTGGGGTAAAACTCGGAAATTCCACTTATTTTGGGGCAAAATACCAAGAATTGCCCTAATTTTGGGGCAAAATTGCAGAAATTTCATGTATTTTGGGGCTAAATTGCAGAAATTTCACTTATTTCAGGGAAAAAAGGCAGAAATTTTTCTAATTTTGGAGCAAAAAGCAGATTTCATAATATTTTGTGGCAAAAATGCAGAAATTCCCCTTATTTTGAGGTAAAAATGCTGAAATTCCGCTTATTTGGGGGCAAAAAGGCAGAAATTTCCCTTATTTTGAAGCAAAAAGACAGAAATTCCCCTTATTTTGGGGCAAAATTGCAGAAATTTCAATTCTTTTAGGGAAAAATTTTAGAAATTTAAATTATTTCAGGGCAAAAAGTCAGAAATTCCCCTTATTTTGGGGCAAAAAGACAGAAATTCTGTTTATTTTTGGGGAAAAGTTAGAAATTGCACTTATTTTGAGTCAAAAAGGAGGAAAATCCCCTTATTTTGGGGTAAAAATGAAGAAATTTCCCTTTTTATGGCAAAAAGGTATACATTCCCTTTATTTTCGGGCAAAAAGGCAGAAATTCCTTGTATTTTGGAGCAAAATTGCAGAAATTCCCCTAATTTTGGGTCAAAAAGGCAGAAATTCCCCTTATTTTGGGGTAAAACTGCAGAAATTTCACTTATTTCAGGGCAAAATGGCAGAAATTCCCCTTATTTTCGGCGAAAAGGGCAGAAAATCCTTGTATTTTGGAGCAGAATTGCAGAAATTAACCTAATTTTGGGGTAAAACATGCCGTAATTTTCTTTGTTTTGGGGCAAAATGCAGAAATTCCCCTTATTTTGGGGCAAAAGGCAGAAATTCCCTTTATTTTAGGGCAATATTGCAGAAATTTCTCTGATTTGGGGACAAAAAAAAGAAATTTCATTTATTTAGGGGCAAAATTGCAGAAAATTTCTTTATTATGGGGAAAAATTGCAGAAATTTCTTTTATTTTAAGGCAAAATTGCAGAAATTTCACTTATTTCAGAGAAAAAAAGCAAAAATTTTTCTTATTTGAGACAAAAAGGCAGAAATTCCCATTATTTTGGGGCAAAAAGGCAGAAATTCACCTTATTTTGGGGTAAAATTGCAGACATTTCACATAATTCAGAGCAAAAAGAAAGAAATTTCCCTTATTTGGGGGTATAAGGCAGAAATTCCCATTATTTTGAGATAAAATTGCAGAAATTTCCCTTGTTTGGGGGCAAAAAGGCAGAAAATCCCCTTAATTTTGGGCAAAAAGGCAGAAATTCCCCGTATATTGGAGCAAAATTGCAGAAATTCCCCTAATATTGGGGCAAAAATGCAGAAATTCCCTTTATTTGGGGCAAATCGGCAGAAGTTCCCTTTATTTTCGGGAAAAAAGGCAGAAATTCCCTGTATTTTGAAGCAAAATTGCAGAAACTCCCCTAATTTTGAGGCAAAAAGGCAGAAATTCCTTTTATTTTGGGGCAAAAATACAGAAATTCTCATTATTTTGGGGCAAAAATCAAAAATTTCCCTTATTTTGTGGCAAAATTTTAAAAATTTCTTTTATTTTTGTACAGAATTGCAGAAATTTTTCTTATTTTGTGGCAAAAAGGCAGAAATTCTCCATATTTTGGTGCAAAAAGGCTGAAATTCCCCTTATTTTGAGGTAAAATGCTGAAATTCCCCATATTTTGGGGTTAAAAGGCAAAAATTCCCCTCATTTTGGGGCAAAAAGGCACAAATTTCCCTTATTTTCGGGCAAAGTTGAAGAAATTTCATTTATTTAAGAACAAAAAGTCAGAAATTACTTTTATTTTTGGGCAAAAAGCAGAAATTTCTTTTATTTTGGTACAAAATTGAAGAAATTTTCCTTATTTTGGAACAAAAAGTCAGAAATTCCCCATATTTTGGGCAAAAGGAAGAAATTCCCCTTATTTTGAGGTAAAAAGGCTGAAATTCCCGTTATTTTGGGGCAAAAGGCAGAAATTCCCTTTATTTTGTGGCAAAAAGGCAGAAATTTCCGTTAATTGGGGCAGAAAAGCAAAAATTTTCCTTATTTGGGGGCAATAAGGCAGAAATTCCCCATATTTTGTGGCAAAATGGCACAAATTCCCCTTATTTGGAGGTAAAATGCTGAAATTCTCCTTATTTTGGCAAAAGAAGAAATTCCCATTATTTTGGGGAAAATTGCAGAAATTTCACTTATTTCAGGGTAATAAGTCAGAAATTTTCCTTATTTTGGGGCAAAAAAGACAGAAATTCCCTTTGTTTTGGGGGAAAAAGACAGAAATTCCACTTATTTAGAGGCAAATGCAGAAATTCCCCTTATTTTGGAGCAAAAATGAAGAAATTTCCCTTTTTTATGGCAAAAAGGTATGCATTCTTCTTATTTTCGGACAAAAAGGCAGAAATTCTCCGTATTTTGAAGCAAAATTGAAGAAATTCCCCTAATTGTGGGGCAAAAAGGCAGAAATTCCCTATATGTTGGGGCAAAAGGACAGAAATTCTCCTTATTTTGTGGCAAAACTCAGAAATACCACTTATTTTGAGGCAAAATTCCAGAAATTTCCCTTATTTTGGGGCAAAATTGCAGAAATTTCACTTATTTCAGGGTAATAAGTCAGAAATTTTCCTTATTTTGGGGCAAAAAGACAGAAATTCTATTTGTATTAGGGGACAAAGACAGAAATTCTACATATTTAGAGGCATAAAAGCAGAAATTCCCCTTATTTTAGAGCAAAAATGAAGAAATTTTCCTTTTTTATGGCAAAAATGTATGCATTCTTCTTATTTTCGGGCAAAAAGGCAGAAATTTGCCTTATTTTGGGGCAAAAAGCAGAAATTCTCCTAATTTTGGAGCCAAAAAGAGAAATTCCCCTTATTTTGGTGTAAAATTTCGGAAATTTCAAATATTTCAGGGCAAAAAGGCAGAAATTCCACTTTATTTTGGGCAATAAGGCAGAAATTTTCCGTATTTTTCAGCAAAATTTCAGAAATTCGGCTTATATTGGTGCAAAAATGCAGAAATTCCCTTTATTTTGGTGCAATAAGGCTGAAATTCCCCGTATTTTGAAGCAAAATTGCACATATTCCACTAATTTTGAGTGAAAATGCAGAAATTCACATTATTTTGGGGCAAAAAGACAGAAATTCTCTTTATTTCAGGGCAAAAAGTCAGATATTCCCATTATTTTGGGGCAAAATTCCAGAAATGTACTTTATTTAGGGGCAAAATTGCAGAAATCTCCCTTATTTTGGGGCAAAATTTCAGAAATTTCACTTATTTCAGGGATACAACGCAGAAATTTCTCTTATTTTGGGGCAAAAAGGCAGAAATTACTTTTATTTTGGTACAAAATTGCAGAAAATTTCTTTATTTTGGGAGAAAAATACAGAAATTCTCCATAATTTAGGGCAAAAAGGCAGACATTCCCCTTATCATTAGGTAACAAGGCTGAAATTCCCCTTATTTTGGGGCAAAAAGAAAGAAATTCCCCTTATTTTGTGGCAAAAATGCAGAAATTTCCCTTACTTTGGGGCAAAATTGCAGAAATTTCACTTATTTCAGGGCATAATTCAAAAATTCCTTTTACTTTCGGGCAAAAATACAGAAATTCCGTATATTTTTGGGTAAAAAGGCAGAAATTTCACTTATTTTGAGGAAAAAGCAGAAATTCCTCTTATTTTGGGGCAAAAATGAAGAAATTTTCCTTTTTTGTGGCAAAAGGTAAACATTCCCCTTATTTTCGGGCAAAAAAGCAGAAATTCCCCGTATTTTAAAGCAAAATTGCAGAAATTCCCGAAATTGTGGGACAAAAAGGCAGAAATTCCCTATATGTTGGGGCAAAAAGACAGAAATTCTCCTTATTTTGGGGCAAAACTCAGAAATTCCACTTATTTTGGGGCAAAATTCCAGAAATTTTCCTTATTTTGGGGCAAAATTGCAGAAATTTCAATTATTTTGGGGCAAAATTGCAGAAATTTCACTTATTTCAGGAAAAAAAGGCAGAAATTTACCTTATTTTAGAGAAAAAAGCAGAAATTCCTAATATTTTGTGGCAAAAACGCAAAAATCCCCCTTATTTTGTGGCAAAAAGGCAGAAATTTCTTTTATTTTAGGGCAAAATTGCAGAAATTTCACCTATTTCAGGGTATAATTCAAAAATTCCTTTTATTTTAAGGCAAAAAGACGAAATTTCCATTTATTTTTGGGTAAAAAGGCAGAAATTTCACTTATTTTGAGGTAAAAAGGCAGAAATTCCTTTTATTTTGGGGCAAAAAAGAAGAAATTTCCTTTTTTTGTGGCAAAAGGTATACATTCCCCTTATTTTCGGGAAAAAAGCAGAAATTCCCAGAATTTTGGAGCAAAATTGCAGAAATTCTTCTAGTTGTGGGGCAAAAAGTCAGAAATTCCCTATTTGTTGGGGCAAAAAGACAGAAATTCTCTTCATTTTGGGGCAAAACTCAGAAATTCCACTTATTTTGGGGCAAAATTCCAGAAATTTCTCTTATTTTGGGGCAAAATTGCAGAAATTTCACTTATTTTGGGGCAAAATTGCAGAAATTTCACTTATTTCAGGGAAAAAAGGCAGAAATTTTCCTAATTTTGGAGCAAGAAGGCAGAAATTCCTAATATTTTGTGGCAAAAACGCAAAAATTCCCCTTATTTTGAGGTAAAAAGGCTGAAAGTCCCCTTATTTGGGGGCAAAAAGGCAAAAATTTCCCTTATTTTTGGGCAAAAAGACAGAAATTCATCTTATTTTGGGGCAAAATTGCAGAAATTTCAATTATTTTGTGGAAAAATTTTAGAAAATTAACTTATTTCAGGGCAAAAAGTCAGAAATTCCCCTTATTTTGGGGCAAAAAGACAGAAATTCCGTTTATTTTTGGGGAAAAGTCAGAAACTGCACTTATTTTGAGTCAAAAAAGCAGAAAATCCCCTTATTTTGGTGTAAAAATGAAGAAATTTCCTATTTTAGGGCTAAAAGGTATACATTCTCTTTATTTTCGGGCAAAAAGGCAGAAATTCCCCGTATTTTGGAGCAAAATTGCAGAAATTCCCCTAATTTTGGGGCAAAAAGGCAGAAATTCCTTTCATTTTGGGGTAAAACTGCAGAAATTTCACTTATTTCACGGCAAAATGACAGAATTTCCTTTTATTTTCAGCGAAAAAGGCAGATAATCCTTGTATTTTGGAACAGAATTGCAGAAATTCACCTAATTTTGGGGTAAAACATGCAGTAATTTTCTTTGTTTTGGGGCAAAAAGGCAGAAATTCCCCTTATTTTGGGGCAAAAGTCAGAAATTCCCCTTATTTTGGGGTAAAACTGCAGAAATTTCACTTATTTTGCGGCAAAATGGCAGAAATTCCCCTTATTTTCGGCGAATAAGGCAGAAAATCCCTGTATTTTGGAGCAAAATTCCAGAAATTCACCTAATTTTGGGGTAAAACATGCAGTAATTTTCTTTGTTTTGAGGCAAAAAGGCAGAAATTCCCCTTATTTTGGGGCAAATGCAGAAATTCCCCTTAATTTAGAGCAAAATTGCAGAAATTTACCCTATTTGGGGACAAAAAATAGAAATTTCCTTTATTTTGGGGCAAAATTGCAGAAAATTCCTTTATTATGGGGAAAAATTGCAGAATTTTTTTTAATTTAAAGCAAAATTGCAGAAATTTCCCCTATTTGGGGACAATAAATAGAAATTTCCTTTATTTTGGGGCAAAAAGGCAGAAATTCACCTTATTTTGGGGTAAAATTGCAGACATTTCACATATTTCAGGGCAAAAAGGCAGAAATTCCCCTTATTTGGGGGCAAAAAGGCAGAAATTCCCCTTATTTTGGGATAAAATTGCAGAAATTTTTCTTGTTTGGTGGCAAAAAGGCAGAAAATCCCCTTAATTTCTGGCAAAAAGGCAAAAATTCCGCGTATTTTGGAGCAAAATTGATGAAATTCCCCTAATATTGGGGCAAAAATGAAGAAATTCCCTTTATTTGGGGCAAATCAGCAGAAGTTCCTTTTATTTTCGAGAAAAGAGGCAGAAATTCCCTGTATTTTGAAGCAACATTGCAGAAACTCCCCTAATATTGGGGCAAAAATGCAGAAATTCCCTTTATTTGGGGCAAATCAGCAGAAGTTCCTCTTATTTTTGGGAAAAGAGGGAGAAATTCTCTGTATTTTGAAGCAAAATTGAAGAAACTTTCCTAATTTTGGGGCAAAAAAGCAGAAATTCCCTTTATTTTGGGGCAAAAATACAGAAATTCTCCTTATTTCGGGGCAAAAATCAGAAATTTCCCTTATTTTGGGGTAAAATTTTAGAAATTTCTTTTATTTTGGTACAGAATTGCAGAAATTTTTCTTATTTTGTGGCAAATGCAGAAATTCCACATATTTTGGTGCAAAAAGGCTGAAATTCCCCTTATTTTGAGGTAAAATGCTGAAATTCCCTATATTTTGGGGTTAAAAGGCAGAAATTCCCCTCATTTTGGGGCAAAAAGGCACAAATTTCCCTTATTTTGGAGCAAAATTGCAGAAATTTCATTTATTTCAGGGCAAAAAGTCAGAAATTACGTTTATTTTGGGGTAAAAAGCAGAAATTTCTTTTATTTTGGTACAAAATTGAAGAAATTCCCCTTATTTTGGAACAAAAAGGCAGAAATTCCCCATATTTTGGGGCAAAATGCAGAAATTCCCCTTATTTAGAGGTAAAATGCAGATATTCTCCTAATATTGGGGAATAATTCAGAAATTCCCTTTATTTTGTGGCTAAAAGGCAGAAATTCCCTGTATTTTGAAGCAAAATTGCAAAAATTCTCATAATTTTAAAGCAAAAGGGCTGAAATTCTCCTTATATTGGTGCAAAAAAAAAAGAAAATCTCTGTTTTTCAAGGGCAAAAAGTCAGAAATTCCCCTTATTTGGGACAAAATTGCAGAAATTTCTTTTACTTTAAAGAAAAATTGCAGAAATTTCCCTTATTATGGGGCAAAATTGCAGAAATTTCACTTATTTCAGGGAAAAAAGGCACAAATTTCTCTTATTTTGGGGCAAAATGCAGAAATTTCTTTTATTTTGGTACAAAATTGCAGAAATTTTTCTTATTTTGGGGCAAATAGGCAGAAATTACCTATACTTTGGGGCAAAAGGCAGAATTCCCCTTATTTTGTGGCAAAAAGGCAGAAATTTCCTTTATTTTGGGGCAAAATTGCAGAAATTTCACTTATTTCAGGGCAAAATTCAAAAATTCCTTTTATTTTGGGGCAAAATACAGAAATTCCATATATTTTAGGGTAAAAAGGCAGAAATTATACTCATTTTAAGGTAAAAAGGCAGAAATTCCTCTTATTTTGGGGCAAAAATAAAGAAATTTCCCTTTTTTGTCGGAAAAGGTAAACATTCTCCTTATTTTCGGGCAGAAAAAAAAGAAATTCTCCGTATTTTGGAGCAAAATTGCAGAAATTTTCCTAATTGTGTGGCAAAAAGGCAGAAATTCCTTATATGTTGGGGCAAAAAGACAGAATTTCTCCTTATTTTGGGGCAAAACTCAGAAATTCCACTTATTTTGGGGCAAAATTCCAGAAATTTCCCTTATTTTGGGGCAAAATTGCAGAAATTTCAATTATTTTGGGGCAAAATTGCAGAAATTTCACTTTTTTCAGGGAAAAAAGGCAGAAATTTTTCTTATTTTGGGGCAAAAAGGCAGAAATTCCTAATATTTTGTGGCAGAAATGCAGAAATTCCTTTTATTTTGTGGCAAAAAGGCAGAAATTTCCCTTATTTTGGGGCAAAATTGCAGAAATTTCACTTATTTCAGGGCATAATTCAAAAATTCCTTTTATTTTGCGGCAAATAGAAACAAATTCCGTTTAATTTTCGGTAAAAAGGCAGAAATTTCACTTATTTTGAGGTAAAAAGGCAGGAATTCCTCTTTTTTTGGGGCAAAAATGAAGAAATTTCCCTTTTTTGTGGGAAAAGGTATACATTCCATTTATTTTCGAGAAAAAAAGCAGAAATTTTAAGTATTTTGGAGCAAAATTGCAGAAATTCCCCTAATTGTGGGGCAAAAAGGCAGAAATTCCCTATTTGTTGGGGCAAAAATACAGAATTCCTCCTTATTTTGGGGCAAAACTCAGAAATTCCACTTATTTTGGGGCAAAATTCCAGAAATTTCCCTTATTTTGGGGCAAAATTGCAGAAATTTCAATTATTTTGGGACAAAATTGCAGAAATTTCACTTATTTCAGGGAAAAAAAGCAGAAATTTTCCTAATTTTGGAGGAAAAATTCAGAAATTCCCTTTATTTTGAGGTAAAAAGGCTGAATTCCCCTTATTTGGGGGCAAAAAGGCAGAAATTTCCCTTGTTTTGGGGCAAAAAGACAGAAATTCCCCATATTTTGGAGCAAAATTGCAGAAATTCCTCTAATTTTAGGGCAAAAATGCAGAAATTCCCCTTACTTTGGGGTAAAACTGCAAAAATTTCACTTATTTCACGGCAAAATGGCAAAAATTCCCCTTATTTTCGGCGAAAAATGCAGAAAAATCTTGTATTTTGGAGCAGAATTGCAGAAATTAACCTAATTTTGGAGTAAAACATGCAGTAATTTTCTTTGTTTTGGGGCAAAAAGGCAGAAATTCCTTTTATTTTGGGGCAAAAAGCAGAAATTCCCCTTATTTTAGGGCAATATTGCAGAAATTTCCCTTATTTGGGGACAAAAAACAGAAATTCCGTTTATTTTGGGGCAAAATTGCAGAAAATTTCTTTATTATGGGGAAAAATTGCAGAAATTCCTTTTATTTTAAGGCAAAATTGCGGAAATTTCACTTATTTCAGAAAAAAAAACAAAAATTTTTCTTATTTCTGGGCAAAAATGCAGAAATTCCCATTATTTTGAGGCAAAAAGACAGAAATTCACCTTATTTTGGGGTAAAATGTCAGACATTTCACATATTTCAGGGCAAAAAGGCAAAAATTCCCCTTATTTGGGGGTATAAAGGCAGAAATTCCCATTATTTTGAGATAAAATTGCAGAAATTTCCCTTGTTTGGGGGCAAAAAGGCAGAAAATCCCTTTAATTTTGGGCAAAAAGGCATAAATTCCCCGTATTTTGGAGCAAAATTGTAGAAATTCCCCTAATATTGGGGCAAAAATGCAGAAATTCCCTTTATTTGGGGCAAATCAGCAGAAGTTCCCCTTATTTTCGGGAAAAGAGGCAGAAATTCCCTGTATTTTGAAGCAAAATTGCAGAAACTCCCCTAAATTTGGGCAAAAAGGCAGAAATTCCCTTTATTTTGGGGCAAAAATACAGAAATTCTCCTTATTTCGGGGCAAAAATCAGAAATTTCCCTTATTTTGGGGCAAAATTTTAGAATTTTCTTTTATTTTGGTACAGAATTGCAGAAATTTTTTTTATTTTGTGGCAAGAAGGCAGAAATTTTTTATATTTTGTGGCAAAAAGGCACAAATTTTTCTTTATTTTTGGGCAAAATTGCAGAAATTTCATTTATTTCAGGACAAAAAGTCAGAAATTCCTTTTATTTTGGGGCAAAAATCAGAAATTTCTTTTATTTTGGTACAAAATTGAAGAAATTTTTCTTGTTTTGGAACAAAAAGGCAGAAATTCCCCATATTGTGGGGCAAAAGGCAGAAATTCCCCTTATTTGAGGTAAAAATGCTGAAATTCCCCTTATTTTGGGGCAAAAAGGCAGAAATTCCCTTTACTTTGTGGCAAAAAGGCAGAAATTCCTGTTAATTGGGGCAGAAAAGCAGAAATTTTCCTTATTTGGAGGCAATAAGGCAGAAATTCCCCATATTTTGTGGCAAAATGGAAGAAATTCACCTTATTTTGGGGCAAAATTTCAGAAATTTCACTTATTTCATGGCAAAAAGTCAGAAATTTGCCTTATTTTGGGGCAAAAAGCAGAAATTCTCCTAATTTTAGGGCCAAAAAAAGAAATTCCCCTTATTTTGGTGTAAAATTGCAGAAATTTCAAATATTTCAGGGCAAAAAGGCAGATATTCCACTTTATTTCGGGCAATAAGGCAGAAATTCTCCGTATTTTGTAGCAAAATTTCAGAAATTTCACTTATATTGGTGCAAAAATGCAGAAATTCCCTTTATTTTGGTGCAATAAGGCAGAAATTCCCCGTATTTTGGAGCAAAATTTCACATATTCCACTAATTTTGAGGGAAAATGCAGAAATTCACATTATTTTGGGGCAAAAACAAAGAAATTCTCCTTATTTCAGGGCAAAAAGTCAGATATTCCCCTTATTTTGGGGCAAAATTCAAGAAATGTCCTTTATTTTGGGGCAAAATTGCAGAAATCTCCTATATTTTTGGGCAAAATTACAGAAATTTCACTTATTTCAGGGAAAAAACGCAGAAATTTCTCTTATTTTGGGGCAAAAAGGCAGAAATTACTTTTATTTTGGTACAAAATTGCAGAAAATTTCTTTATTTTGGGAGAAAATACAGAAATTCTCCATATTTTAGGGCAAAAAGGCAGACATTCCCCTTATCATTAGGTAACAAAGCTGAAATTCCCTTTATTTTGGGGCAAAAAGACAGAAATTCCCCTTATTTTGCGGCAAAAAAGCAGAAATTTCCCTAATTTTGGGGCAAAATTGCAGAAATTTCACTTATTTCAGGGCAAAATTCAAAAATTCCTTTTATTTTCGGGTAAAAATACAGAAATTCCTTATATTTTTGGGTAAAAAGGCAGAAATTTCAATTATTTTTAGGAAAAAAGGAAGAAATTCCTCTTATTTTGGGGCAAAAATGAAGAAATTTCCCTTTTTTGTGGCATAAGGTAAACATTCCCTTATTTTCGGGCAAAAAAGCAGAAATTTCCTGTATTTTAAAGCAAAATTGCAAAAATTTTCCTAATTGTGGGGCAAAAAGGCAGAAATTCCATATATGTTGAGACAAAAAGACAGAAATTCTCCTTATTTTGGGGCAAAACTCAGAAATTCCACTTATTTTGGGGCAAAATTCCAGAAATTTCCCTTATTTTGGGGCAAAATTGCAGAAATTTCAATTATTTTGGGGCAAAATTGCACAAATTTCACTTATTTCAAGGAAAAAGGCAGAAATTTTTCTTATTTTGGGGAAAAAGGCAGAAATTCCTAATATTTTGTGGCAAAAACGCAGAAATTCCCTTTATTTTGTGGCAAGAAGGCAGAAATTTCCCTTATTTTGGGGCAAAATAGCAGAAATTTTACTTATTTCAGGGCATAATTCAAAAATTCCTATTATTTTGGGGCAAAAAGACAGAAATTCCTTTTATTTTTGGGTAAAAAGGCAGAAATTCCTCTTATTTTGGGGCAAAAATGAAGAAATTTCCCCTTTTTGTGGGAAAAGGTATACATTCCCCTTATTTTCGGGAAAAAAAGGCAGAAATTCCCTGTATTTTGGAGCAAAATTGCAGAAATTCCCCTAATTGTGGGGCAAATTGGCAGAAATTCCCTATATGTTGGGGCAAAAAGACAGAAATTCTCCTTATTTTGGGGCAAAACTCAGAAATTCCCCTTATTTTGGGGCAAAATTCCAGAAATTTCTTTTATTTTGGGGCAAAATTGCAGAAATTTCACTTATTTCAGGGAAAAAAGGCAGAAATTTTCCTTATTTTGGGGCAAAAAGTCAGAAATTTCTAATATCTTGTGGCAAAAAGCAGAAATTCTCCTTATTTTGAGGTAAAAAGGCTGAAATTCCCCTTATTTGGGGGCAAAAAGGCAGAAATTTCCCTTATTTTGGGGCAAAATTGCAGAAATTTCACTTATTTCAGGGTAATAAGTCAGAAATTCCCCTTATTTTGGGGCAACAAAGACAGAAAATCCCTTTGTTTTGGGGGAAAAGACAGACATTCCACATATTTAGAGGCAAAAAGCAGAAATTCCCGTTATTTTGGAGCAAAAATGAAGAAATTTCTTTTTTGTAAGGCAAAAAGGTATGCATTCTTATTATTTTCGGGCAAAAAGGCTGAAATTCCCCGTATTTTGGGGCAAAATTGCAGAAATTCCCATAATAGTTGGGCAAAAATGCAGAAATTCCCTATATGTTGGGGCAAAAAGACAGAAATTCTCTATATTTTGGGGCAAAACTCAGAAATTCCACTTATTTTGGGGCAAAATTGCAGAAATTTCCCTTATTTTGGGGCAAAATTGCAGAAATTTCACTTATTTTGGGGCAAAATTTCAGAAATTTCACTTATTTTAGGGAAAAAAAGGCAGAAATTTTCCTTATTTTGGGGCGAAAAGGCAGAAATTCCTAATATTTTGTGGCAAAAATGCAGAAATTCCCATTATTTTGAGGTAAAAAGGCTAAAATTCCCCTTTTTAGGGGGCAATAAGGCAGAAATTTTTCTTATTTAGGGGCAAAATTGCAGAAATTTCACTTATTTCAGGGTAATAAGTCAGAAATTCCCTTTATTTTGGGGCAAAAAAGACAGAAATTCCCTTTGTTTTGGGGAAAAAAGACAGAAATTCCACTTATTTAGAGGCAAAAAGGCAGAAATTCCCCTTATTTAGGAGCAAAAATGAAGAAATTTCCTTTTTTATGGCAAAAAGGTATGCATTCCCATTATGTTCGAGCAAAAAAGCAGAAATTTCCTGTATTTTGGAGCAAATTTGCAGAAATTATCCTAATTTTGGGGCAAAAGGCAGAAATTCCCTTTATTTTGGGGCAAAAATCAGAAATTACCCTTATTTTGGGGCTAAATTCAAGAAGTTTCCTTTATTTGGGGCAAAATTGCAGAAATTTCACTTATTTCCAGGTAAAAAGGCTGAAATTTCTTTTATTTTGGGGCAAAAATGAGAAATTCCCTTTATTTTGGGGCAAAATTGCAGAAATTTCCCTTATTATGGGGAAAAATTGCAGAAATTAACCTTATTTCAGGGCAAAATTGCAGAAATTTCACTTATTTCAGAGAAAAAAAGGAAAAATTTTTGTTATTTTGGGGCAAAAAGGCAGAAAATCCCATTATTTTGGGGCAAAAAGGCAGAAATTCACCTTATTTTGGGGTAAAAACCAGATATTTCACATATTTCAGGGCAAAAAGGCAGAAATTTCCCTTGTTTTGGGGCAAAATTGCAGAAATTTTACTTATTTCATGGTAATAAGTCAGAAATTTTTCTTATTTTGGGGCAAAAAAGACATAAATTCTTTTTGTTTTTGGAAAAAATACAGAAATTCCACTTATTTAGAGGCAAAAAACCGAAATTCTTCTTATTTTGGAGCAAAAATGAAGAAATTTTCCTCTTTTATGGCAAAAAGTTATTCATCCCCCTTATTCTCGGGCAAAAAGGCAGAAATTCCCTGTATTTTGGAGCAAAATTGCAGAAATTCCCCTAATAGTGGGGCAAAAAAGCAGAAATTCCCTATATGTTGGGGAAAAAAGACAGAAATTCTCCTTATTTTGGGGCAAAACTCAGAAATTCCCTATATTTTGGGGCAAAATTCCAGAAATTTCCCTTATTTTGGGGCAAAATTGCAGAAATTTCACTTATTTTGGGGCAAAATTGCAGAAATTTCACTTATTTCAGGGAAAAAAAGGCAGAAATTTTCCTTATTTTGGGGCAAAAATGAAGAAATTCTTAATATTTTGTGGCAAAAATGCAGAAATTCTTCTTATTTTGAGGTAAAAAGGCTGAAATCCTCCTTATTTGGGGGCAAAAAAGCAGAAATTTTCCTTATTTTAAGGCAAAATTGCAGAAATTTCACTTAATTCAGGATAATGAGTCAGAAATTCCCCTTATTTTGTAGCAAAAAAGGCAGAAATTCCCCTTATTTTGGAGCAAAAATGAAGAAATTTCCCGTTTTATGGCAAAAAGGTATGCATTCCCATTATTTTCTCGCAAAAAGGCAGAAATTCCCCGTATTTTGGAGCAAACTTGCAGAAATTCCCCTAATTTTGGGGCAAAAGGCAGAAATTCCCATTATTTCAGGGCAAAAATCAGAAATTCTTCTTATTTTGGGGCACAATTCTAGCAATTTCCTTTATTTTGGGGCAAAATTGCAGGAATTTACCTTATTTTGGGGCAAAATTGCAGAAATTTCCTTTAATTAAGGCAAAATTGCAGAAATTTCACTTATTTCAGAGAAAAAAAGATAAAATGTTTGTTATTTTGGGGCAAAAAGGCAGAAATTCCCATTATTTTGGGGCAAAAAGGCAGAAATTCACCTTATTTTGGGGTAAAATTGCAGAAATTTCACATATTTCAGGGCAAAAAGGCAGAAATTTCCCTTGTTTTCTGGCAAAATTGCAGAAATTTTACTTATTTTATGGTAATAAGTCAGAAATTTTTCTTATTTTGGGGCAAAAAAGAAATTCCCTTTGTTTTTGGAAAAAAAGACAGAAATTCCACTTATTTAGAGGCAAAAAAGCAGAAATTCTTCTTATTTTGGAGCAAAAATGAAGAAATTTTTTTTTATGGCAAAAAGTTATGCATTCCCCTTATTTTCGAGCAAAAAGGCAGAAATTCCTTGTATTTTGGAGCAAAATTGCAGAAATTCCCCTAATTGTGGGACAAAAAGGCAGAAATTCCCTATATGTTGGGACAAAAAGACAGAAATTATCCTTATTTTGGGGCAAAACTCAGAAATTCCCCTTATTTTGGGGCAAAATTCCAGAAATTTCCTATATTTTGGTGCAAAATTGCAGAAATTTCACTTATTTTGGGGCAAAATTTCAGAAATTTCACTTATTTTAGGGAAAAAAGGCTGAAATTTTCCTTATTTTGGGGGAAAAATGAAGAAATTCTTAATATTTTGTGGCAAAAATGCAAAAATTTCTCTTATTTTGAGGTAAAAAGGATGAAATCCTCTTTATTTGGGGGCAAAAAGGCAGAAATTTTTTTTATTTTGGGGCAAAATTGCAGAAATTTCACTTATTTCAGGATAATGAGTCAGAAATTGACCTTATTTTGTAGCAAAAACGGCAGAAATTCCCCTTATTTTGGAGCAAAAATGAAGAAATTTCCCTTTTTATGGCAAAAAGGTATGCATTCCCATTATTTTCTGGCAAAATGGCAGAAATTCCCCGTATTTTGGAGCAAAATTGCAGAAATTTCCCTAATTTGGGGCAAAATTCCAGAATTTTCCTTTATTTTGAGGCAAAAATCAGAAATTCCCCTTATTTTGGGGCACAATTCCAGAAATTTCCTTTATTTTGGGGCAAAATTGCAGGAATTTACCTTATTTTGGGGCAAAATTGCAGAAATTTCTCTTATTTAAGGCAAAATTGCAGAAATTTCACTTATTTTCAGGTACAAAGGCTGAAATTTCCTATATTTTGGGTCAAAAAGGGAGAATTTCCCTTTATTTTGGGGCAAAATTGCAGACATTTTTCTTATTATGGGGAAAAATTGCAGAAATTTCCCTTACTTTAGGGCAAAATTGCAGAAATTTCACTTATTTCAGAGAAAAAAAGCAAAAATTTTTGTTATTTTGGGGCAAAAAGGCAGAAATTCCCATTATTTTCGGGCAAAAAGGCAGAAATTCACCTTATTTTGGGGTAAAATTGCAGAAATTTCACATATTTCAGGGCAAAAAGGCAGAAATTTTCTTTGTTTTGGGGCAAAATTGCAGAAATTTTACTTATTTCATGGTAATAAGTCAGAAATTTATCTTATTTTGGGGCAAAAAAACCAGAAATTCCCTTTGTTTTGGGAAAAAAAGACAGAAATTTCACTTATTTAAAGGCAAAAAGCAGAAATTCTTCTTATTTTGGAGCAAAAATGAAGAAATTTTCCTCTTTTATGGCAAAAAGTTATGCATTCCCCTTATTTTCGGGCAAAAAGGCAGAAATTCCCTGTATTTTGGAGCAAAATTGCAGAAATTCCCCTAATTTGGGGG
The DNA here is from genome assembly GCF_963924665.1 of Micromys minutus. Lineage (NCBI taxonomy): Eukaryota > Metazoa > Chordata > Mammalia > Rodentia > Muridae > Micromys > Micromys minutus. Next base: position 194,367 of record NW_027667319.1, on the reverse strand, counting down.
CAATAAGGCAGAAATTCCCTATATGTTGGGGCAAAAAGACAGAAATTCTCCTTATTTTGGGGCAAAACTCAGAAATTCCCTTTATTTTGGGGAAAAATTCCAGAAATTTCCCTTATTTTTGGGCAAAATTGCAGAAATTTCACTTATTTTGGGGCAAAATTGCAGAAATTTCACTTATTTCAGGGAAAAAAGGCAGAAATTTTCCTTATTTTTGGGCAAAAATGAAGAAATTCTTAATATTTTGTGGCAAAAATGCAGAAATTCCTCTTATTTTGAGGTAAAAAGGCTGAAATCCTCCTTATTTGGGGGCAAAAAGGCAGAAATTTTCCTTATTTTGGGGCAAAATTGCAGAAATTTCACTTATTTCAGGATAATGAGTCAGAAATTCCCCTTATTTTGTAGCAAAAAAGGCAGAAATTCCCCTTATTTTGGAGCAAAAATGAAGAAATTTCCCTTTTTATGGCAAAAAGGTATGCATTCCCATTATTTTTGGGCAAAAAGGCAGAAATTCCCCGTATTTTGGAGCAAAATTGCAGAAATTCCCCTAATTTTGGGGAAAAGGCAGAAATTCCCTTTATTTTGGGGCACAATTCCAGAAATTTTCTTTATTTTGTGGCAAAATTGCAGGAATTTACGTTATTTTGGGGCAAAATTGCAGAAATTTCCCTTATTTAAATCAAAATTGCAGAAATTTCACTTATTTTCAGGTAAAAAGGCTGAAATTTTATTTATTTTGGGTCAAAAAGTGAGAAATTCCCCTTATTTTGGGGCAAAATTGCAGAAATTTCCCTTATTTCATGGTAATAAGTCAGAAATTCTACTTATTTTGGGGCAAAAGAGACAGAAATTCCCTTTGTTTTGGGGGAAAAAGACAGAAATTCCACTTATTTAGAGGCAAAAAAGCAGAAATTCTTCTTATTTTGGAGCAAAAATGAAGAAATTTTTCTCTTTTATGGCAAAAAGTTATGCATTCCCGTTATTTTCGGACAAAAAGGCAGAAATTCATCGTATTTTGGAGCAAAATTTCAGAAATTCCCCTAATTGTGATGCAAAAAGGCAGAAATTCCCTATATGTTGGGGCAAAAAGAGAGAAATTCTCCTTATCTTGGGGCAAAATTCCAGAAATTTCCATTATTTTGGGGCAAAATTGCAGAAATTTCACTTATTTTGGGGCAATATTGCAGAAATTTCACTTATTTCAGGGGAAAAAGGCAGACATTTTCCTTATTTTGGGGCAAAAAGGCAGAAATTCCTAATATTTTGTGGCAAAAATGCAGAAATTTTCCTTATTTTGAGGTAAAAATGCTAAAATTCCCCTTATTTTGTGGCAAAATGCAGAAATTTTTCTCATTTTGAGGTAAAAATGCTAAAATTCCCATTATTTGGAGGCAAAAAGGCAGAAATTTCCCTTATTTTGGGGCAAAATTGAAGAAATTTCACTTATTTGGTGCAAAATTGCAGAAATTTCACTTATTTTTAGGTAAAAAGGCTGAAATTTCCTTTATTTTGGGGCAAAAAGGGAGAAATTCCCCTTATTTTGGGGCAAAAGTCAGAAATTCCCCTTATTTTGGGGTAAAACTGCAGAAATTTCACTTATTTTGCGGCAAAATGGCAGAAATTCCCCTTATTTTCGGCGAATAAGGCAGAAAATCCCTGTATTTTGGAGCAAAATTCCAGAAATTCACCTAATTTTGGGGTAAAACATGCAGTAATTTTCTTTGTTTTGAGGCAAAAAGGCAGAAATTCCCCTTATTTTGGGGCAAATGCAGAAATTCCCCTTAATTTAGAGCAAAATTGCAGAAATTTACCCTATTTGGGGACAAAAAATAGAAATTTCCTTTATTTTGGGGCAAAATTGCAGAAAATTCCTTTATTATGGGGAAAAATTGCAGAATTTTTTTTAATTTAAAGCAAAATTGCAGAAATTTCCCCTATTTGGGGACAATAAATAGAAATTTCCTTTATTTTGGGGCAAAAAGGCAGAAATTCACCTTATTTTGGGGTAAAATTGCAGACATTTCACATATTTCAGGGCAAAAAGGCAGAAATTCCCCTTATTTGGGGGCAAAAAGGCAGAAATTCCCCTTATTTTGGGATAAAATTGCAGAAATTTTTCTTGTTTGGTGGCAAAAAGGCAGAAAATCCCCTTAATTTCGGGCAAAAAGGCAAAAATTCCGCGTATTTTGGAGCAAAATTGATGAAATTCCCCTAATATTGGGGCAAAAATGAAGAAATTCCCTTTATTTGGGGCAAATCAGCAGAAGTTCCTTTTATTTTCGAGAAAAGAGGCAGAAATTCCCTGTATTTTGAAGCAACATTGCAGAAACTCCCCTAATATTGGGGCAAAAATGCAGAAATTCCCTTTATTTGGGGCAAATCAGCAGAAGTTCCTCTTATTTTTGGGAAAAGAGGGAGAAATTCTCTGTATTTTGAAGCAAAATTGAAGAAACTTTCCTAATTTTGGGGCAAAAAAGCAGAAATTCCCTTTATTTTGGGGCAAAAATACAGAAATTCTCCTTATTTCGGGGCAAAAATCAGAAATTTCCCTTATTTTGGGGTAAAATTTTAGAAATTTCTTTTATTTTGGTACAGAATTGCAGAAATTTTTCTTATTTTGTGGCAAATGCAGAAATTCCACATATTTTGGTGCAAAAAGGCTGAAATTCCCCTTATTTTGAGGTAAAATGCTGAAATTCCCTATATTTTGGGGTTAAAAGGCAGAAATTCCCCTCATTTTGGGGCAAAAAGGCACAAATTTCCCTTATTTTGGGGCAAAATTGCAGAAATTTCATTTATTTCAGGGCAAAAAGTCAGAAATTACTTTTATTTTGGGGTAAAAAGCAGAAATTTCTTTTATTTTGGTACAAAATTGAAGAAATTCCCCTTATTTTGGAACAAAAAGGCAGAAATTCCCCATATTTTGGGGCAAAATGCAGAAATTCCCCTTATTTAGAGGTAAAATGCAGATATTCTCCTAATATTGGGGAAAAATTCAGAAATTCCCTTTATTTTGGGGCTAAAAGGCAGAAATTCCCGGTATTTTGAAGCAAAATTGCAGAAATTCTCATAATTTTAAAGCAAAAGGGCTGAAATTCTCCTTATTTTGGTGCAAAAAAAAAAAGAAAATCTCTGTTTTTCAAGGGCAAAAAGTCAGATATTCCCCTTATTTGGGACAAAATTGCAGAAATTTCCTTTACTTTAAGGAAAAATTGCAGAAATTTCCCTTATTATGGGGCAAAATTGCAGAAATTTCACTTATTTCAGGGAAAAAAGGCACAAATTTCTCTTATTTTGGGGCAAAATGCAGAAATTTCTTTTATTTTGGTACAAAATTGCAGAAATTTTTCTTATTTTGGGGCAAATAGGCAGAAATTACCTATACTTTGGGGCAAAAGGCAGAATTCCCCTTATTTTGTGGCAAAAAGGCAGAAATTTCCTTTATTTTGGGGCAAAATTGCAGAAATTTCACTTATTTCAGGGCAAAATTCAAAAATTCCTTTTATTTTGGGGCAAAATACAGAAATTCCATTTACTTTAGGGTAAAAAGGCAGAAATTATACTCATTTTAAGGTAAAAAGGCAGAAATTCCTCTTATTTTGGGGCAAAAATGAAGAAATTTCCCTTTTTTGTCGGAAAAGGTAAACATTCCCCTTATTTTCGGGCAGAAAAACAGAAATTCTCCGTATTTTGGAGCAAAATTGCAGAAATTTTCCTAATTGTGTGGCAAAAAGGCAGAAATTCCTTATATGTTGGGGCAAAAAGACAGAATTTCTCCTTATTTTGGGGCAAAACTCAGAAATTCCACTTATTTTGGGGCAAAATTCCAGAAATTTCCCTTATTTTGGGGCAAAATTGCAGAAATTTCAATTATTTTGGGGCAAAATTGCAGAAATTTCACTTTTTTCAGGGAAAAAAGGCAGAAATTTTTCTTATTTTGGGGCAAAAAGGCAGAAATTCCTAATATTTTGTGGCAGAAATGCAGAAATTCCTTTTATTTTGTGGCAAAAAGGCAGAAATTTCCCTTATTTTGGGGCAAAATAGCAGAAATTTCACTTATTTCAGGGCATAATTCAAAAATTCCTTTTATTTTGCGGCAAATAGAAAGAAATTCCGTTTAATTTTTGGTAAAAAGGCAGAAATTTCACTTATTTTGAGGTAAAAAGGCAGGAATTCCTCTTTTTTTGGGGCAAAAATGAAGAAATTTCCCTTTTTTGTGGGAAAAGGTATACATTCCATTTATTTTCGAGAAAAAAAGCAGAAATTTTAAGTATTTTGGAGCAAAATTGCAGAAATTCCCCTAATTGTGGGGCAAAAAGGCAGAAATTCCCTATTTGTTGGGGCAAAAATACAGAATTCCTCCTTATTTTGGGGCAAAACTCAGAAATTCCACTTATTTTGGGGCAAAATTCCAGAAATTTCCCTTATTTTGGGGCAAAATTGCAGAAATTTCAATTATTTTGGGACAAAACTGCAGAAATTTCACTTATTTCAGAGAAAAAAGGCAGAAATTTTCCTAATTTTGGAGGAAAAATTCAGAAATTCCCTTTATTTTGAGGTAAAAAGGCTGAATTCCCCTTATTTGGGGGCAAAAAGGCAGAAATTTCCCTTATTTAGGGGCAAAAAGACAGAAATTCCCCATATTTTGGAGCAAAATTGCAGAAATTCCTCTAATTTTAGGGCAAAAAGGCAGAAATTCCCCTTACTTTGGGGTAAAACTGCAAAAATTTCACTTATTTCACGGCAAAATGGCAAAAATTCCCCTTATTTTCGGCGAAAAATGCAGAAAAATCTTGTATTTTGGAGCAGAATTGCAGAAATTAACCTAATTTTGGGGTAAAACATGCAGTAATTTTCTTTGTTTTGGGGCAAAAAGGCAGAAATTCCTTTTATTTTGGGGCAAAAAGCAGAAATTCCCCTTATTTTAGGGCAATATTGCAGAAATTTCCCTTATTTGGGGACAAAAAACAGAAATTCCGTTTATTTTGGGGCAAAATTGCAGAAAATTTCTTTATTATGGGGAAATATTGCAGAAATTCCTTTTATTTTAAGGCAAAATTGCGGAAATTTCAGTTATTTCAGAAAAAAAAAACAAAAATTTTTCTTATTTCTGGGCAAAAAGGCAGAAATTCCCATTATTTTGAGGCAAAAAGACAGAAATTCACCTTATTTTGGGGTAAAATGTCAGACATTTCACATATTTCAGAGCAAAAAGGCAAAAATTCCCCTTATTTGGGGGTATAAAGGCAGAAATTCCCATTATTTTGAGATAAAATTGCAGAAATTTCCCTTGTTTGGGGGCAAAAAGGCAGAAAATCCCTTTAATTTCGGGCAAAAAGGCATAAATTCCCCGTATTTTGGAGCAAAATTGCAGAAATTCCCCTAATATTGGGGCAAAAATGCAGAAATTCCCTTTATTTGGGGCAAATCAGCAGAAGTTCCCCTTATTTTTGGGAAAAGAGGCAGAAATTTCCTGTATTTTGAAGCAAAATTGCAGAAACTCCCCTAAATTTGGGCAAAAAGGCAGAAATTCCCTTTATTTTGGGGCAAAAATACAGAAATTTTCCTTATTTCGGGGCAAAAATCAGAAATTTCCCTTATTTTGGGGCAAAATTTTAGAATTTTCTTTTATTTTGGTACAGAATTGCAGAAATTTTTTTTATTTTGTGGCAAGAAGGCAGAAATTTTTTATATTTTGTGGCAAAAAGGCACAAATTTTTCTTTATTTTTGGGCAAAATTGCAGAAATTTCATTTATTTCAGGACAAAAAGTCAGAAATTCCTTTTATTTTGGGGCCAAAATTAGAAATTTCTTTTATTTTGGTACAAAATTGAAGAAATTTTCCTTGTTTTGGAACAAAAAGGCAGAAATTCCCCATATTGTGGGGCAAAAGGCAGAAATTCCCCTTATTTGAGGTAAAAATGCTGAAATTCCCCTTATTTTGGGGCAAAAAGGCAGAAATTCCCTTTACTTTGTGGCAAAAAGGCAGAAATTCCTGTTAATTGGGGCAGAAAAGCAGAAATTTTCCTTATTTGGAGGCAATAAGGCAGAAATTCCCCATATTTTGTGGCAAAATGGAAGAAATTCACCTTATTTTGGGGCAAAATTTCAGAAATTTCACTTATTTCATGGCAAAAAGTCAGAAATTTGCCTTATTTTGGGGCAAAAAGCAGAAATTCTCCTAATTTTAGGGCCAAAAAAAGAAATTCCCCTTATTTTGGTGTAAAATTGCAGAAATTTCAAATATTTCAGGGCAAAATGGCAGAAATTCCACTTTATTTCGGGCAATAAGGCAGAAATTCTCCGTATTTTGTAGCAAAATTTCAGAAATTTCACTTATATTGGTGCAAAAATGCAGAAATTCCCTTTATTTTGGTGCAATAAGGCAGAAATTCCCCGTATTTTGGAGCAAAATTGCACATATTCCACTAATTTTGAGGGAAAATGCAGAAATTCACATTATTTTGGGGCAAAAACAAAGAAATTCTCCTTATTTCAGGGCAAAAAGTCAGATATTCCCCTTATTTTGGGGCAAAATTCAAGAAATGTCCTTTATTTTGGGGCAAAATTGCAGAAATCTCCTATATTTTTGGGCAAAATTACAGAAATTTCACTTATTTCAGGGAAAAAACGCAGAAATTTCTCTTATTTTGGGGCAAAAAGGCAGAAATTACTTTTATTTTGGTACAAAATTGCAGAAAATTTCTTTATTTTGGGAGAAAAATACAGAAATTCTCCATATTTTAGGGCAAAAAGGCAGACATTCCCCTTATCATTAGGTAACAAGGCTGAAATTCCCTTTATTTTGGGGCAAAAAGACAGAAATTCCCCTTATTTTGCGGCAAAAAAGCAGAAATTTCCCTAATTTTGGGGCAAAATTGCAGAAATTTCACTTATTTCAGGGCAAAATTCAAAAATTCCTTTTATTTTCGGGTAAAAATACAGAAATTCCTTACATTTTTGGGTAAAAAGGCAGAAATTTCAATTATTTTTAGGAAAAAAGGAAGAAATTCCTCTTATTTTGGGGCAAAAATGAAGAAATTTCCTTTTTTGTGGCATAAGGTAAACATTCCCTTATTTTCGGGCAAAAAAGCAGAAATTTCCCGTATTTTAAAGCAAAATTGCAGAAATTTTCCTAATTGTGGGGCAAAAAGGCAGAAATTCCATATATGTTGTGGCAAAAAGACAGAAATTCTCCTTATTTTGGTTCAAAACTCAGAAATTCCACTTATTTTGGGGCAAAATTCCAGAAATTTCCCTTATTTTGGGGCAAAATTGCAGAAATTTCAATTATTTTGGGGCAAAATTGCAGAAATTTCAATTATTTTGGGGCAAAATTGCACAAATTTCACTTATTTCAAGGAAAAAGGCAGAAATTTTTCTTATTTTGGGGAAAAAGGCAGAAATTCCTAATATTTTGTGGCAAAAACGCAGAAATTCCCTTTATTTTGTGGCAAGAAGGCAGAAATTTCCCTTATTTTGGGGCAAAATAGCAGAAATTTTACTTATTTCAGGGCATAATTCAAAAATTCCTTTTATTTTGGGGCAAAAAGACAGAAATTCCTTTTATTTTTGGGTAAAAAGGCAGAAATTCCTCTTATTTTGGGGCAAAAATGAAGAAATTTCCCCTTTTTGTGGGAAAAGGTATACATTCCCCTTATTTTCGGGAAAAAAAGGCAGAAATTCCCTGTATTTTGAAGCAAAATTGCAGAAATTCCCCTAATTGTGGGGCAAATTGGCAGAAATTCCCTATTTGTTGGGGCAAAAAGACAGAAATTCTCCTTATTTTGGGGCAAAACTCAGAAATTCCCCTTATTTTGGGGCAAAATTCAAGAAATTTCTTTTATTTTGGGGCAAAATTGCAGAAATTTCACTTATTTCAGGGAAAGAAGGCAGAAATTTTCCTTATTTTGGGGCAAAAAGTCAGAAATTTCTAATATCTTGTGGCAAAAATGCAGAAATTCTCCTTATTTTGAGGTAAAAAGGCTGAAATTCCCCTTATTTGGGGGCAAAAAGGCAGAAATTTCCCTTATTTTGGGGCAAAATTGCAGAAATTTCACTTATTTCAGGGTAATAAGTCAGAAATTCCCCTTATTTTGGGGCAACAAAGACAGAAAATCCCTTTGTTTTGGGGGAAAAGACAGACATTCCACATATTTAGAGGCAAAAAGCAGAAATTCCCCTTATTTTGGAGCAAAAATGAAGAAATTTCTTTTTTGTAAGGCAAAAAGGTATGCATTCTTATTATTTTCGGGCAAAAAGGCAGAAATTCCCCGTATTTTGGGGCAAAATTGCAGAAATTCCCATAATAGTTGGGCAAAAATGCAGAAATTCCCTATATGTTGGGGCAAAAAGACAGAAATTCTCTATATTTTGGGGCAAAACTCAGAAATTCCACTTATTTTGGGGCAAAATTGCAGAAATTTCCCTTATTTTGGGGCAAAATTGCAGAAATTTCACTTATTTTGGGGCAAAATTTCAGAAATTTCACTTATTTTAGGGAAAAAAGGCAGAAATTTTCCTTATTTTGGGGCGAAAAGGCAGAAATTCCTAATATTTTGTGGCAAAAATGCAGAAATTCCCATTATTTTGAGGTAAAAAGGCTAAAATTCCCCTTTTTAGGGGACAAAAAGGCAGAAATTTTTCTTATTTAGGGGCAAAATTGCAGAAATTTCACTTATTTCAGGGTAATAAGTCAGAAATTCCCTTTATTTTGTGGCAAAAAAGACAGAAATTCCCTTTGTTTTGGGGGAAAAAGACAGAAATTCCACTTATTTAGAGGCAAAAAGGCAGAAATTTCCCTTATTTAGGAGCAAAAATGAAGAAATTTCCTTTTTTATGGCAAAAAGGTATGCATTCCCATTATGTTCGAGCAAAAAAGCAGAAATTTCCTGTATTTTGGAGCAAATTTGCAGAAATTCTCCTAATTTAGGGGCAAAAGGCAGAAATTCCCTTTATTTTGGGGCAAAAATCAGAAATTACCCTTATTTTGGGGCTAAATTCAAGAAGTTTCCTTTATTTTGGTGCAAAATTGCAGGAATTTACCTTATTTTAAGGCAAAATTGCAGAAATTTCCTTTATTTGGGGCAAAATTGCAGAAATTTCACTTATTTCAGAGAAAAAAAGGAAAAATTTTTGTTATTTTGGGGCAAAAAGGCAGAAAATCCCATTATTTTGGGGCAAAAAGGCAGAAATTCACCTTATTTTGGGGTAAAAACCAGATATTTCACATATTTCAGGGCAAAAAGGCAGAAATTTCCCTTGTTTTGGGGCAAAATTGCAGAAATTTTACTTATTTCATGGTAATAAGTCAGAAATTTTTCTTATTTTGGGGCAAAAAAGACATAAATTCTTTTTGTTTTTGGAAAAAATACAGAAATTCCACTTATTTAGAGGCAAAAAACCGAAATTCTTCTTATTTTGGAGCAAAAATGAAGAAATTTTCCTCTTTTATGGCAAAAAGTTATTCATCCCCCTTATTCTCGGGCAAAAAGGCAGAAATTCCCTGTATTTTGGAGCAAAATTGCAGAAATTCCCCTAATAGTGGGGCAAAAAAGCAGAAATTCCCTATATGTTGGGGAAAAAAGACAGAAATTCTCCTTATTTTGGGGCAAAACTCAGAAATTCCCTATATTTTGGGGCAAAATTCCAGAAATTTCCCTTATTTTGGGGCAAAATTGCAGAAATTTCACTTATTTTGGGGCAAAATTGCAGAAATTTCACTTATTTCAGGGAAAAAAAGGCAGAAATTTTCCTTATTTTGGGGCAAAAATGAAGAAATTCTTAATATTTTGTGGCAAAAATGCAGAAATTCTTCTTATTTTGAGGTAAAAAGGCTGAAATCCTCCTTATTTGGGGGCAAAAAAGCAGAAATTTTTCTTATTTTAAGGCAAAATTGCAGAAATTTCACTTATTTCAGGATAATGAGTCAGAAATTCCCCTTATTTTGTAGCAAAAAAGGCAGAAATTCCCCTTATTTTGGAGCAAAAATGAAGAAATTTCCCGTTTTATGGCAAAAAGGTATGCATTCCCATTATTTTCTCGCAAAAAGGCAGAAATTCCCCGTATTTTGGAGCAAACTTGCAGAAATTCCCCTAATTTTGGGGCAAAAGGCAGAAATTCCCTTTATTTCAGGGCAAAAATCAGAAATTCCCCTTATTTTGGGGCACAATTCTAGAAATTTCCTTTATTTTGGGGCAAAATTGCAGGAATTTACCTTATTTTGGGGCAAAATTGCAGAAATTTCCTTTAATTAAGGCAAAATTGCAGAAATTTCACTTATTTCAGAGAAAAAAAGATAAAATGTTTGTTATTTTGGGGCAAAAAGGCAGAAATTCCCATTATTTTGGGGCAAAAAGGCAGAAATTCACCTTATTTTGGGGTAAAATTGCAGAAATTTCACATATTTCAGGGCAAAAAGGCAGAAATTTCCCTTGTTTTCTGGCAAAATTGCAGAAATTTTACTTATTTTATGGTAATAAGTCAGAAATTTTTCTTATTTTGGGGCAAAAAAGACAGAAATTCCCTTTGTTTTTGGAAAAAAAGACAGAAATTCCACTTATTTAGAGGCAAAAAAGCAGAAATTCTTCTTATTTTGGAGCAAAAATGAAGAAATTTTTTTTATGGCAAAAAGTTATGCATTCCCCTTATTTTCGAGCAAAAAGGCAGAAATTCCTTGTATTTTGGAGCAAAATTGCAGAAATTCCCCTAATTGTGGGGCAAAAAGGCAGAAATTCCCTATATGTTGGGGCAAAAAGACAGAAATTATCCTTATTTTGGGGCATAACTCAGAAATTCCCCTTATTTTGGGGCAAAATTCCAGAAATTTCCTATATTTTGTTGCAAAATTGCAGAAATTTCACTTATTTTGGGGCAAAATTTCAGAAATTTCACTTATTTTAGGGAAAAAAGGCTGAAATTTTCCTTATTTTGGGGGAAAAATGAAGAAATTCTTAATATTTTGTGGCAAAAATGCAAAAATTTCTCTTATTTTGAGGTAAAAAGGATGAAATCCTCTTTATTTGGGGGCAAAAAGGCAGAAATTTTTTTTATTTTGGGGCAAAATTGCAGAAATTTCACTTATTTCAGGATAATGAGTCAGAAATTGACCTTATTTTGTAGCAAAAACGGCAGAAATTCCCCTTATTTTGGAGCAAAAATGAAGAAATTTCCCTTTTTATGGCAAAAAGGTATGCATTCCCATTATTTTCTGGCAAAAAGGCAGAAATTCCCCGTATTTTGGAGCAAAATTGCAGAAATTTCCCTAAATTGGGGCAAAATTCCAGAATTTTCCTTTATTTTGAGGCAAAAATCAGAAATTCCCCTTATTTTGGGGCACAATTCCAGAAATTTCCTTTATTTTGGGGCAAAATTGCAGGAATTTACCTTATTTTGGGGCAAAATTGCAGAAATTTCTCTTATTTAAGGCAAAATTGCAGAAATTTCACTTATTTTCAGGTACAAAGGCTGAAATTTCCTATATTTTGGGTCAAAAAGGGAGAATTTCCCTTTATTTTGGGGCAAAATTGCAGACATTTTTCTTATTATGGGGAAAAATTGCAGAAATTTCCCTTACTTTAGGGCAAAATTGCAGAAATTTCACTTATTTCAGAGAAAAAAAGCAAAAATTTTTGTTATTTTGGGGCAAAAAGGCAGAAATTCCCATTATTTTCGGGCAAAAAGGCAGAAATTCACCTTATTTTGGGGTAAAATTGCAGAAATTTCACATATTTCAGGGCAAAAAGGCAGAAATTTTCTTTGTTTTGGGGCAAAATTGCAGAAATTTTACTTATTTCATGGTAATAAGTAAGAAATTTATCTTATTTTGGGGCAAAAAAAACAGAAATTCCCTTTGTTTTGGGAAAAAAAGACAGAAATTTCACTTATTTAAAGGCAAAAAGCAGAAATTCTTCTTATTTTGGAGCAAAAATGAAGAAATTTTCCTCTTTTATGGAAAAAAGTTATGCATTCCCCTTATTTTCGGGCAAAAATGCAGAAATTCCCTGTATTTTGGAGCAAAATTGCAGAAATTCTTCTAATTTTGGGGCAATAAGTCAGAAATTCCCTATATGTTGGGGCAAAAAGACAGAAATTCTCCTTATTTTGGGGCAAAACTCAGAAATTCCCTTTATTTTGGGGCAAAATTCCAGAAATTTCCCTTATTTTGGGGCAAAATTGCAGAAATTTCACTTATTTTGGGGCAAAATTGCAGAAATTTCACTTATTTCAGGGAAAAAAGGCAGAAATTTTCCTTATTTTTGGGCAAAAATGAAGAAATTCTTAATATTTTGTGGCAAAAATGCAGAAATTCCTCTTATTTTGAGGTAAAAAGGCTGAAATCCTCCTTATTTGGGGGCAAAAAGGCAGAAATTTTCCTTATTTTGGGGCAAAATTGCAGAAATTTCACTTATTTCAGGATAAAGAGTCAGAAATTCCCCTTATTTTGTAGCAAAAAAGGCAGAAATTCCCCTTATTTTGGAGCAAAAATGAAGAAATTTCCCTTTTTATGGCAAAAAGGTATGCATTCCCATTATTTTTGGGCAAAAAGGCAGAAATTCCCCGTATTTTGGAGCAAAATTGCAGAAATTCCCCTAATTTTGGGGAAAAGGCAGAAATTCCCTTTATTTTGGGGCACAATTCCAGAAATTTTCTTTATTTTGTGGCAAAATTGCAGGAATTTACATTATTTTGGGGCAAAATTGCAGAAATTTCCCTTATTTAAATCAAAATTGCAGAAATTTCACTTATTTTCAGGTAAAACGGCTGAAATTTTATTTATTTTGGGTCAAAAAGTGAGAAATTCCCCTTATTTTGGGGCAAAATTGCAGAGATTTCCCTTATTTCATGTTAATAAGTCAGAAATTCTACTTATTTTGGGTCAAAAGAGACAGAAATTCCCTTTGTTTTGGGGGAAAAAGACAGAAATTCCACTTATTTAGAGGCAAAAAAGCAGAAATTCTTCTTATTTTTGGAGCAAAAATGAAGAAATTTTTCTCTTTTATGGCAAAAAGTTATGCATTCCTCTTATTTTCGGACAAAAAGGCAGAAATTCATCGTATTTTGGAGCAAAATTTCAGAAATTCCCCTAATTGTGATGCAAAAAGGCAGAAATTCCCTATATGTTGGGGCAAAAAGAGAGAAATTCTCCTTATCTTGGGGCAAAATTCCAGAAATTTCCATTATTTTGGGGCAAAATTGCAGAAATTTCACTTATTTTGGGGCAATATTGCAGAAATTTCACTTATTTCAGGGGAAAAAGGCAGACATTTTCCTTATTTTGGGGCAAAAAGGCAGAAATTCCTAATATTTTGTGGCAAAAATGCAGAAATTTTTCTTATTTTGAGGTAAAAATGCTAAAATTCCCCTTATTTTGTGGCAAAATGCAGAAATATTTCTCATTTTGAGGTAAAAATGCTAAAATTCCTCTTATTTGGAGGCAAAAAGGCAGAAATTTCCCTTATTTTGGGGCAAAATTGAAGAAATTTCACTTATTTGGTGCAAAATTGCAGAAATTTCACTTATTTTTAGGTAAAAAGGCTGAAATTTCCTTTATTTTGGGGCAAAAAGGGAGAAATTCCCCTTATTTTGGGGTAAAATTGCAGAAATTTCTCTTATTATGGTGAAAAATTGCAGAAATTTCCCTTATTTTAGGGCAAAATTGCAGAAATTTCACTTATTTCAGAGAAAAAAAAGCAAATTTTTTTCTTATTTTGAAACAAAAAGGCAGAAATTCCCATAATTTTTGGGCAAAAAGGCAGAAATTCTCCTTATTTTAAGGCAAAAACACCGAAAATCTCCTTTTTTCGGGAGCAAACAGTCAGAAATTCCCCTTATTTTGGGGCAAAAAAGACAGAAAATCCCTTTGTTTTTGGGGAAAAAGACAGACATTCCACATATTTAGAGGCAAAAAAGCAGAAATTCCCCTTATTTTGGAGCAAAAATGAAGAAATTTCTTTTTTTAAGGCAAAAAGGTATGCATTCTTCTTATTTTCGGGCATAAAGGAAGAAATTCCCCGTATTTTGGAGAAAAATTGCAGAAATTCCCCTAATTGTGGGGCAAAAACGCAGAAATTCCCTATATGTTGGGGCAAAAAGACAGAAATTCTCCTTATTTTGGGGCAAAACTCAAAAATTCCACTTATTTTGGGGCAAAATCCAGAAATTTCACTTATTTTGGGGCAAAATTGCAGGAATGTCACTTATTTCAGGGAAAAAAGGCAGAAATTTTTCTTATTTTGGGGCAAAAAGGCAGAAATTCCTAATATTTTGTGGCACAAATGCAAAAATTCCCCTTATTTGAGGTAAAAAGGCTGAAATCCTCCTTATTAGGGGGCAAAAAGGCAGAAATTTTCCTTATTTTGGGGCAAAATTGCAAAATTTTCACTTATTTCAGGATAATGAGTCAGAAATTCCCCTTATTTTGTGGCAAAAAAGGCAGAAATTCCCCTTATTTTGGAGCAAAAATGAAGAAATTTCCCTTTTCATGGCAAAAAGGTATGCATTCCCATTATTTTCGGGCAAAAAGGCAGAAATTCCCCGTATTTTAGAGCAAAATTGCAGAAATTCCCCTAATTTTGGGGAAAAGGCAGAAATTCCCTTTATTTTTGGGCAAAAATCAGAAATTCCCATTATTTTGGGCAAAATTCCAGAAATTTTCTTTATTTTGGGGCAAAATTGCAGGAATTTACCTTATTTTGGGGCAAAATTGCAGAAATTTCCCTTATTTAAGGCAAAATTGCAGAAATTTCACTTATTTTCAGGTAAAAAGGCTGAAATTTCCTTTATTTTTGGGTCAAAAAGGGAGAAATTCCCATTATTTTGGGGCAAAATTTCAGAAATTTCTCTTATGGGGAAAAATTGCAGAAATTTCCCTTGTTTTAGGGCAAAATTGCAGAAATTTCACTTATTTCAGAGAAAAAAAGCAAAATTTTTTCTTATTTTAGGACAAAAAGTCAGAAATTCCCATAATTTTGGAGCAAAAGGAAGAAATTCACCTTATTTTGGGGTAAAATTGCAGAAATTTCACATATTTCAGGGCAAAAAGGCAGAAATTTTCCTTATTTTGGGGCAAAATTGAAGAAATTTCACTTATTTGGTGCAAAATTGCAGAAATTTCATTTATTTTTAGGTAAAAAGGCTGAAATTTCCTTTATTTTGGGGCAAAAAAGGAGAAATTCCCCTTATTTAGGGGTAAAATTGCAGAAATTTTTCTTATTATGGGAAAAAATTGCAGAAATTTCCCTTATTTTATGGCAAAATTGCAAAAATTTCACTTATTTCAGAGAAAAAAAGCAAAATTTTTTTTATTTTGGGGCAAAAAGGCAGAAATTCCCATTACTTTGGGTCAAAAATGCAGAAAATCACCTAATTTTGGGGTAAAATTGCAGAAATTTCACATATTTCAGAAAAAAAGTCAGAAATTTTCCTTATTGTGTGGTAAAATTGCAGAAATTTCACTTATTTCAGGGTAATAAGTCAGAAAATCCCCTTATATTGGAACAAAAAAGACAGAAATTCCCTTTGTTTTGTGGGAAAAAGACAGAAATTCCACTTATTTAGAGGCAAAAGGCAGAAATTCCCCTTATTTTGGAGCAAAAATGAAGAAATTTTCCTTTTTTATGGCAAAAAGGTATGCATTCCCCTTATTTTTGGGCAAAAATGCAGAAATTCCTCGTATTTTGGAGAAAAATTGCAGAAATTCTTCTAATTGTGGGGCAAAAAGGAAGAAATTCCCTATATGTTGTGGCAAAAAACAGAAATTCTCCTTATTTTGGGGCAAAACTCAGAAATTCCATTTATTTTGGGGAAAAAATTCCAGAAATTTCCCTTATTTTTGGGCAAAATTACAGAAATTTCACTTATTTTGGGGCAATATTGCAGAAATTTCACTTATTTCAGGGAAAAAAGGCAGAAATTTTCCTTATTTTGGGGCAAAAATGCAGAAATTCTTAATATTTTGTGGCAAAAATGCAGAAATTCCTCTTATTTTGAGGTAAAAATGCTGAAATTCCCCTTATTTGGGGGCAAAAACGCAGAAATTTCCCTTGTTTTGGGTCAAAAAGACAGAAATTCCCCTTATTTTGTGGCAAAAAGGCAGAAATTTCTTTTATTTTGGGGCAAAATTGCAGAAATTTCACTTATTTAAAGGCATAATTCAAAAATTCCTTTTATTTTGGGGCTAAAAGACAGAAATTCCGTTTATTTTTGGATAAAAAGGCAGAAATTTCACATATTTTGAGGTAAAAATGCAGAAATTCCTCTTATTTTGGGGCAAAAATTAAGAAATTTCCCTTTTTTGTGGCAAAAGGTATACATTCCCCTTACTTTCGGGATATAAAGCAGAAATTCCCCGTATTTTGAAGCAAAATTGCAAAAATTCTCATAATTTTTGGGCAAAAAGGCAGAAATTCTCCTTATTTTAAGGCAAAATGACAGAAAATCTCCTATTTTCAGGAGCAAACAGTCAGAAATTCCCCTTATTTTGGGGCAGAATTGCAGAAATTTCCCATATTATGGGGCAAAATTGCAGACATTTCACTTATTTCAGGGTAATAAATCAGAAATTTTCCTTATTTGGGGGCAAAAAAGACAGAAATTACCTTTGTTTTGGGGGAAAAGACAGAATTTCCACTTATTTAGAAACAAAAAGGCAGAAATTACCCTTATTTTGAGGTAAAAAGGCTGAAATTTCCCTTATTAGGGGGCAAAAAGGCAGAAATTTTTCTTATTTAGAGGCAAAATTGCATAAATTTCACTTATTTCAGGGTAATAAGTCAGAAATTCCTTTTTTGGGGGCAAAAAAGACAGAAATTCACTTTGTTTTGGGAGAAAAAGACCGAAATTCCACTTATTTAGAGGCAAAAAGGCAGAAATTCCCCTTATTTTGGAGCAAAAATGAAGAAATTTCTCTTTTTATGGCAAAAAGGTATGCATTCCCATTATTTTCCGGCAAAAAGGCAGAAATTTCCCGTATTTTGAAGCAAAATTGCAGATATTCCCGTAATTTTTGGGCAAAAGGCAGAAATTCCCTTTATTTTGGCGCAAAAATCAGAAATTACCCTTATTTTGGGGGTAAATTCAAGAAATTTCCATTATTTTGGGGCAAAATTGCAGGAATTTACCTTATTTTGGGGCAAAATTGCAGAAATTTCCCTTATTTGGGGCAAAATTGCAAAAATTTCACTTATTTTCAGGTAAAAAGGCTGAAATTTCCTTTATTTTGGGGCAAAAAGGAGAAATTCCCCTTATTTTGGGGCAAAATTGCAGAAATTTCCCTTATTATGGGGAAAAATTGCAGAAATTTCACTTATTTCAGGGAAAAAAGGCAGAAATTTTCCTTATTTTGGGGCAAAAATGCAGAAATTCTTAATATTTTGTGGCAAAAATGCAGAAATTCCTGTTATTTTGAGGTAAAAATGCTGAAATTCCTTTTATTTGGGGACAAAAACGCAGAAATTTCCCTTGTTTTGGGGCAAAAAGACAGAAATTCCCCTTATTTTGTGGCAAAAAGGCAGAAATTTCTTTTATTTTGGGGCAAAATTGCAGAAATTTCACTTATTTAAAGGCATAATTCAAAAATTCCTTTTATTTTGGGGCTAAAAGACAGAAATTCCGTTTATTTTTGGGTAAAAAGGCAGAAATTTCACATATTTTGAGGTAAAAATGCAGAAATTCCTCTTATTTTGGGGCAAAAATTAAGAAATTTCCCTTTTTTGTGGCAAAAGGTATACATTCCCCTTACTTTTGGGATATAAAGCAGAAATTCCCCGTATTTTGAAGCAAAAGTGCAAAAATTCTCATAATTTTCGGGCAAAAAGGCAGAAATTCTCCTTATTTTAAGGCAAAATGACAGAAAATCTCCTATTTTCAGGAGCAAACAGTCAGAAATTCCCCTTATTTTGGGGCAGAATTGCAGAAATTTCCCATATTATGGGGCAAAATTGCAGACATTTCACTTATTTCAGGGTTATAAATCAGAAATTTCCCTTATTTGGGGGCAAAAAAGACAGAAATTACCTTTGTTTTGGGGGAAAAAGACAGAAATTCCACTTATTTAGAGACAAAAAGGCAGAAATTACCCTTATTTTGAGGTAAAAAGGCTGAAATTCCCCTTATTAGGGGGCAAAAAGGCAGAAATTTTTCTTATTTAGAAGCAAAATTGCATAAATTTCACTTATTTCAGGGTAATAAGTCAGAAATTCCTTTTTTGGGGACAAAAAAGACAGAAATTCACTTTGTTTTGGGAGAAAAAGACCAAAATTCCACTTATTTAGAGGCAAAAAGGCAGAAATTCCCCTTATTTTGGAGCAAAAATGAAGAAATTTCTCTTTTTATGGCAAAAAGGTATGCATTCCCATTATTTTCCGGCAAAAAGGCAGAAATTCCCCGTATTTTGAAGCAAAATTGCAGAAATTCCCGTAATTTTTGGGCAAAAGGCAGAAATTCCCTTTATTTTGGCGCAAAAATCAGAAATTACCCTTATTTTGGGGGTAAATTCAAGAAATTTCCATTATTTTTGGGCAAAACTGCAGGAATTTACCTTATTTTGGGGCAAAATTGCAGAAATTTCTCTTATTTGGGGCAAAATTGCAGAAATTTCACTTATTTTCAGGTAAAAAGGCTGAAATTTCCTTTATTTTGGGGCAAAAAGGAGAAATTCCCCTTATTTTGGGGCAAAATTGCAGAAATTTCCCTTATTATGGGGAAAAATTGCAGAAATTTCCTTTATTTTAGGGCAAAATTGCAGAAATTTCACTTATTTCAGAGAAAAAAAGCAAAATTTTTTTATTTTGGGTCAAAAAGGCAGAACTTCCCATTTTTTTGTGGGCAAAAAGGCAGAAATTCACCTTATTTTGGGGTAAAATTGCAGAAATTTCACATATATCAGGGCAAAAAGGCAGAAATTTTTCTTATTTTGGGGCAAAATTGCAGAAATTTTATTTATTTCGGGGTAATAGGTCAGAAATTCTTCTTATTTTGAGGCAAAAAAGACGGAAATTCCCTTTGTTTTGGGAAAAAAGACAGAAATTCCACTTATTTAGAGGGAAAAAAGCAGAAATTCTTATTATTATGGAGCAAAAATGAAGAAATTTTCCTCTTTTATGGCAAAAAGTTATGCATTCCCCTTATTTTCGGGCAAAAAGGCAGAAATTCCCCATATTTTGGAAAAAATTGCAGAAATTCCCCTAATTGTGCGGCAAAAATGCAGAAATTCTCTATATGTTGGGGCAAAAAGAGAGAAATCTTCTTTATTTTTAGGGAAAACTAAGAAATTCGACTTATTTTGAGGCAAAATTCCAGAAATTTCTTTTATTTTGAGGCAAAATTGTAGAAATATCACTTATTATGGTGCAAAATTGCAGAAATTTCACTTATGTCAGGGAAAAAAGGAAGAAATTTTCCTTATTTTTGGGCAAAAAGGCAGAAATTCCTAATATTTTGTGACAAAAATGCAGAAATTCCCCTTATTTTGAGGTAAAAAGGCTGAAATCCTCCTTATTTGGGGGCAAAAAGGCAGAAATTTTCCTTATTTTGGAACAGAATTGCAGAAATTTCACTTATTTCAGTGTAATGAGCCAGAAATTCCCCTTATTTTGTAGCAAAAAGGCAGAAATTCCCATTATTTTGGAGCAAAAATGACGAAATTTCCCTTTTTATCACAAAAAGGTATGCATTCCCATTATTTTCGAGCAAAAAGGCAGAAATTCCCCGTATTTTGGAGCAAATTTGCAGAAATTCTTCTAATTTGGGGGCAAAAGGCAGAAATTCCCTTTATTTTGGGGCAAAAATCAGAAATTCCCCTTATTTTGGGGCAAAATTCCAGAAATTTCCTTTATTTTGGGGAAAAATTGCAGGAATTTACCTTATTTTGGGGCAAAATTGCAGAAATTTCCCTTATTTGGGGGAAAATTGCAGAAATTTCACTTATTTACAGGTAAAAAGGCTGAAATTTCCTTTATTTTGGGGCAAAAAGTGAGAAATTCCCCTTATTTGGGGGCAAAATTGCAGAAATTTCCCTTATTTTAGGTCAAAATTGCAGAAATTTCACTTATTTCAGAGAAAAAAAGCAAAAATTTTTCTTATTTTAGAGCAAAAAGGCAGAAATTCCCATTATTTTGGGGCAAAAAGGCAGAAATTCCTAATATTATGTGGCAAAAATGCAGAAATTCTTCTTATTTTGAGGTAAAAAGGCTGAAATTCCCCTTATTTGGGGGCAAAAAGTCAGAAATTTCCCATATTTTGGGGCAAAATTGCAGAAATTTCACTTATTTCAGGGTAATAAGTCAGAAATTTTTATTATTTTGGGGCAAAAAAGACAGAAAATCTTTTTGTTTTGGAGGAAAAAGACAGAAATTCCACTTATTTAGAGACAAAAAAGCAGAAATTCTACTTATTTTGGAGCAAAAATGAAGAAATTTCACTTTTTCAAGGCAAAAAGGTATGCATTCTTCTTATTTTCGGGCAAAAATGCAGAAATTCCCCGTATTTGGAGCAAAATTGCAAAAATTTCCCTAATTGTGGAGCAAAAATGCAGAAATTCTTCATATGTTAAGGGAAATTCTCCTTATTTTGGGGCAAAACTCAGAAATTCCACTTATTTTGGGACAAAATTACAGAAATTTCCCTTATTCTGGGGCAAAATTGCAGAAATTTCCCTTATTTTGGGGCAAAATTGCAGAAATTTTCATTATTTTGGGGCAAAAAGGCAGAAATTCACCTTATTTTGGGGTAAAATTGCAGAAATTTCACATATTTCAGGGCAAAAAGGCAGAAATTTCCATTATTTTGGGGCAAAAACAGAAATTCCTAATATTTTGTGGCAAAAATGCAGAAATTCCCCTTATTTTGAGGTAAAAAGGCTGAAATTCCCATTATTTGGTGGCAAAAAGGCAGAAATTTCCCTTATTTTAGAACAAAATTACAGAAATTTCACTTATTTCAGGGTAATAAGTCAGAAATTTCCCTTAATTGGGGCAAAAAAGACAGAAAATCCCTTTGTTTTGGGGGAAAAAGACAGACATTCCACATATTTAGAGGCAAAAAGCAGAAATTCCCCTTATTTTGGAGCAAAAATGAAGAAATTTCTTTTTTTTAAGGCAAAAAGGTATGCATTCTTATTATTTTCGGGCAGAAAGGCAGAAATTCCCCGTATTTTGGAGCAAAATTGCAGAAATTCCCCTAATTGTGGGGCAAAAAGGCAGAAATTCCCTATATGATGGGGAAAAAAGACAGAAATCCTCTTTATTTTGGGGCAAAACTCAGAAATTCCACTTATTTTGGGGCAAAATTCCAGAAATTTCCCTTATTTTGGGGCAAAATTGCAGAAAATTAACTTATTTTGGGGCATAATTGCAGAAATTTCACTTATTTCAGGGAAAAAAGGCAGAAATTTTCCTTATTTTGGGGTGAAAATGCAGAAATTCCCCTTATTTTGAGGTAAAAATGCTGAAATTTCCCCTATTAGGGGGCAAAAAGGCAGAAATTTTTCTTATTTAGGGGCAAAATTGCAGAAATTTCACTTATATCAGGGTAATAAGTCAGAAATTCCTTTTATTTTGGGGCAAAAACAACAGAAATTCCCTTTGTTTTGGGAGAAAAAGACAGAAATTCCACTTATTTAGAGGCAAAAAGGCAGAAATTTCTTTTATTTTGGAGCAAAAATGAAGAAACTTTCTTTTTTATGGCAAAAAGGTATTCATTCCCATTATTTTCGGGCAAAGAGGCAGAAATTCCCCGTATTTTGAAGCAAAATTGCAGAAATTCCTCTAATTTTTGGGCAAAGGCAGAAATTCCCTTTATTTTGGGCCAAAAATCAGAAATTACCTTTTTTTGGGGGGTAAATTCAAGAAATTTCTTTTATTTTGGGGCAAAATTGCGGGAATTTACCTTTTTGGGGGGTAAAATTGCAGAAATTTCCCTTATTTGGGGCAAAATTGCAGAAATTTCACTTATGTTCAGGTAAAAAGGCTGATATTTCCTTTATTTTGGGGCAAAAAGGAGAAATTCCCCTTATTTTGGGGCAAAATTGCAGAAATTTCCTTTATTATGGAGAAAAATTGCAGAAATTTCCTTTATTTTAGGGCAAAATTGCAGAAATTTCACTTATTTCAGAGAAAGAAAGCAAAAATTTTTCTTATTTTGGGCAAAAAGGAAGAAATTCCCATTATTTTGGGGCAAAAAGGCAGAAATTCACCATATTTTGGGGTAAAATTGCAGAAATTTCACATATTTCAGGGCAAAAAGGCAGAAATTTCCCTTATTTTGGGGCAAAATTGCAGAAATTTTACTTATTTCAGAGTAATAAGTCAGAAATTCTTCTTATTTTGGAGCAAAAATGAAGAAATTTTCCTCTTTTAAGGCAAAAAGTTATGCATTCCCCTTATTTTCGGGCAAAAAGGCAGAAATTCCCCGTATTTTAGAGAAAAATTGAAGAAATTCATCTAATTGTGGGGCAAAAATGCAGAAATTCCATATATGTTGGGGCAAAAAGACAGAAATTCTCCTTATTTTGGGGCAAAACTCAGAAATTTCCCTTATTTTGGGGCAAATTGTAGAAATTTCACTTATTTTGGGGCAAAATTGCAGATATTTCACTTATTTCAGGGAAAAAAGGCAGAAATTTTCCTTATTTTGGGGCAAAAAAGCAGAAATTCCTAATGTTTTGTGGCAAAAATGAAGAAATTCCCCTTATTTTGAGGTAAAAATGCTGAAATACTCCTTATTTGGGGGCAAAAAGCAGAAATTTCCCTTATTTTGGCCAATATTTCAGAAATTTCACTTATTTCAGGGCAATGAGTCAAAAATTCCCTTTATTTTGTAGCAAAAAAGGAAGAAATTTCCCTTATTTTGGAGCAAAAATGAAGAAATTTCCCTTTTTATGGCAAAAAGGTATGCATTCCCAATATTTTCGGGCAAAAAGGCAGAAATTCCCCGTATTTTGGAGCATATTTGCAGAAATTCTCCAATTTTGGGGCAAAAGACAGAAATTCCCTTTATTTTGTGCAAAAATCAGAAATTCCCCTTATTTTGGGGCAAAATTCCAGAATTTTCCTTTATTTAGGGGCAAAATTGCAGGAATTTACCTTATTTTGGGGGAAAATAGCAGAAATTTCCCTTATTTGGGGCAAAATTGCAGAAATTTCACTTATTTTCAGGTAAAAAGCCTGAAATTTCCTTTATTTTGGGGCAAAAAGGGAGAAATTCCCCTTATTTTGGGGCAAAATTACAGAAATTTCCCTTATTATGGGGAAAAATTGCAGAAATTTCCCTTATTTTAGGGCAAAATTGCAGAAATTTCACTTATTTCAGAGAAAAAAAGCAAAAATTTTTGTTATTTTTGGGCAAAAAAGCAGAAATTCCCATTATTTTGGGGCAAAAAGGCAGAAATTCCTAATATTTTGTGGCAAAAATGCAGAAATTCCCATTATTTTGAGGTATAAATGCTGAAATTCCCCTTATTTGGGGGCAAAAAGGCAGAAATTTCCCATATTTTGGGGCAAAATTGCAGAAATTTCACTTATTTCAGGGTAATAAGTCAGAAATTTTTCTTATTTTTGGGCAAAAAAGACAAAATTTTTTTGTTTTGGGGGAAAAAGACAGAAATTCCACTTATTTAGAGGAAAATGCAGAAATTCCCCTTATTTTAGAGCATAAGTGAAGAAATTTCTTTTTTTTAAGGCAAAATGGTATGCATTCTTCTTATTTTCGGGCAAAAAGGCAGAAATTCCCCGTATATTGGAGCAAAATTGCAGAAATTCCCCTAATTGTGGGGCAAAAATGCAGAAATTCCCTATATGTTAAGGCAAAAGGACAGAAATTCTCCTTATTTTGATGCAAAACTCAAAAATTCCACTTATTTTGGGGCAAAATTCCAGAAATTTCCTATATTCTGGGGCAAAATTGCAGAAATTTCACTTATTTCAGGGAAAAAAGGCAGAAATTTTCCTTATTTTGGAACAAAAAGGCAGAAATTCTCCTTATTTTGAGGTAAAAAGGCTGAAATTCCCCATATTTGGGGGGTAAAAAGGCAGAAATTTCCCTTATTTTGGGGCAAATTTGCAGAAATTTCACTTATTTCAGGGTAATAAGTCAGAAATTCCCCTTATTTTCGGGCAAAAAAGACAGAAATTCCCTTTGTTTTTGGGGGAAACACAGAAATTCCACATATTTAGAGGCAAAAAGAAAGAAATTCCCCTTATTTTGGAGCAACAATTAAGAAATTTCCCTTTTTTGTGGCTAAAAGTTATGCATTCCCCTTATTTTTGGGCAAAAGGGAGGAAAAATCCCCGTGTTTTGGAGCAAAATTGCAGAAATTCCCCTCGTTGTGGGACAAAAACTGAAAAATTCCCGTTATGTTGGGGCAAAAAGACAGAAATTTTCCTTAATTTGGGGCAAAACTCAGAAATTCAAATTATTTTGGGGCAAAATTCAAGAAATTTCCCTTATTTTGTGGCAAAATTGCAGAAATTTCACTTATTTTGGGGCAAAATTGCAGAAATTTCACTTATTTCAAAGAAAAAAGGCAGAAATTTTTCTTAATTTGGGGCAAAAAGGCAGAAATTCCTAATAATTTGTAGCAAAAATGCAGAAATTCCCCTTATTTTGAAGTAAAAAGGCTAAAATTCCCCTTATTTGGGGGCAAAAAGGCAGAAATTTCCCTTATTTTGGGGCAAAATTACAGAAATTTCACTTATTTCAGGGTAATAAGTCAGAAATTCCCCTTATTTTGGGGCAAAAACGACAG
The DNA here is from genome assembly GCF_963924665.1 of Micromys minutus. Taxonomy (NCBI): domain Eukaryota; kingdom Metazoa; phylum Chordata; class Mammalia; order Rodentia; family Muridae; genus Micromys; species Micromys minutus. The sequence continues at coordinate 169,628 of NW_027667319.1, read as the reverse complement.
AAAATCCCTTTGTTTTGGGGGAAATAGACAGACATTCCACATATTTAGAGGCAAAAAAAGCAGAAATTTCCATTAATTTGGAGCAAAAAAGAAGAAATTTCTTTTTTTTAAGGCAAAAAGGTATGCATTCTTCTTATTTTCGGTCAAAAATGCAGAAATTCCCCGCATTTTGGAGCAAAATTGCAGAAATTCCCCTAATTGTGGGGCAAAAATGCAGAAATTCCCTATGTGTTGGGGCAAAAAGACAGAAATTCTCCTTATTTTGAGGCAAAACTCTGAAATTCCACTTATTTTGGGGCAAAATTCCAGAAATTTCCCTTACTTTGGGGCAAAATTGCAGAAATTTCACTTATTTTGGGGCAAAATTGCAGAAATTTCACTTATTTTAGAGAAAAAAGGCAGAAATTTTCCTTATTTTGGGTCGAACAGGCAGAAATTCCTTATATTTTGTAGCAAAAATGCAGAAATTCCCCTTATTTTTAGGTAAAAAGGCTGAAATTCCCCTTCTAGGGGGGAAAAAGCCGAAATTTTTCTTATTTAAGGGCAAAATTGCAGAAATTTCACTTATTTCAGGGTAATAAGTCAGAAATTCCCCTTATTTTGGGGCAAAAAAGACAGAAATTCCCTTTGTTTTGGGAGAAAAAGACAGAAATTCCACTTATTTATAGGCAAAAATGCAGAAATTCCCTTTATTTTGGAGCAAAAATGAAGAAATTTCCCTTTTTTATGGCAAAAGGTATGCATTCCCATTATTTTCAGGCAAATATGCAGAAATTCCCCTTATTCTGGGGCAAAATTCAAGAAAATTCCTTTATTTTGGGGCAAAATTGCAGGAATTTACCTTATTTTAGGGCAAATTTGCAGAAATTTCCCTTATTTGGGGCAAAATTGAAGAAATTTCACTTATTTTCAGGTAAAGAGCCTCAAATTTCCTTTATTTTGGGGCAAAAAGGGAGAAATTCCCCTTATTTTGTGGCAAAATTGCAGACATTTCTCTTATTATGGAGAAAAATTGCAGAAATTTCCCTTATTTAAGGCAAAATTGCAGAAATTTCACTTATTTCAGGGTAATAAGTCAGAAATTCCCCTTATTTTGGGGCAAAAAAGACAGAAATTCCTTTTGTTTTGGGAAAAAAAGACAGAAATTCCACTTATTTAGAGGCAAAAAAGCAGAAATTCCCCCTATTTTGGAGCAAAAATGAAGAAATTTTCCTCTTTTATGGCAAAAAGTTATGCATTCCTCATATTTTCGGGCAAAAAGTCAGAAATTCCCTATATGTTGGGGCAAAAAGACAGAAATTCTCCTTATTTTGGGGCAAAATTCAGAAATTCCCTTTATTTTGTGGCAAAATTCCAGAAATTTCCCTTATTTTGGGGCAAAATTGCAGAAATTTCACTTACTTTGGGGCAAAATTGCAGAAATTTCACTTATTTCAGAGCAAAATTGCAGAAATTTCACTTATTTTGGGGCAAAAATACAGAAATTTCTAATATTTTGTGGCAAAAATGAAGAAATTCCCCTTATTTTGAGGTAAAAAGGCTTAAATGCCCTTTATTTGGGGGCAAAAAAGCAGAAATTTCCCTTATTTTGGGGCAAAATTGCAGAAATTTCACTTATTTCAGGGTAATAAGTCAGAAATTCCCTTTATTTTGGGGCAAAAAAGACAGAAATTTCCTTTGTTTTGGGGGGAAAGGACAGAAATTCCACTTATTTAGAGGCAAAAAAGCAGAAATTCTTCTTATTTGGAGCAAAAATGAAGAAATTTTTCTTTTTTATGGCAAAAAGTTATGCAAAAAGGCAGAAATTCCTCGTATTTTGGAGCAAAATTTCAGAAATGCCCCTAATTGTGATGCAAAAAGGCAGAAATTCCCTATATATTGGGGCAAAAAGACAGAAATTCTCCTTATTTTCGGGCAAAATTCCAGAAATTTCCCTTATTTTGGGGCAAAATTGTAGAAATTTCACTTATTTTGGGGCAAAATTGCAGAAATTTCATTTATTTCAGGGAAAAAAAGGCAGAAATTTTCCTTATTTTGGGGCAAAAATGCAGAAATTCTTTATATTTTGTGGCAAAAATGCAGAAACTCCCCTTATTTTGAGGGAAAAAGGCTGAAATTCCCTTTATTTGGGGGCAAAAAGGTAGAAATTTTCCTTATTTTGGGGCAAAAATGCAGAAATTCTTCATATTTTGAGGCAAAAGGCAGAAATTTCTTTTATTTTGGGGCAAAATTGCAGAAATTTCACTTATTTCAGGTCATAATTCAAAAATTCCTTTTATTTTGGGGTAAAAAGACAGAAATTCCGTTTATTTTTGGGTAAAAAGGAAGAAATTTCACTTATTTTGAGGTAAAAAGGCTGAAATTCCTCTTATTTTGGGGCAAAAATGAAGAAATTTTCTTTTTTTTGTGGCAAAAGGTATACATTCCCCTTACTTTCGGGATAAAAACAGAAATTCCCTATATTTTGAAGCAAAATTGCAGAAATTCTCATAATTTTCGGGCAAAAAGGCATAAATTCTCCTTATTTAGGGGCACAGAAACAGAAAATCTCCTTTTTTCGGGAGCAAATAGTCAGAAATTCCCCTTATTTTGGGGCAAAATTGCAGAAATTTCACTTATATCAGAGAAAAAAAGCAAAAATTTTTCTTATTTTAGAGCAAAAAGGCAGAAATTCCCATTATTTTGGGGAAAAAGGCAGAAATTCCTAATATTTTGTGGTAAAAATGCAGAAATTCCCTATATTTTAAGGTAAAAAGGCTGAAATTCCCCTTATTTAGGGGCAAAAAGGCAGAAATTTCCCATATTTTGGGGCAAAATTGCAGAAATTTCACTTATTTCAGGGTAATAAGTCAGAAATTTTTCTTATTTTGGGGCAAAAAAGACAGAAAATCTTTTTGTTTTGGGGGAAAAGGTAAGAAATTCCACTTATTTAGAGGCAAAAAAGCAGAAATTCCCCTTATTTTGGAGCAAAAATGAAGAAATTTCAATTTTTTAAGGCAAAAAGGTATGCATTCTTCGTATTTTCGGGCAAAAAGGAAGAAATTCCCCGTATTTGGAGCAAAATTGCAAAAATTCCCCTAATTGTGGAGCAAAAATGCAGAAATTCTCCATATGTTGAGGGAAATTCTTATTTTGCGGCAAAACTCAGAAATTCCACTTATTTTGGGGCAAAATTACAGAAATTTCCCTTATTCTGGGGCAAAGTTGCAGATATTTCCCTTATTTTGGGACAAAATTGCAGAAATTTTCATTATTTTGGGGCAAAAAGGCAGAAATTCACCTTATTTGGGGTAAAATTGCAGAAATTTCACATATTTCAGGGCAAAAAGGCAGAAATTTCCCTTATTTTGGGGCAAAAACAGAAATTCCTAATATTTTGTGGCAAAAATGCAGAAATTCCCCTTATTTTGAGTTAAAAAGGCTGAAATTTCCCTTATTTGGGGGCAAAAAGGCAGAAATTTCCCTTATTTTGGAACAAAATTACAGAAATTTCACTTATTTCAGGGTAATAAGTCAGAAATTCCCCTTAATTTGGGGCAAAAAAGACAGAAAATTCCTTTGTTTTGGGGGAAAAAGACAGACATTCCACATATTTAGAGGCAAAAAAGCAGAAATTCCCCTTATTTTGGAGCAAAAATGAAGAAATTTCTTTTTTTTTTAAGACAAAAAGGTATGCATTCTTATTATTTTTGGGCAGAAAGGCAGAAATTCCTCGTATTTTGGAGCAAAATTGCAGAAATTCCCCTAATTGTGGGGCAAAAAGGCAGAAATTCCCTATATGTTGGGGAAAAAAGGCAGAAATCCTCTTTATTTTGGGGCAAAACTCAGAAATTCCACTTATTTTGGGGCAAAATTGCAGAAATTTCCTTATTTTGGGGCAAAATTGCAGAAATTTAACTTATTTTGGGACATAATTGCAGAAATTTCACTTATTTCAGTGAAAAAAGGCATAAATTTTCCTTATTTTGGGGTTGAAAAGGCAGAAATTCCCCTTATTTTAAGGTAAAAAGTCTGAAATTTACCCTATTAGGAGGCAAAAAGGCAGAAATTTTTCTTATTTAGGGGCAAAATTGCAGAAATTTCACTTATATAAGGGTAATAAGTCAGAAATTCCTTTTATTTTGGGGCAAAAACAACAGAAATTCCTTTTGTTTTGGGAGAAAAAGACAGAAATTCCACTTATTTAGAGGCAAAAAGGCAGAAATTCCCCTTATTTTGGAGCAAAAATGAAGAAATTTTATTTTTATGGCAAAAAGGTATGCATTCCCATTATTTTCGGGCCAAAAGTCAGAAATTCCCCGTATTTTGGAGCAAAATTGCAAAAATTCCTCTAATTTTTGGCCAAAAGGCAGAAATTCCCTTTATTTTGGGGCAAAAATCAGAAATTACCTTTATTTTGTGGGTAAATTCAAGAAATTTCCTTTATTTTGGGGCAAAATTGCAGGAATTTACCTTATTTTGGGGCAAAATTGCAGAAATTTCCCTTATTTGGGGCATAATTACAGAAATTTCACTTATGTTCAGGTAAAAAGGCTGATATTTCCTTTATTTTGGGGCAAAAAGGAGAAATTCCCCTTATTTTGGGGCAAAATTGCAGAAATTTCCCTTTTTATTGGGAAAAATTGCCGAAATTTCCTTTATTTTAGGGCAAAATTGCAGAAATTTCACTTATTTCACAGAAAGAAAGCGAAAATTTTTCTTATTTTGGGGCAAAAAGGCAGAAATTCCCATTATTTTGGGGCAAAAATGCAGAAATTCACCATATTTTGGGGTAAAATTTCAGAAATTTCACATATTTCAGGGCAAAAAGGCAGAAATTTCTCTTATTTTTTGGCAAAATTGCAGAAATTTTACTTATTTCAGAATAATAAGTCAGAAATTCTTCTTATTTTGGAGCAAAAATGAAGAAATTTTCCTCTTTTATGGCAAAAAGTTATGCATTCCTCTTATTTTCGGGCAAAAAGGCAGAAATTTCCCGTATTTTAGAGAAAAATTGCAGAAATTCATCTAATTGTGGGGCAAAAATGCAGAAATTCCCTATATGTTGGGGCAAAAAGACAGAAATTCTTCTTATTTTGGGGCAAAACTCAGAAATTTCCCTTATTTTGGGGCAAATTGTAGAAATTTCACTTATTTTGGTGCAAAATTGCAGAAATTTCACTTATTTCAGGGTAATAAGTCAGAAATTCCCCTTATATTGGGGCAAAAAAGACAGAAATTCCCTTTGTTTTGGGAAAAAAAGACAGAAATTCCACTTATTTAGAGGCAAAAAAGCAGAAATTCCCCTTATTTTGTAGCAAAAATGAAGAAATTTTCCTCTTTTATGGCAAAAATTATGCACTCCTCTTATTTTCGGGCAAAAAGTCAGAAATTCCCTATATGTTGGAGCAAAAAGACAGAAATTCTCCTTATTTTGGGGCAAAAGTCAGAAATTCCCCTTATTTTGGGGCAAAATTCAAGAATTTTCTCTTATTTTGGGTCAAAATTGCAGAAATATCACTTATTTTAGGGCAAAATTGCAGAAATTTCACTTATTTCATGGAAAAAAGGCAGAAATTTTTATTATTTTGGGGCAAAAATACAGAAATTTCTAATATTTTGTGGCAAAAATGCAGAAATTCCCCTTATTTTGAGGTAAAAAGTTTGAAATTCCCCTTATTTGGGGGCAAAAAAGCAGAAATTTCCCTTATTTTGGGGCAAAATTGCAGAAATTTCACTTATTTCAGGGTAATAAGTCAGAAATTCCCCTTATTTTGGGGCAAAAAAGACAGAAATTCCCTTTGTTTTGGGAAAAAAAGACAGAAATTACACTTATTTAGAAACAAAAAGGCAGAAATTCTCCTTATTTTGGAGCAAAAATGAAGAAATTTTCCTCTTTTATGGCAAAAAGTTATGCATTCCTCATATTTTCGGGCAAAAAGTCAGAAATTCCCTATATGTTAGGGCAAAAAGACAGAAATTCTCCTTATTTTGGGGCAAAATTCAGAAATTCCCTTTATTTTGGGGCAAAATTCCAGAAATTTCCCTTATTTTGGGGCAAAATTGCAGAAATTTCACATATTTAAGGCAAAATTGCAGAAATTTAACTTATTTCAGGGGAAAAATGCAGAAATTTTCCTTATTTTGGGGCAAAAATACAGAAATTTCTAATATTTTGTGGCAAAAATGAAGAAATTCCTCTTATTTTGTGGTAAAAAGGCTGAAATGCCCCTTATTTGGGGGCGAAAAGGCAGAAATTTCCCTTATATTGGGGCAAAATTGCAGAAATTTCACTTATTTCAGGGTAATAAGTCAGAAATTTCCTTTATTTTGTGGCAAAAAAGACAGAAATTCCCTTTGTTTTGGGGGAAAAAGAAAGAAATTCCACTTATTTAGAGGCAAAAAAGCAGAAATTCCTCTTATTTGGAGCAAAAATGAAGAAATTTTTCTCTTTTATGGCAAAAAGTTATGCAAAAAGGCAGAAATTCCTCGTATTTTGGAGCAAAATTTCAGAAATGCCCCTAATTGTGATGCAAAAACGCAGAAATTCCCTATATGTTGGGGCAAAAAGACAGCAATTCTCCTTATTTTGGGGAAAAATTCCAGAAATTTCCCTTATTTTGGGGCAAAATTGCAGAAAATTCACTTATTTCAGAGAAAAAAGGCAGAAATTTTCCTTATTTTGGGGAAAATGCAGAAATGCTTTATATTGTGTGGCAAAAATGCAGAAATTCCCCTTATTTTGAGAGAAAAAGGCTGAAATTCCCTTTATTTGGGGGCAAAAAGGCAGAAATTTCTCTTATTTTGGGGCAAAAAGACAGAAATTCCCCTTATTTTGTGGCAAAAAGGCAGAAATTTCTTTTATTTTGGGGCAAAATTGCAGAAATTTCACTTATTTCAGGGCATAATTCAAAAATTCCTTTATTTTGGGGCAAAAAGACAGAAATTCCGTTTATTTTTGGGTAAAAAGGAAGAAATTTCACTTATTTTGAGGTAAAAAGGAAGAAATTCCTCTTATTTTGAGGCAAACATGAAGAAATTTTCTTTTTTTGTGGCAAAAGGTATACATTCCCCTTACTTTCGGGATAAAAACAGAAATTTCTCATATTTTGAAGTAAAATTGCAGAAATTCTCATAATTTTCGGGCAAAAAGGCATAAATTCTCCTTATTTAGGGGCACAGAAACAGAAAATCTCCTTTTTTTTCGGGAGCAAACAGTCAGAAATTTCCCTTATTTTGGGGCAAAATTGCAGAAATTTCCCTTATTTTGGGGCAAATTTGCAGAAATTTCACTTATTTCAGGGTAATAAGTCAGAAATTCCCCTTATTTTGGGGCAAAAAAGACAGAAATCCCCTTTGTTTTGGGAGAAAAAGACAGAAATTCCACTTATTTAGAGGCAAGAAGGCAGAAATTCTCTTTATTTTGGACAAAAATTAAGAAATTTCACTTTTTTATGGCAAAAAGTTATGCATTCCCATTATTTTCGGGCAAAAATGCAGAAATTCTCCGTATATTGGAGCAAAATTGCAGAAATTCCCCTAATTTTGGGGCAAAAGCAGAAATTCCCTTTATTTTGGGGCAAAAATCAGAAATTCACCTTATTCTGCGGCAAAATTCGAGAAAATTCCTTTATTTTGGGGCAAAATTGCAGGAATTTACCTTATTTTGGGGCAAAATTGCAGAAATTTCCCTTATTTGGGGCATAATTACAGAAATTTCACTTATGTTCAGGTAAAAAGGCTGATATTTCCTTTATTTTGGGGCAAGAAGGAGAAATTCCCCTTATTTTGGGGCAAAATTGCAGAAATTTCCCTTTTTATTGGGAAAAATTGCCGAAATTTCCTTTATTTTAGGGCAAAATTGCAGAAATTTCACTTATTTCACAGAAAGAAAGCGAAAATTTTTCTTATTTTGGGGCAAAAAGGCAGAAATTCCCATTATTTTGGGGCAAAAATGCAGAAATTCACCATATTTTGGGGTAAAATTTCAGAAATTTCACATATTTCAGGGCAAAAAGGCAGAAATTTCTCTTATTTTTGGGCAAAATTGCAGAAATTTTACTTATTTCAGAATAATAAGTCAGAAATTCTTCTTATTTTGGAGCAAAAATGAAGAAATTTTCCTCTTTTATGGCAAAAAGTTATGCATTCCTCTTATTTTCGGGCAAAAAGGCAGAAATTTCCCGTATTTTAGAGAAAAATTGCAGAAATTCATCTAATTGTGGGGCAAAAATGCAGAAATTCCCTATATGTTGGGGCAAAAAGACAGAAATTCTTCTTATTTTGGGGCAAAACTCAGAAATTTCCCTTATTTTGGGGCAAATTGTAGAAATTTCACTTATTTTGGTGCAAAATTGCAGAAATTTCACTTATTTCAGGGTAATAAGTCAGAAATTCCCCTTAAATTGGGGCAAAAAAGACAGAAATTCCCTTTGTTTTGGGAAAAAAAGACAGAAATTCCACTTATTTAGAGGCAAAAAAGCAGAAATTCCCCTTATTTTGTAGCAAAAATGAAGAAATTTTCCTCTTTTATGGCAAAAATTATGCACTCCTCTTATTTTCGGGCAAAAAGTCAGAAATTCCCTATATGTTGGAGCAAAAAGACAGAAATTCTCCTTATTTTGGGGCAAAAGTCAGAAATTCCCCTTATTTTGGGGCAAAATTCAAGAATTTTCTCTTATTTTGGGTCAAAATTGCAGAAATATCACTTATTTTAGGGCAAAATTGCAGAAATTTCACTTATTTCATGGAAAAAAGGCAGAAATTTTTATTATTTTGGGGCAAAAATACAGAAATTTCTAATATTTTGTGGCAAAAATGCAGAAATTCCCCTTATTTTGAGGTAAAAAGTTTGAAATTCCCCTTATTTGGGGGCAAAAAAGCAGAAATTTCCCTTATTTTGGGGCAAAATTGCAGAAATTTCACTTATTTCAGGGTAATAAGTCAGAAATTCCCCTTATTTTGGGGCAAAAAAGACAGAAATTCCCTTTGTTTTGGGAAAAAAAGACAGAAATTACACTTATTTAGAAACAAAAAGGCAGAAATTCTCCTTATTTTGGAGCAAAAATGAAGAAATTTTCCTCTTTTATGGCAAAAAGTTATGCATTCCTCATATTTTCGGGCAAAAAGTCAGAAATTCCCTATATGTTAGGGCAAAAAGACAGAAATTCTCCTTATTTTGGGGCAAAATTCAGAAATTCCCTTTATTTTGGGGCAAAATTCCAGAAATTTCCCTTATTTTGGGGCAAAATTGCAGAAATTTCACATATTTAAGGCAAAATTGCAGAAATTTCACTTATTTAAGGGGAAAAATGCAGAAATTTTCCTTATTTTGGGGCAAAAATACAGAAATTTCTAATATTTTGTGGCAAAAATGAAGAAATTCCTCTTATTTTGTGGTAAAAAGGCTGAAATGCCCCTTATTTGGGGGCGAAAAGGCAGAAATTTCCCTTATATTGGGGCAAAATTGCAGAAATTTCACTTATTTCAGGGTAATAAGTCAGAAATTTCCTTTATTTTGTGGCAAAAAAGACAGAAATTCCCTTTGTTTTGGGGGAAAAAGAAAGAAATTCCACTTATTTAGAGGCAAAAAAGCAGAAATTCCTCTTATTTGGAGCAAAAATGAAGAAATTTTTCTCTTTTATGGCAAAAAGTTATGCAAAAAGGCAGAAATTCCTCGTATTTTGGAGCAAAATTTCAGAAATGCCCCTAATTGTGATGCAAAAACGCAGAAATTCCCTATATGTTGGGGCAAAAAGACAGCAATTCTCCTTATTTTGGGGAAAAATTCCAGAAATTTCCCTTATTTTGGGGCAAAATTGCAGAAAATTCACTTATTTCAGAGAAAAAAGGCAGAAATTTTCCTTATTTTGGGGAAAATGCAGAAATGCTTTATATTGTGTGGCAAAAAATGCAGAAATTCCCCTTATTTTGAGAGAAAAAGGCTGAAATTCCCTTTATTTGGGGGCAAAAAGGCAGAAATTTCTCTTATTTTGGGGCAAAAAGACAGAAATTCCCCTTATTTTGTGGCAAAAAGGCAGAAATTTCTTTTATTTTGGGGCAAAATTGCAGAAATTTCACTTATTTCAGGGCATAATTCAAAAATTCCTTTATTTTGGGGCAAAAAGACAGAAATTCCGTTTATTTTTGGGTAAAAAGGAAGAAATTTCACTTATTTTGAGGTAAAAAGGAAGAAATTCCTCTTATTTTGAGGCAAACATGAAGAAATTTTCTTTTTTTGTGGCAAAAGGTATACATTCCCCTTACTTTCGGGATAAAAACAGAAATTTCTCATATTTTGAAGTAAAATTGCAGAAATTCTCATAATTTTCGGGCAAAAAGGCATAAATTCTCCTTATTTAGGGGCACAGAAACAGAAAATCTCCTTTTTTTTCGGGAGCAAACAGTCAGAAATTTCCCTTATTTTGGGGCAAAATTGCAGAAATTTCCCTTATTTTGGGGCAAATTTGCAGAAATTTCACTTATTTCAGGGTAATAAGTCAGAAATTCCCCATATTTTGGGGCAAAAAAGACAGAAATCCCCTTTGTTTTGGGAGAAAAAGACAGAAATTCCACTTATTTAGAGGCAAGAAGGCAGAAATTCTCTTTATTTTGGACAAAAATTAAGAAATTTCACTTTTTTATGGCAAAAAGTTATGCATTCCCATTATTTTCGGGCAAAAATGCAGAAATTCTCCGTATATTGGAGCAAAATTGCAGAAATTCCCCTAATTTTGGGGCAAAAGCAGAAATTCCCTTTATTTTGGGGCAAAAATCAGAAATTCACCTTATTCTGCGGCAAAATTCGAGAAAATTCCTTTATTTTGGGGCAAAATTGCAGGAATTTACCTTATTTTGGGGCAAAATTGCAGAAATTTCCCTTATTTGGGGCATAATTACAGAAATTTCACTTATGTTCAGGTAAAAAGGCTGATATTTCCTTTATTTTGGGGCAAAAAGGAGAAATTCCCCTTATTTTGGGGCAAAATTGCAGAAATTTCCCTTTTTATTGGGAAAAATTGCCGAAATTTCCTTTATTTTAGGGCAAAATTGCAGAAATTTCACTTATTTCACAGAAAGAAAGCGAAAATTTTTCTTATTTTGGGGCAAAAAGGCAGAAATTCCCATTATTTTGGGGCAAAAATGCAGAAATTCACCATATTTTGGGGTAAAATTTCAGAAATTTCACATATTTCAGGGCAAAAAGGCAGAAATTTCTCTTATTTTTGGGCAAAATTGCAGAAATTTTACTTATTTCAGAATAATAAGTCAGAAATTCTTCTTATTTTGGAGCAAAAATGAAGAAATTTTCCTCTTTTATGGCAAAAAGTTATGCATTCCTCTTATTTTCGGGCAAAAAGGCAGAAATTTCCCGTATTTTAGAGAAAAATTGCAGAAATTCATCTAATTGTGGGGCAAAAATGCAGAAATTCCCTATATGTTGGGGCAAAAAGACAGAAATTCTTCTTATTTTGGGGCAAAACTCAGAAATTTCCCTTATTTTGGGGCAAATTGTAGAAATTTCACTTATTTTGGTGCAAAATTGCAGAAATTTCACTTATTTCAGGGTAATAAGTCAGAAATTCCCCTTAAATTGGGGCAAAAAAGACAGAAATTCCCTTTGTTTTGGGAAAAAAAGACAGAAATTCCACTTATTTAGAGGCAAAAAAGCAGAAATTCCCCTTATTTTGTAGCAAAAATGAAGAAATTTTCCTCTTTTATGGCAAAAATTATGCACTCCTCTTATTTTCAGGCAAAAAGTCAGAAATTCCCTATATGTTGGAGCAAAAAGACAGAAATTCTCCTTATTTTGGGGCAAAAGTCAGAAATTCCCCTTATTTTGGGGCAAAATTCAAGAATTTTCTCTTATTTTGGGTCAAAATTGCAGAAATATCACTTATTTTAGGGCAAAATTGCAGAAATTTCACTTATTTCATGGAAAAAAGGCAGAAATTTTTATTATTTTGGGGCAAAAATACAGAAATTTCTAATATTTTGTGGCAAAAATGCAGAAATTCCCCTTATTTTGAGGTAAAAAGTTTGAAATTCCCCTTATTTGGGGGCAAAAAAGCAGAAATTTCCCTTATTTTGGGGCAAAATTGCAGAAATTTCACTTATTTCAGGGTAATAAGTCAGAAATTCCCCTTATTTTGGGGCAAAAAAGACAGAAATTCCCTTTGTTTTGGGAAAAAAAGACAGAAATTACACTTATTTAGAAACAAAAAGGCAGAAATTCTCCTTATTTTGGAGCAAAAATGAAGAAATTTTCCTCTTTTATGGCAAAAAGTTATGCATTCCTCATATTTTCGGGCAAAAAGTCAGAAATTCCCTATATGTTAGGGCAAAAAGACAGAAATTCTCCTTATTTTGGGGCAAAATTCAGAAATTCCCTTTATTTTGGGGCAAAATTCCAGAAATTTCCCTTATTTTGGGGCAAAATTGCAGAAATTTCACATATTTAAGGCAAAATTGCAGAAATTTCACTTATTTAAGGGGAAAAATGCAGAAATTTTCCTTATTTTGGGGCAAAAATACAGAAATTTCTAATATTTTGTGGCAAAAATGAAGAAATTCCTCTTATTTTGTGGTAAAAAGGCTGAAATGCCCCTTATTTGGGGGCGAAAAGGCAGAAATTTCCCTTATATTGGGGCAAAATTGCAGAAATTTTACTTATTTCAGGGTAATAAGTCAGAAATTTCCTTTATTTTGTGGCAAAAAAGACAGAAATTCCCTTTGTTTTGGGGAAAAAGAAAGAAATTCCACTTATTTAGAGGCAAAAAAGCAGAAATTCCTCTTATTTGGAGCAAAAATGAAGAAATTTTTCTCTTTTATGGCAAAAAGTTATGCAAAAAGGCAGAAATTCCTCGTATTTTGGAGCAAAATTTCAGAAATGCCCCTAATTGTGATGCAAAAACGCAGAAATTCCCTATATGTTGGGGCAAAAAGACAGCAATTCTCCTTATTTTGGGGAAAAATTCCAGAAATTTCCCTTATTTTGGGGCAAAATTGCAGAAAATTCACTTATTTCAGAGAAAAAAGGCAGAAATTTTCCTTATTTTGGGGAAAATGCAGAAATGCTTTATATTGTGTGGCAAAAAATGCAGAAATTCCCCTTATTTTGAGAGAAAAAGGCTGAAATTCCCTTTATTTGGGGGCAAAAAGGCAGAAATTTCTCTTATTTTGGGGCAAAAAGACAGAAATTCCCCTTATTTTGTGGCAAAAAGGCAGAAATTTCTTTTATTTTGGGGCAAAATTGCAGAAATTTCACTTATTTCAGGGCATAATTCAAAAATTCCTTTATTTTGGGGCAAAAAGACAGAAATTCCGTTTATTTTTGGGTAAAAAGGAAGAAATTTCACTTATTTTGAGGTAAAAAGGAAGAAATTCCTCTTATTTTGAGGCAAACATGAAGAAATTTTCTTTTTTTGTGGCAAAAGGTATACATTCCCCTTACTTTCGGGATAAAAACAGAAATTTCTCATATTTTGAAGTAAAATTGCAGAAATTCTCATAATTTTCGGGCAAAAAGGCATAAATTCTCCTTATTTAGGGGCACAGAAACAGAAAATCTCCTTTTTTTTCGGGAGCAAACAGTCAGAAATTTCCCTTATTTTGGGGCAAAATTGCAGAAATTTCCCTTATTTTGGGGCAAATTTGCAGAAATTTCACTTATTTCAGGGTAATAAGTCAGAAATTCCCCTTATTTTGGGGCAAAAAAGACAGAAATCCCCTTTGTTTTGGGAGAAAAAGACAGAAAGTCCACTTATTTAGAGGCAAGAAGGCAGAAATTCTCTTTATTTTGGACAAAAATTAAGAAATTTCACTTTTTTATGGCAAAAAGTTATGCATTCCCATTATTTTCGGGCAAAAATGCAGAAATTCTCCGTATATTGGAGCAAAATTGCAGAAATTCCCCTAATTTTGGGGCAAAAGCAGAAATTCCCTTTATTTTGGGGCAAAAATCAGAAATTCACCTTATTCTGCGGCAAAATTCAAGAAAATTCCTTTATTTTGGGGCAAAATTGCAGGAATTTACCTCATTTTGAGCAAAATTTCAGAAATTTCCCTTATTTGGGGCAAAATTGAAGAAATTTCACTTATTTTCAGATAAAGAGCCTGAAATTTCCTTTATTTTGGGGCAAAAATGAAGAAATTCCCCTTATTTTGGGGTAAAGTTGCAGACATTTTTCTTATTATGGGGAAAAATTGCAGAAATTTCCCTTATTTTAGGGCAAAATTGCAGAAATTTCACTTATTTCAGATAAAAAAAGCAAAAATTTTTCTTATTTTGGGGCAAAACGGCAGAAATTCCCATTATTTTGAGGCAAAAAGGCAGAAATTCACCTTATTTTGGAGTAAAATTGCAGAAATTTCACATATTTCAGGGCAAAATGGCAGAAATTTTCCTTATTTTGGGGCAAAATTGCAGAAATTTCACTTATTTTATGGTAATAAGTAAGAAATTTCCCTTATTTTGTGGTAAAAAAGACAGAAATTTCCATTGTTTTGGGGGAAAAAGACAGAAATTCCACTTATTTAGAGGCAAAAATGCAGAAATTCCCCTTATTTTGGACCAAAAATGAAGAAATTTCTCTTATTATGGCAAAAAGTTATGCATTCCTCTTATTTTCGGGCAAAAAGGCAGAAATTCCCCGTATTTTGAAGCAAAATTGCCGAAATTCCCCTAATTGTGGGGCAAAAAGGCAGAAATTATCTATATGTTGGGGCAAAAAGACAGAAATTCTCCTTATTTTTTGGCAAAACTCAGAAATTCCACTTATTTTGGGGCAAAATTCCAAAAATTTCCCATATTTTGGGGCAAAATTGCAGAAATTTCACTTATTTTGGGGCAAAATTGCAGAAATTTCACTAATTTCAGGGACAAAAGACAGAAATTTCGCTAATTTTGGGGCAAAATTTCCAAAATTTCACTTATTTCAGAGAAAAAATGCAAAAATTTTTCATATTTTGGGGCAAAAAGTCAGGAATTTCCATTATTTTGGGGAAAAAAGGCAGATATTGACCTTATTTTGGGGTAAAATTGCAGAAATTTCACATATTTCAGGGCAAAAAGGCAGAAATTTCCCTTATTTAGGGGCAAAATTGCAGAAATTTCACTTATTTCATGGTAATAAGTCAAATATTCCCCTTATTTTGGGGCAAAAAAGACAGAAATTCTCTTTGTTTTGGGAAAAATAGACAGAAATTCCACTTATTTAGAGGCAAAAAGGCAGAAATTCCCCTTATTTTGGAGTAAAAATGAAGAAATTTTCCTCTTTTATGGCAAAAAGTTATGCATTCCCCTTATTTTCGGGCAAAAAGGCAGAAATTCCCTGTATTTTGGAGCAAAATTGCAGAAATTCCCCTAATTGTGAAGCAAAAAAAAGAAATTCTCTATATGTTGGGGCAGAAAAACAGAAATTCTCCTTATTTTGGGGCAAAACTCAGAATTTCCCCTTATTTTGGGGCAAAATTCCAGAAATTTCCCTTATTTTGCGGCAAAATTGGAGAAATTTCACTTATTTTGGGGCAAAATTGCAGAAATTTCACTTATTTCAGGGAAAAAAGCAGAAATTTTCATTATTTTGGAGAAAAAATGCAGAAATTCTTAATATTTTGTGGCAAAAAAGCAGAAACTCCCCTTATTTTGAGTCAAAAAGGCTGAAATTCCCCTTATTTGGGGGCAAAAAGGCAGAAATTTCTTTTATTCTGGGGCATAAGACACAAATTCCCCTTATTTTGTGGCAAAAAGGCAGATTTTTTTTTTATTTTGGGGCAAAATTGCAGAAATTTCACTTATTTCAGGGCATAATTCAAAAATTCCTTTTATTTTAGGGCAAAAAGACAGAAATTCCGTTTATTTTTGGGTAAAAAGGAAGAAATTTCAATTATTTAGAGGTAAAAAGGCAGAAATTCCTCTTATTTTGGGGCAAAAATGAAGAAATTTTCTTTTTTGTGGCAAAAGGTATACATTCCCCTTACTTTCGGGATAAAAAGCAGAAATTCCCCATATTTTGAAGCAAAATTGCAGAAATTCTCATAATTTTCGGGCAAAAAGGCAGAAATTCTCCTTATTTTGGGGCACAGAAACAGAAAATCTCCTTTTTTCGGGACCAAACAGTCAGAAATTCCCCTTATTTTGGGGCAAAATTGCAGAAATTTCCATTATTTCGGGGCAAATTTGCAGAAATTTCACTTATTTCAGGGTAATAAGTCAGAAATTCCCCTTATTTTGGGGCAAAAAAGACAGAAATTCCCTTTGATTTGGGAAAAAAAGACAGAAATTCCACTTATTAAGAGGCAAAAAGGCAGAAATTCCCCTTATTTTGGAGCAAAAATGAAGAAATTCTCCTCTTTTATGGCAAAAAGTTATGCATTCCTCTTATTTTCGGGCAAAAAGTCAAAAATTCCCTATATGTTGGAGCAGAAAGACAGAAATTCTCCTTATTTTGGGGCAAAAGTCAGAAATTCCCCTTATTTTGGGGCAAAATTCCAGAATTTTCTCTTATTTTGGGGCAAAATTGCAGAAATATCACTTATTTTATGGCAAAATTGCAGAAATTTCACTTATTTCATGGAAAAAAGGCAGAAATTTTTATTATTTTGGGGCAAAAGTACAGAAATTTCTAATATTTTGTGGCAAAAATGCAGAAATTCCCCTTATTTTGAGGTAAAAAGTTTTATAATTCCCCTTATTTGGGGGCAAAAAGGCAGAAATTTCCCTTATTTTGGGGCAAAATTGCAGAAATTTCCCTTATTTTGGGGCAAAATTGCAGAAATTTCACTTATTTCAGGGTAATAAGTCAGAAATTCCTCTTATTTTGGGGCAAAAAAGACAGAAATTCCCTTTGTTTTGGGAAAAAAAAGACAGAAATTACACTTATTTAGAAGCAAAAAGGCAGAAATTCCCCTTATTTTGGAGCAAAAATGAAGAAATTTTCCTCTTTTATGGCAAAAAGTTATGCATTCCTCATATTTTTGGGCCAAAAGTCAGAAATTCCCTATATGTTGGGGCAAAAAGACAGAAATTCTCCTTATTTTGGGGCAAAATTCAGATATTCCCTTTATTTTGCGGCAAAATTCCAGAAATTTCCCTTATTTTGGGGGAAAATTGCAGAAATTTCACTTATTTTGGGGCAAAATTGCAGAAATTTCACTTATTTCAGGGAAAAAAGGCAGAAATTTTCCTTATTTTTGGGCAAAAATGCAGAAATTCTTTATATTTTGTGGCAAAAATGCAGAAATTCCCCTTATTTTGAGGGAAAAAGGCTGAAATTCCCTTTATTTGGGGGCAAAAAGGCATATATTTCTCTTATTTTGGGGCAAAAAGACAGAAATTCCCCTTATTTTGTGGCAAAAAGGCAGAAATTTCTTTTATTTTGGGGCAAAATTGCAGAAATTTCACTTATTTCAGGGCATAATTCAAAAATTCCTTTTATTTTGGGGCAAAAAGACAGAAATTCCATTTATTTTTGGGTAAAAAGTAAGAAATTTCACTTATTTTGAGGTAAAAAGGCAGAAATTCCTCTTATTTTGGGGCAAACATGAAGAAATTTTCTTTTTTTGTGGCAAAAGGTATACATTCCCCTTACTTTCGGGATAAAAACAGAAATTTCCCATATTTTGAAGCAAAATTGCAGAAATTCTCATAATTTTCGGGCAAAAAGGCATAAATTCTCCTTATTTAGGAGCACAGAAACAGAAAATCTCCTTTTTTTTCGGGAGCAAACAGTCAGAAATTCCCCTTATTTTGGGGCAAATTTGCAGAAATTTCACTTATTTCAGGGTAATAAGTCAGAAATTCCCCTTATTTTGGGGCAAAAAGACAGAAATCCCCTTTGTTTTTGGAGAAAAAGACAGAAATTCCACTTATTTAGAGGCAAGAAGGCAGAAATTCCCTTTATTTTGGACAAAAATTAAGAAATTTCACTTTTTATGGCAAAAAGTTATGCATTCCCATTATTTTCAGGCAAAAATGCAGAAATTCTCTGTATATTGGAGCAAAATTGCAGAAATTCCCCTAATTTTGGGGCAAAAGCAGAAATTCCCTTTATTTTGGGGCAAAAATCAGAAATTCTCCTTATTCTGGGGCAAAATTCAAGAAAATTCCTTTATTTTGGGGCAAAATTGCAGGAATTTACCTCATTTTGAGCAAAATTTCAGAAATTTCCCTTATTTGGGGCAAAATTGAAGAAATTTCACTTATTTTCAGATAAAGAGCCTGAAATTTCCTTTATTTAGGGGCAAAAATGAAGAAATTCCCCTTATTTTGGGGTAAAGTTGCAGACATTTTTCTTATTATGGGGAAAAATTGCAGAAATTTCCCTTATTTTAGGGCAAAATTGCAGAAATTTCACTTATTTCAGATAAAAAACGCAAAAATTTTTCTTATTTTGGGGAAAAAGGCAGAAATTCCCATTATTTTAAGGCAAAAATGCAGAAATTCACCTTATTTTGGAGTAAAATTGCAGAAATTTCACATATTTCAGGGCAAAATTGCAGAAATTTCCCTTATTTTGGGGCAAAATTGCAGAAATTTCACTTATTTTAGGGTAATAAGTAAGAAATTTGCCTTATTTTGTGGTAAAAATGACAGAAATTTCCATTGTTTTGGGGGAAAAAGACAGAAATTCCACTTATTTAGAGGCAAAAAGGCAGAAATTCCCCTTATTTTGGAGCAAAAATGAAGAAATTTCCCTAATTATTGCAAAAAGTTATGCATTCCCCTTATTTTCGGGCAAAAAGGCAGAAATTCCCCGTATTTTGGAGCAAAATTGCAGAAATTCCCCTAATTGTGGGGCAAAAAGGCAGAAATTATCTATATGTTGGGGCAAAAAACAGAAATTCTCCTTATTTTTTGGCAAAACTCAGAAATTCCACTTATTTTGGGGCAAAATTCCAAAAATTTCCCTTATTTTGGGGCAAAATTGCCGAAAAATCACTTATTTTATGGCAAAATTGGAGAAATTTCACTAATTTCAGGGACAAAAGACAGAAATTTCGCTAATATTGGGGCAAAATTGCCAAAATTTCACTTATTTCAGAGAAAAAAATGCAAAAATTTTTCTTATTTTGGGGCAAAAAGGCAGAAATTTCCATTATTTTGGGGCAAAAAGTCAGATATTGACCTTATTATGGGGTAAAATTGCAGAAATTTCACATATTTCAGGGCAAAAAGGCAGAAATTCCCCTTATTTTGGGGCAAAAAAGACAGAAATCCCCTTTGTTTTGGGAGAAAAAGACAGAAATTCCACTTATTTAGAGGCAAGAAGGCAGAAATTCTCTTTATTTTGGACAAAAATTAAGAAATTTCACTTTTTTATGGCAAAAAGTTATGCATTCCCATTATTTTCGGGCAAAAATGCAGAAATTCTCCGTATATTGGAGCAAAATTGCAGAAATTCCCCTAATTTTGGGGCAAAAGCAGAAATTCCCTTTATTTTGGGGCAAAAATCAGAAATTCACCTTATTCTGCGGCAAAATTCAAGAAAATTCCTTTATTTTGGGGCAAAAATTGCAGGAATTTACCTCATTTTGAGCAAAATTTCAGAAATTTCCCTTATTTGGGGCAAAATTGAAGAAATTTCACTTATTTTCAGATAAAGAGCCTGAAATTTCCTTTATTTTGGGGCAAAAATGAAGAAATTCCCCTTATTTTGGGGTAAAGTTGCAGACATTTTTCTTATTATGGGGAAAAATTGCAGAAATTTCCCTTATTTTAGGGCAAAATTGCAGAAATTTCACTTATTTCAGATAAAAAAAGCAAAAATTTTTCTTATTTTGGGGCAAAACGGCAGAAATTCCCATTATTTTAAGGCAAAAAGGCAGAAATTCACCTTATTTTGGAGTAAAATTGCAGAAATTTCACATATTTCAGGGCAAAATGGCAGAAATTTTCCTTATTTTGGGGCAAAATTGCAGAAATTTCACTTATTTTGTGGTAATAAGTAAGAAATTTCCCTTATTTTGTGGTAAAAAAGACAGAAATTTCCATTGTTTTGGGGGAAAAAGACAGAAATTCCACTTATTTAGAGGCAAAAAGGCAGAAATTCCCCTTATTTTGGACCAAAAATGAAGAAATTTCTCTTATTATGGCAAAAAGTTATGCATTCCTCTTATTTTCGGGCAAAAAGGCAGAAATTCCCCGTATTTTGAAGCAAAATTGCCGAAATTCCCGTAATTGTGGGGCAAAAAGGCAGAAATTATCTATATGTTGGGGCAAAAAGACAGAAATTCTCCTTATTTTTTGGCAAAACTCAGAAATTCCACTTATTTTGGGGCAAAATTCCAAAAATTTCCCATATTTTGGGGCAAAATTGCAGAAATTTCACTTATTTTGGGGCAAAATTGCAGAAATTTCACTAATTTCAGGGACAAAAGACAGAAATTTCGCTAATTTTGGGGCAAAATTTCCAAAATTTCACTTATTTCAGAGAAAAAATGCAAAAATTTTTCTTATTTTGGGGCAAAAAGTCAGAAATTTCCATTATTTTGGGGAAAAAAGGCAGATATTGACCTTATTTTGGGGTAAAATTGCAGAAATTTCACATATTTCAGGGCAAAAAGGCAGAAATTTCCCTTATTTAGGGGCAAAATTGCAGAAATTTCACTTATTTCATGGTAATAAGTCAAATATTCCCCTTATTTTGGGGCAAAAAAGACAGAAATTCTCTTTGTTTTGGGAAAAATAGACAGAAATTCCACTTATTTAGAGGCAAAAAGGCAGAAATTCCCCTTATTTTGGAGTAAAAATGAAGAAATTTTCCTCTTTTATGGCAAAAAGTTATGCATTCCCCTTATTTTCGGGCAAAAAGGCAGAAATTCCCTGTATTTTGGAGCAAAATTGCAGAAATTCCCCTAATTGTGAAGCAAAAAAAAGAAATTCTCTATATGTTGGGGCAGAAAGACAGAAATTCTCCTTATTTTGGGGCAAAACTCAGAATTTCCCCTTATTTTGGGGCAAAATTCCAGAAATTTCCCTTATTTTGCGGCAAAATTGGAGAAATTTCACTTATTTTGGGGCAAAATTGCAGAAATTTCACTTATTTCAGGGAAAAAAGCAGAAATTTTCATTATTTTGGAGAAAAAATGCAGAAATTCTTAATATTTTGTGGCAAAAAAGCAGAAACTCCCCTTATTTTGAGTCAAAAAGGCTGAAATTCCCCTTATTTGGGGGCAAAAAGGCAGAAATTTCTTTTATTCTGGGGCAAAAGACACAAATTCCCCTTATTTTGTGGCAAAAAGGCAGATTTTTTTTTTATTTTGGGGCAAAATTGCAGAAATTTCACTTATTTCAGGGCATAATTCAAAAATTCCTTTTATTTTAGGGCAAAAAGACAGAAATTCCGTTTATTTTTGGGTAAAAAGGAAGAAATTTCAATTATTTAGAGGTAAAAAGGCAGAAATTCCTCTTATTTTGGGGCAAAAATGAAGAAATTTTCTTTTTTGTGGCAAAAGGTATACATTCCCCTTACTTTCGGGATAAAAAGCAGAAATTCCCCATATTTTGAAGCAAAATTGCAGAAATTCTCATAATTTTCGGGCAAAAAGGCAGAAATTCTCCTTATTTTGGGGCACAGAAACAGAAAATCTCCTTTTTTCGGGACCAAACAGTCAGAAATTCCCCTTATTTTGGGGCAAAATTGCAGAAATTTCCATTATTTCGGGGCAAATTTGCAGAAATTTCACTTATTTCAGGGTAATAAGTCAGAAATTCCCCTTATTTTGGGGCAAAAAAGACAGAAATTCCCTTTGATTTGGGAAAAAAAGACAGAAATTCCACTTATTAAGAGGCAAAAAGGCAGAAATTCCCCTTATTTTGGAGCAAAAATGAAGAAATTCTCCTCTTTTATGGCAAAAAGTTATGCATTCCTCTTATTTTCGGGCAAAAAGTCAAAAATTCCCTATATGTTGGAGCAGAAAGACAGAAATTCTCCTTATTTTGGGGCAAAAGTCAGAAATTCCCCTTATTTTGGGGCAAAATTCCAGAATTTTCTCTTATTTTGGGGCAAAATTGCAGAAATATCACTTATTTTATGGCAAAATTGCAGAAATTTCACTTATTTCATGGAAAAAAGGCAGAAATTTTTATTATTTTGGGGCAAAAGTACAGAAATTTCTAATATTTTGTGGCAAAAATGCAGAAATTCCCCTTATTTTGAGGTAAAAAGTTTTATAATTCCCCTTATTTGGGGGCAAAAAGGCAGAAATTTCCCTTATTTTGGGGCAAAATTGCAGAAATTTCCCTTATTTTGGGGCAAAATTGCAGAAATTTCACTTATTTCAGGGTAATAAGTCAGAAATTCCTCTTATTTTGGGGCAAAAAAGACAGAAATTCCCTTTGTTTTGGGAAAAAAAAGACAGAAATTACACTTATTTAGAAGCAAAAAGGCAGAAATTCCCCTTATTTTGGAGCAAAAATGAAGAAATTTTCCTCTTTTATGGCAAAAAGTTATGCATTCCTCATATTTTTGGGCCAAAAGTCAGAAATTCCCTATATGTTGGGGCAAAAAGACAGAAATTCTCCTTATTTTGGGGCAAAATTCAGATATTCCCTTTATTTTGCGGCAAAATTCCAGAAATTTCCCTTATTTTGGGGGAAAATTGCAGAAATTTCACTTATTTTGGGGCAAAATTGCAGAAATTTCACTTATTTCAGGGAAAAAAGGCAGAAATTTTCCTTATTTTTGGGCAAAAATGCAGAAATTCTTTATATTTTGTGGCAAAAATGCAGAAATTCCCCTTATTTTGAGGGAAAAAGGCTGAAATTCCCTTTATTTGGGGGCAAAAAGGCATATATTTCTCTTATTTTGGGGCAAAAAGACAGAAATTCCCCTTATTTTGTGGCAAAAAGGCAGAAATTTCTTTTATTTTGGGGCAAAATTGCAGAAATTTCACTTATTTCAGGGCATAATTCAAAAATTCCTTTTATTTTGGGGCAAAAAGACAGAAATTCCATTTATTTTTGGGTAAAAAGTAAGAAATTTCACTTATTTTGAGGTAAAAAGGCAGAAATTCCTCTTATTTTGGGGCAAACATGAAGAAATTTTCTTTTTTTGTGGCAAAAGGTATACATTCCCCTTACTTTCGGGATAAAAACAGAAATTTCCCATATTTTGAAGCAAAATTGCAGAAATTCTCATAATTTTCGGGCAAAAAGGCATAAATTCTCCTTATTTAGGAGCACAGAAACAGAAAATCTCCTTTTTTTTCGGGAGCAAACAGTCAGAAATTCCCCTTATTTTGGGGCAAATTTGCAGAAATTTCACTTATTTCAGGGTAATAAGTCAGAAATTCCCCTTATTTTGGGGCAAAAAGACAGAAATCCCCTTTGTTTTTGGAGAAAAAGACAGAAATTCCACTTATTTAGAGGCAAGAAGGCAGAAATTCCCTTTATTTTGGACAAAAATTAAGAAATTTCACTTTTTATGGCAAAAAGTTATGCATTCCCATTATTTTCAGGCAAAAATGCAGAAATTCTCTGTATATTGGAGCAAAATTGCAGAAATTCCCCTAATTTTGGGGCAAAAGCAGAAATTCCCTTTATTTTGGGGCAAAAATCAGAAATTCTCCTTATTCTGGGGCAAAATTCAAGAAAATTCCTTTATTTTGGGGCAAAATTGCAGGAATTTACCTCATTTTGAGCAAAATTTCAGAAATTTCCCTTATTTGGGGCAAAATTGAAGAAATTTCACTTATTTTCAGATAAAGAGCCTGAAATTTCCTTTATTTAGGGGCAAAAATGAAGAAATTCCCCTTATTTTGGGGTAAAGTTGCAGACATTTTTCTTATTATGGGGAAAAATTGCAGAAATTTCCCTTATTTTAGGGCAAAATTGCAGAAATTTCACTTATTTCAGATAAAAAACGCAAAAATTTTTCTTATTTTGGGGAAAAAGGCAGAAATTCCCATTATTTTAAGGCAAAAATGCAGAAATTCACCTTATTTTGGAGTAAAATTGCAGAAATTTCACATATTTCAGGGCAAAATTGCAGAAATTTCCCTTATTTTGGGGCAAAATTGCAGAAATTTCACTTATTTTAGGGTAATAAGTAAGAAATTTGCCTTATTTTGTGGTAAAAATGACAGAAATTTCCATTGTTTTGGGGGAAAAAGACAGAAATTCCACTT
Source organism: Micromys minutus (assembly GCF_963924665.1). Taxonomy (NCBI): domain Eukaryota; kingdom Metazoa; phylum Chordata; class Mammalia; order Rodentia; family Muridae; genus Micromys; species Micromys minutus. The sequence goes on along the minus strand of NW_027667319.1, from coordinate 145,520 downwards.
ATTTAGAGGCAAAAAGGCAGAAATTCCCCTTATTTTGGAGCAAAAATGAAGAAATTTCCCTAATTATTGCAAAAAGTTATGCATTCCCCTTATTTTCGGGCAAAAAGGCAGAAATTCCCCGTATTTTGGAGCAAAATTGCAGAAATTCCCCTAATTGTGGGGCAAAAAGGCAGAAATTATCTATATGTTGGGGCAAAAAACAGAAATTCTCCTTATTTTTTGGCAAAACTCAGAAATTCCACTTATTTTGGGGCAAAATTCCAAAAATTTCCCTTATTTTGGGGCAAAATTGCCGAAAAATCACTTATTTTATGGCAAAATTGGAGAAATTTCACTAATTTCAGGGACAAAAGACAGAAATTTCGCTAATATTGGGGCAAAATTGCCAAAATTTCACTTATTTCAGAGAAAAAAATGCAAAAATTTTTCTTATTTTGGGGCAAAAAGGCAGAAATTTCCATTATTTTGGGGCAAAAAGTCAGATATTGACCTTATTATGGGGTAAAATTGCAGAAATTTCACATATTTCAGGGCAAAAAGGCAGAAATTCCCCTTATTTTGGGGCAAAAAAGACAGAAATCCCCTTTGTTTTGGGAGAAAAAGACAGAAAGTCCACTTATTTAGAGGCAAGAAGGCAGAAATTCTCTTTATTTTGGACAAAAATTAAGAAATTTCACTTTTTTATGGCAAAAAGTTATGCATTCCCATTATTTTCGGGCAAAAATGCAGAAATTCTCCGTATATTGGAGCAAAATTGCAGAAATTCCCCTAATTTTGGGGCAAAAGCAGAAATTCCCTTTATTTTGGGGCAAAAATCAGAAATTCACCTTATTCTGCGGCAAAATTCAAGAAAATTCCTTTATTTTGGGGCAAAAATTGCAGGAATTTACCTCATTTTGAGCAAAATTTCAGAAATTTCCCTTATTTGGGGCAAAATTGAAGAAATTTCACTTATTTTCAGATAAAGAGCCTGAAATTTCCTTTATTTTGGGGCAAAAATGAAGAAATTCCCCTTATTTTGGGGTAAAGTTGCAGACATTTTTCTTATTATGGGGAAAAATTGCAGAAATTTCCCTTATTTTAGGGCAAAATTGCAGAAATTTCACTTATTTCAGATAAAAAAAGCAAAAATTTTTCTTATTTTGGGGCAAAACGGCAGAAATTCCCATTATTTTAAGGCAAAAAGGCAGAAATTCACCTTATTTTGGAGTAAAATTGCAGAAATTTCACATATTTCAGGGCAAAATGGCAGAAATTTTCCTTATTTTGGGGCAAAATTGCAGAAATTTCACTTATTTTGTGGTAATAAGTAAGAAATTTCCCTTATTTTGTGGTAAAAAAGACAGAAATTTCCATTGTTTTGGGGGAAAAAGACAGAAATTCCACTTATTTAGAGGCAAAAAGGCAGAAATTCCCCTTATTTTGGACCAAAAATGAAGAAATTTCTCTTATTATGGCAAAAAGTTATGCATTCCTCTTATTTTCGGGCAAAAAGGCAGAAATTCCCCGTATTTTGAAGCAAAATTGCCGAAATTCCCGTAATTGTGGGGCAAAAAGGCAGAAATTATCTATATGTTGGGGCAAAAAGACAGAAATTCTCCTTATTTTTTGGCAAAACTCAGAAATTCCACTTATTTTGGGGCAAAATTCCAAAAATTTCCCATATTTTGGGGCAAAATTGCAGAAATTTCACTTATTTTGGGGCAAAATTGCAGAAATTTCACTAATTTCAGGGACAAAAGACAGAAATTTCGCTAATTTTGGGGCAAAATTTCCAAAATTTCACTTATTTCAGAGAAAAAATGCAAAAATTTTTCTTATTTTGGGGCAAAAAGTCAGAAATTTCCATTATTTTGGGGAAAAAAGGCAGATATTGACCTTATTTTGGGGTAAAATTGCAGAAATTTCACATATTTCAGGGCAAAAAGGCAGAAATTTCCCTTATTTAGGGGCAAAATTGCAGAAATTTCACTTATTTCATGGTAATAAGTCAAATATTCCCCTTATTTTGGGGCAAAAAAGACAGAAATTCTCTTTGTTTTGGGAAAAATAGACAGAAATTCCACTTATTTAGAGGCAAAAAGGCAGAAATTCCCCTTATTTTGGAGTAAAAATGAAGAAATTTTCCTCTTTTATGGCAAAAAGTTATGCATTCCCCTTATTTTCGGGCAAAAAGGCAGAAATTCCCTGTATTTTGGAGCAAAATTGCAGAAATTCCCCTAATTGTGAAGCAAAAAAAAGAAATTCTCTATATGTTGGGGCAGAAAGACAGAAATTCTCCTTATTTTGGGGCAAAACTCAGAATTTCCCCTTATTTTGGGGCAAAATTCCAGAAATTTCCCTTATTTTGCGGCAAAATTGGAGAAATTTCACTTATTTTGGGGCAAAATTGCAGAAATTTCACTTATTTCAGGGAAAAAAGCAGAAATTTTCATTATTTTGGAGAAAAAATGCAGAAATTCTTAATATTTTGTGGCAAAAATGCAGAAACTCCCCTTATTTTGAGTCAAAAAGGCTGAAATTCCCCTTATTTGGGGGCAAAAAGGCAGAAATTTCTTTTATTCTGGGGCAAAAGACACAAATTCCCCTTATTTTGTGGCAAAAAGGCAGAATTTTTTTTTTATTTTGGGGCAAAATTGCAGAAATTTCACTTATTTCAGGGCATAATTCAAAAATTCCTTTTATTTTAGGGCAAAAAGACAGAAATTCCGTTTATTTTTGGGTAAAAAGGAAGAAATTTCAATTATTTAGAGGTAAAAAGGCAGAAATTCCTCTTATTTTGGGGCAAAAATGAAGAAATTTTCTTTTTTGTGGCAAAAGGTATACATTCCCCTTACTTTCGGGATAAAAAGCAGAAATTCCCCATATTTTGAAGCAAAATTGCAGAAATTCTCATAATTTTCGGGCAAAAAGGCAGAAATTCACCTTATTTTGGGGCACAGAAACAGAAAATCTCCTTTTTTCGGGACCAAACAGTCAGAAATTCCCCTTATTTTGGGGCAAAATTGCAGAAATTTCCATTATTTCGGGGCAAATTTGCAGAAATTTCACTTATTTCAGGGTAATAAGTCAGAAATTCCCCTTATTTTGGGGCAAAAAAGACAGAAATTCCCTTTGATTTGGGAAAAAAAGACAGAAATTCCACTTATTAAGAGGCAAAAATGCAGAAATTCCCCTTATTTTGGAGCAAAAATGAAGAAATTCTCCTCTTTTATGGCAAAAAGTTATGCATTCCTCTTATTTTCGGGCAAAAAGTCAAAAATTCCCTATATGTTGGAGCAGAAAGACAGAAATTCTCCTTATTTTGGGGCAAAAGTCAGAAATTCCCCTTATTTTGGGGCAAAATTCCAGAATTTTCTCTTATTTTGGGGCAAAATTGCAGAAATATCACTTATTTTATGGCAAAATTGCAGAAATTTCACTTATTTCATGGAAAAAAGGCAGAAATTTTTATTATTTTGGGGCAAAAGTACAGAAATTTCTAATATTTTGTGGCAAAAATGCAGAAATTCCCCTTATTTTGAGGTAAAAAGTTTTATAATTCCCCTTATTTGGGGGCAAAAAGGCAGAAATTCCCCTTATTTTGGGGCAAAATTGCAGAAATTTCCCTTATTTTGGGGCAAAATTGCAGAAATTTCACTTATTTCAGGGTAATAAGTCAGAAATTCCTCTTATTTTGGGGCAAAAAAGACAGAAATTCCCTTTGTTTTGGGAAAAAAAAGACAGAAATTACACTTATTTAGAAGCAAAAAGGCAGAAATTCCCCTTATTTTGGAGCAAAAATGAAGAAATTTTCCTCTTTTATGGCAAAAAGTTATGCATTCCTCATATTTTTGGGCCAAAAGTCAGAAATTCCCTATATGTTGGGGCAAAAAGACAGAAATTCTTCTTATTTTGGGGCAAAATTCAGATATTCCCTTTATTTTGCGGCAAAATTCCAGAAATTTCCCTTATTTTGGGGGAAAATTGCAGAAATTTCACTTATTTTGGGGCAAAATTGCAGAAATTTCACTTATTTCACGGAAAAAAGGCAGAAATTTTCCTTATTTTTGGGCAAAAATGCAGAAATTCTTTATATTTTGTGGCAAAAATGCAGAAATTCCCCTTATTTTGAGGGAAAAAGGCTGAAATTCCCTTTATTTGGGGGCAAAAAGGCATATATTTCTCTTATTTTGGGGCAAAAAGACAGAAATTCCCCTTATTTTGTGGCAAAAAGGCAGAAATTTCTTTTATTTTGGGGCAAAATTGCAGAAATTTCACTTATTTCAGGGCATAATTCAAAAATTCCTTTTATTTTGGGGCAAAAAGACAGAAATTCCATTTATTTTTGGGTAAAAAGTAAGAAATTTCACTTATTTTGAGGTAAAAAGGCAGAAATTCCACTTATTTTGGGGCAAACATGAAGAAATTTTCTTTTTTTGTGGCAAAAGGTATACATTCCCCTTACTTTCGGGATAAAAACAGAAATTCCCCATATTTTGAAGCAAAATTGCAGAAATTCTCATAATTTTCGGGCAAAAAGGCAGAAATTCTCCTTATATTGGGGCACAGAAACAGAAAATCTCCTTTTTTCGGGACAAAACAGTCAGAAATTCCCCTTATTTTGGGGCAAAATTGCAGACATTTCCCTTATTTAGGGGCAAATTTGCAGAAATTTTACTTATTTCAGGGTAATAAGTCAGAAATTCCCCTTATTTTGGGGCAAAAAAGATAGAAATTACCTATGTTTTGGGAGAAAAAGACAGAAATTCCACTTATTTAGAGGCAAAAAGACAGAAATTCCCCTTATTTTGGAGCAAAAATGAAGAATTTTTCCTTTTCTATGGCAAAAAGGTATGCATTCCCATTATTTTCAGGCAAAAATGCAGAAATTCCCCGTATATTGGAGCAAAATTGCAGAAATTCCTCTAATTTTGGGGCAAAAGGCAGAAATTCCCTTTATTTTGGGGCGAAAATCAGGAATTCCCCTTATTCTGGGGAAAAATTCAAGGAAATTCCTTTATTTTGGGGCAAAATTGCAGGAAGTTACCTTATTTTGGGGCAAAATTCCAGAAATTTCTTTTATTTCGGGCAAAATTGAAGAAATTTCACTTATTTTCAGGTAAAGAGCCTGAAATTTCCTTTATTTTGGGGCACTAAGGGAGAAATTACCCTTATTTTGGGGCAAAATTGCAGACATTTCTCTTATTATGGGGAAAAATTGCAGAAATTTCCCTTATTTTAGGGAAGAATTGCAGAAATTTCACTTATTTCAGAGAAAAAAACCAAAAATTTTTTTTTTATTTTGGGGCAAAAAAGCAGAAATTCCCATTATTTTGAGGCAAAAAAAGCAGAAATTCACCTTATTTGGGGGTAAAATTACATAAATGTCACATATTTCACGGCAAAAAGGCAGAAATTTCCCTTATTTTGGAGCAAAATTGCAGAAATTTCCCTTATTTTGGGGCAAATTGCAGAAATTTCACTTATTTTGGGGCAAAATTGCAGAAATTTCCCTTATTATGGGAAAAAATTGCAGAAATTTTTCTTATTTTAGGGCAAAATTGCAGAAATTTCACTTATTTCAGAGAAAAAAAGCAAAAATTTTTCTTATATTGGGGCAAAAGGCAGAAATTCCTATTATTTTGGGGCAAAAATGCAGAAATTCACCTTATTTTGGGGTAAAATTACAGAAATTTCACATATTTCAGGGCAAAAAAAGAGAAATTTCCCTTATTTTGGGGCAAAATTGCAGAAATTTCACTTATTTCAGGGTAATAAGTCAGAAATTTTTCTTATTTTGGAGCAAAAAAGACAGAAAATCTCTTTGTTTTGGGAGAAAAAGACAGACATTCCACTTATTTAGAGGCAAAAAAGCAGAAATTCCCCTTATTTTGGAGCAAAAATGAAGAAATTTTTTTAAGGCAAAAAGGTATGCATTCTTCTTATTTTCGGGCAAAAATGCAGAAATTTCCCGTATTTTGGAGCAAAATTGCAGAAATTCCCTTATTTGTGGGGCAAAAAGCATTCATTCCCTATATGTTGGGGCAAAAAGGCAGAAATTCCCCGTATTTTGGAGCAAAATTGCAGAAATTCCCCTAATTGTGGGGCAAAAAGGCATAAATTCTCCTTATTTAGGAGCACAGAAACAGAAAATCTCCTTTTTTTTCGGGAGCAAACAGTCAGAAATTCCCCTTATTTTGGGGCAAATTTGCAGAAATTTCACTTATTTCAGGGTAATAAGTCAGAAATTCCCCTTATTTTGGGGCAAAAAGACAGAAATCCCCTTTGTTTTTGGAGAAAAAGACAGAAATTCCACTTATTTAGAGGCAAGAAGGCAGAAATTCCCTTTATTTTGGACAAAAATTAAGAAATTTCACTTTTTATGGCAAAAAGTTATGCATTCCCATTATTTTCAGGCAAAAATGCAGAAATTCTCTGTATATTGGAGCAAAATTGCAGAAATTCCCCTAATTTTGGGGCAAAAGCAGAAATTCCCTTTATTTTGGGGCAAAAATCAGAAATTCTCCTTATTCTGGGGCAAAATTCAAGAAAATTCCTTTATTTTGGGGCAAAATTGCAGGAATTTACCTCATTTTGAGCAAAATTTCAGAAATTTCCCTTATTTGGGGCAAAATTGAAGAAATTTCACTTATTTTCAGATAAAGAGCCTGAAATTTCCTTTATTTTGGGGCAAAAATGAAGAAATTCCCCTTATTTTGGGGTAAAGTTGCAGACATTTTTCTTATTATGGGGAAAAATTGCAGAAATTTCCCTTATTTTAGGGCAAAATTGCAGAAATTTCACTTATTTCAGATAAAAAACGCAAAAATTTTTCTTATTTTGGGGAAAAAGGCAGAAATTCCCATTATTTTAAGGCAAAAATGCAGAAATTCACCTTATTTTGGAGTAAAATTGCAGAAATTTCACATATTTCAGGGCAAAATTGCAGAAATTTCCCTTATTTTGGGGCAAAATTGCAGAAATTTCACTTATTTTAGGGTAATAAGTAAGAAATTTGCCTTATTTTATGGTAAAAATGACAGAAATTTCCATTGTTTTGGGGGAAAAAGACAGAAATTCCACTTATTTAGAGGCAAAAAGGCAGAAATTCCCCTTATTTTGGAGCAAAAATGAAGAAATTTCCCTAATTATGGCAAAAAGTTATGCATTCCCCTTATTTTCGGGCAAAAAGGCAGAAATTCCCCGTATTTTGGAGCAAAATTGCAGAAATTCCCCTAATTGTGGGGCAAAAAGGCAGAAATTATCTATATGTTGGGGCAAAAAACAGAAATTCTCCTTATTTTTTGGCAAAACTCAGAAATTCCACTTATTTTGGGGCAAAATTCCAAAAATTTCCCTTATTTTAGGGCAAAATTGCCGAAAAATCACTTATTTTATGGCAAAATTGGAGAAATTTCACTAATTTCAGGGACAAAAGACAGAAATTTCGCTAATATTGGGGCAAAATTGCCAAAATTTCACTTATTTCAGAGAAAAAAATGCAAAAATTTTTCTTATTTTGGGGCAAAAAGGCAGAAATTTCCATTATTTTGGGGCAAAAAGTCAGATATTGACCTTATTATGGGGTAAAATTGCAGAAATTTCACATATTTCAGGGCAAAAAGGCAGAAATTCCCCTTATTTTGGGGCAAAAAAGACAGAAATCCCCTTTGTTTTGGGAGAAAAAGACAGAAATTCCACTTATTTAGAGGCAAGAAGGCAGAAATTCTCTTTATTTTGGACAAAAATTAAGAAATTTCACTTTTTTATGGCAAAAAGTTATGCATTCCCATTATTTTCGGGCAAAAATGCAGAAATTCTCCGTATATTGGAGCAAAATTGCAGAAATTCCCCTAATTTTGGGGCAAAAGCAGAAATTCCCTTTATTTTGGGGCAAAAATCAGAAATTCACCTTATTCTGCGGCAAAATTCAAGAAAATTCCTTTATTTTGGGGCAAAATTGCAGGAATTTACCTCATTTTGAGCAAAATTTCAGAAATTTCCCTTATTTGGGGCAAAATTGAAGAAATTTCACTTATTTTCAGATAAAGAGCCTGAAATTTCCTTTATTTTGGGGCAAAAATGAAGAAATTCCCCTTATTTTGGGGTAAAGTTGCAGACATTTTTCTTATTATGGGGAAAAATTGCAGAAATTTCCCTTATTTTAGGGCAAAATTGCAGAAATTTCACTTATTTCAGATAAAAAAGCAAAAATTTTTCTTATTTTGGGGCAAAACGGCAGAAATTCCCATTATTTTAAGGCAAAAAGGCAGAAATTCACCTTATTTTGGAGTAAAATTGCAGAAATTTCACATATTTCAGGGCAAAATGGCAGAAATTTTCCTTATTTTGGGGCAAAATTGCAGAAATTTCACTTATTTTGTGGTAATAAGTAAGAAATTTCCCTTATTTTGTGGTAAAAAAGACAGAAATTTCCATTGTTTTGGGGGAAAAAGACAGAAATTCCACTTATTTAGAGGCAAAAAGGCAGAAATTCCCCTTATTTTGGACCAAAAATGAAGAAATTTCTCTTATTATGGCAAAAAGTTATGCATTCCTCTTATTTTCGGGCAAAAAGGCAGAAATTCCCCGTATTTTGAAGCAAAATTGCCGAAATTCCCCTAATTGTGGGGCAAAAAGGCAGAAATTATCTATATGTTGGGGCACAAACACAGAAATTCTCCTTATTTTTTGGCAAAACTCAGAAATTCCACTTATTTTGGGGCAAAATTCCAAAAATTTCCCATATTTTGGGGCAAAATTGCAGAAATTTCACTTATTTTGGGGCAAAATTGCAGAAATTTCACTAATTTCAGGGACAAAAGACAGAAATTTCGCTAATTTTGGGGCAAAATTTCCAAAATTTCACTTATTTCAGAGAAAAAATGCAAAAATTTTTCTTATTTTGGGGCAAAAAGTCAGAAATTTCCATTATTTTGGGGAAAAAAGGCAGATATTGACCTTATTTTGGGGTAAAATTGCAGAAATTTCACATATTTCAGGGCAAAAAGGCAGAAATTTCCCTTATTTAGGGGCAAAATTGCAGAAATTTCACTTATTTCATGGTAATAAGTCAAATATTCCCCTTATTTTGGGGCAAAAAAGACAGAAATTCTCTTTGTTTTGGGAAAAATAGACAGAAATTCCACTTATTTAGAGGCAAAAAGGCAGAAATTCCCCTTATTTTGGAGTAAAAATGAAGAAATTTTCCTCTTTTATGGCAAAAAGTTATGCATTCCCCTTATTTTCGGGCAAAAAGGCAGAAATTCCCTGTATTTTGGAGCAAAATTGCAGAAATTCCCCTAATTGTGAAGCAAAAAAAAGAAATTCTCTATATGTTGGGGCAGAAAGACAGAAATTCTCCTTATTTTGGGGCAAAACTCAGAATTTCCCCTTATTTTGGGGCAAAATTCCAGAAATTTCCCTTATTTTGCGGCAAAATTGGAGAAATTTCACTTATTTTGGGGCAAAATTGCAGAAATTTCACTTATTTCAGGGAAAAAAGCAGAAATTTTCATTATTTTGGAGAAAAAATGCAGAAATTCTTAATATTTTGTGGCAAAAATGCAGAAACTCCCCTTATTTTGAGTCAAAAAGGCTGAAATTCCCCTTATTTGGGGGCAAAAAGGCAGAAATTTCTTTTATTCTGGGGCAAAAGACACAAATTCCCCTTATTTTGTGGCAAAAAGGCAGAATTTTTTTTATTTTGGGGCAAAATTGCAGAAATTTCACTTATTTCAGGGCATAATTCAAAAATTCCTTTTATTTTGGGGCAAAAAGACAGAAATTCCGTTTATTTTTGGGTAAAAAGGAAGAAATTTCAATTATTTAGAGGTAAAGGCAGAAATTCCTCTTATTTTGGGGCAAAAATGAAGAAATTTTCTTTTTTGTGGCAAAAGGTATACATTCCCCTTACTTTCGGGATAAAAAGCAGAAATTCCCCATATTTTGAAGCAAAATTGCAGAAATTCTCATAATTTTCGGGCAAAAAGGCAGAAATTCTCCTTATTTTGGGGCACAGAAACAGAAAATCTCCTTTTTTCGGGACCAAACAGTCAGAAATTCCCCTTATTTTGGGGCAAAATTGCAGAAATTTCCATTATTTCGGGGCAAATTTGCAGAAATTTCACTTATTTCAGGGTAATAAGTCAGAAATTCCCCTTATTTTGGGGCAAAAAAGACAGAAATTCCCTTTGATTTGGGAAAAAAAGACAGAAATTCCACTTATTAAGAGGCAAAAAGGCAGAAATTCCCCTTATTTTGGAGCAAAAATGAAGAAATTCTCCTCTTTTATGGCAAAAAGTTATGCATTCCTCTTATTTTCGGGCAAAAAGTCAAAAATTCCCTATATGTTGGAGCAGAAAGACAGAAATTCTCCTTATTTTGGGCTAAAAGTCAGAAATTCCCCTTATTTTGGGGCAAAATTCCAGAATTTTCTCTTATTTTGGGGCAAAATTGCAGAAATATCACTTATTTTATGGCAAAATTGCAGAAATTTCAATTATTTCATGGAAAAAAGGCAGAAATTTTTATTATTTTGGGGCAAAAGTACAGAAATTTCTAATATTTTGTGGCAAAAATGCAGAAATTCCCCTTATTTTGAGGTAAAAAGTTTTATAATTCCCCTTATTTGGGGGCAAAAAGGCAGAAATTTCCCTTATTTTGGGGCAAAATTGCAGAAATTTCCCTTATTTTGGGGCAAAATTGCAGAAATTTCACTTATTTCAGGGTAATAAGTCAGAAATTCCTCTTATTTTGGGGCAAAAAAGACAGAAATTCCCTTTGTTTTGGGAAAAAAAGACAGAAATTACACTTATTTAGAAGCAAAAAGGCAGAAATTCCCCTTATTTTGGAGCAAAAATGAAGAAATTTTCCTCTTTTATGGCAAAAAGTTATGCATTCCTCATATTTTTGGGCCAAAAGTCAGAAATTCCCTATATGTTGGGGCAAAAAGACAGAAATTCTCCTTATTTTGGGGCAAAATTCAGATATTTCCTTTATTTTGCGGCAAAATTCCAGAAATTTCCCTTATTTTGGGGGAAAATTGCAGAAATTTCACTTATTTTGGGGCAAAATTGCAGAAATTTCACTTATTTCAGGGAAAAAAGGCAGAAATTTTCCTTATTTTTGGGCAAAAATGCAGAAATTCTTTATATTTTGTGGCAAAAATGCAGAAATTCCCCTTATTTTGAGGGAAAAAGGCTGAAATTCCCTTTATTTGGGGGCAAAAAGGCATATATTTCTCTTATTTTGGGGCAAAAAGACAGAAATTCCCCTTATTTTGTGGCAAAAAGGCAGAAATTTCTTTTATTTTGGGGCAAAATTGCAGAAATTTCACTTATTTCAGGGCATAATTCAAAAATTCCTTTTATTTTGGGGCAAAAAGACAGAAATTCCATTTATTTTTGGGTAAAAAGTAAGAAATTTCACTTATTTTGAGGTAAAAAGGCAGAAATTCCACTTATTTTGGGGCAAACATGAAGAAATTTTCTTTTTTTGTGGCAAAAGGTATACATTCCCCTTACTTTCGGGATAAAAACAGAAATTCCCCATATTTTGAAGCAAAATTGCAGAAATTCTCATAATTTTCGGGCAAAAAGGCAGAAATTCTCCTTATATTGGGGCACAGAAACAGAAAATCTCCTTTTTTCGGGACAAAACAGTCAGAAATTCCCCTTATTTTGGGGCAAAATTGCAGACATTTCCCTTATTTAGGGGCAAATTTGCAGAAATTTCACTTATTTCAGGGTAATAAGTCAGAAATTCCCCTTATTTTGGGGCAAAAAAGATAGAAATTACCTATGTTTTGGGAGAAAAAGACAGAAATTCCACTTATTTAGAAGCAAAAAGACAGAAATTCCCCTTATTTTGGAGCAAAAATGAAGAATTTTTCCTTTTCTATGGCAAAAAGGTATGCATTCCCATTATTTTCAGGCAAAAATGCAGAAATTCCCCGTATATTGGAGCAAAATTGCAGAAATTCCTCTAATTTTGGGGCAAAAGGCAGAAATTCCCTTTATTTTGGGGCGAAAATCAGGAATTCCCCTTATTCTGGGGAAAAATTCAAGGAAATTCCTTTATTTTGGGGCAAAATTGCAGGAAGTTACCTTATTTTGGGGCAAAATTCCAGAAATTTCTTTTATTTCGGGCAAAATTGAAGAAATTTCACTTATTTTCAGGTAAAGAGCCTGAAATTTCCTTTATTTTGGGGCACTAAGGGAGAAATTACCCTTATTTTGGGGCAAAATTGCAGACATTTCTCTTATTATGGGGAAAAATTGCAGAAATTTCCCTTATTTTAGGGAAGAATTGCAGAAATTTCACTTATTTCAGAGAAAAAAACCAAAAATTTTTTTTTTTATTTTGGGGCAAAAAAGCAGAAATTCCCATTATTTTGAGGCAAAAAAAGCAGAAATTCACCTTATTTTGGGGTAAAATTACATAAATGTCACATATTTCATGGCAAAAAGGCAGAAATTTCCCTTATTTTGGAGCAAAATTGCAGAAATTTCCCTTATTTTGGGGCAAATTGCAGAAATTTCACTTATTTTGGGGCAAAATTGCAGAAATTTCCCTTATTATGGGAAAAAATTGCAGAAATTTTTCTTATTTTAGGGCAAAATTGCAGAAATTTCACTTATTTCAGAGAAAAAAAGCAAAAATTTTTCTTATATTGGGGCAAAAGGCAGAAATTCCTATTATTTTGGGGCAAAAATGCAGAAATTCACCTTATTTTGGGGTAAAATTACAGAAATTTCACATATTTCAGGGCAAAAAAAGAGAAATTTCCCTTATTTTGGGGCAAAATTGCAGAAATTTCACTTATTTCAGGGTAATAAGTCAGAAATTTTTCTTATTTTGGAGCAAAAAAGACAGAAAATCTCTTTGTTTTGGGAGAAAAAGACAGACATTCCACTTATTTAGAGGCAAAAAAGCAGAAATTCTTCTTATTTTGGAGCAAAAATGAAGAAATTTTTTTAAGGCAAAAAGGTATGCATTCTTGTTATTTTCGAGCAAAAATGCAGAAATTTCCCGTATTTTGGAGCAAAATTGCAGAAATTCCCTTATTTGTGGGGCAAAAAGCATTCATTCCCTATATGTTGGGGCAAAAAGGCAGAAATTCCCCGTATTTTGGAGCAAAATTGCAGAAATTCCCCTAATTGTGGGGCAAAAAGGCAGAAATTCCCTATATGTTGGGGCAAACAGACAGAAATTCTCATTATTTTGGGGCAAGACTCAGAAATTCTACTTATGTTGGGGCGAAATTGCAAAAATTTCCCTTATTTTGGGGCAAAATTGCAGAAATTTCATTTATTTCAGGGAAAAAAGCAGAAATTTTCCTTATTTTGTGACAAAAAGGTAGAAATTTCTAATATATTGTGGCAAAAATGCAGAAATTCCCCTTATTTTGAGGTAAAAAGGCTGAAGTTCCCCTTATATGGGGGCAAAAAGGCCGAAATTTCCCTTAATTTGGGGCAAAATTGCAGAAATTTTACTTATTTCAGAGAAAAAAAGCAAAAATTTTTCTTATTTTGGGGAAAAAAGGCAGAAATTCCCATTATTTTGGGGCAAAAATGCAGAAATTCACCTTATTTTGGGGTAAAATTGCAGAATTTTCTCATATTTCAGGGCAAAAAAAGAGAAATTTCCCTTATTTTGGGGCAAAATTGCAGAAATTTCACTTATTTCAGGGTAATAAGTCAGAAATTTTCATTATTTTGGAGCAAAAAAGACAGAAAATCCCTTTGTTTTGGGGGAAAAAGACAGACATTCTACTTATTTAGAGGCAAAAAAGCAGAAATTCCCCTTATTTTGGAGCAAAAATAAAGAAAATTTTTTTAAGGCAAAAAGGTATGCATTCTTCTTATTTTCGGGCAAAAGCAGAAATTTCCCGTATTTTGGAGCAAAATTGCAGAAATTCCCCTAATTGTGCGGCAAAAATGCAGAAATTCCCCATATGTTGGGGCAAAAAGACAGAAATTCTCCTTATTTTGAGGCAAAACTCAGAAATTCCACTTATTTTGGGGCAAAATTCCAAAAATTTCCTTTATTTTGGGGCAAAATTGCAGAAATTTCACTTATTTTGGGGCGAAATTGCAGAAATTTCACTTATTTTGGGTCAAAATTGCAGAAATTTCACTTATTTCAGAGACAAAAGGCAGAAATTTTGCTAATTTTGGGGCAAAATTGCCAAAATTTCACTTATTTCAGTGAAAAAAAGGCAAAAATTTTTCTTATTTTGGGGCAAAAAGGCAGAAATTCCCATTATTTTGGGGCAAAAAAACAGATATTGACCTTATTTTGGGGTAAAATTGCAGTAATTTCACATATTTCAGGGCAAAAAGGCAGAAATTTCCCTTATTTAGGGGTAAAATTGCAGAAATTTCACATATTTCAGGGCAAAAAGGCAGAAATTTCCCTTATTTTGGGACAAAATTGCAGAATTTCACTTATTTCAGTGTAATAAGTCAGAAATTCTTCTTATTTTGGGGCAAAAAAGACAGAAATTCCCTTTGTTTTGGGGGAAAAAGACAGAAATTCCACTTATTTAGAGGCAAAAAAGCAGAAATTCTTCTTATTTTGGAGCAAAAATGAAGAAATTTTCCTCTTTTATGGCAAAAAGTTATGCATTCCTCTTATTTTCGGGCAAAAAGGCAGAAGTTCCCCGTATTTTGTAGCAAAATTGCAGAAATTCCCCTAATTGTGAAGCAAAAAGGCAGAAATTCCCTATATGTTAGGGCAAAAAAACAGAAATTCTCCTTATTTTGCTGCAAAACTCAGAATTTTCTCTTATTTTGGGGCAAAATTCCAGAAATTTCACTTATATTGGGGCAAAATTGCAGAAATTTCCCATATTTTGGGGCAAAATTGCAGAAATTTCACTTATTTCAGGGAAAAAAGGCAGAAATTTTTCTTATTTTGGGGCAAACATGCAGAATTTCTTAATATTTGGTGGCAAAAATGCAGAAATTCTCTTTCTTTTGTGGTAAAAAGGCTGAAATTCCCCTTATATGGGGGCAAATAACCAGAAATTTCCCTTATTTTGGAGAAAAAAAAACAGAAATTCCCCTTATTTTGTGGCAAAAAGGCAGAAATTTCTTTTATTTTGGGGCAAAATTGCAGAAATTTCACTTATTTCAGAGCATAATTCAAAAATTCCTTTTATTTTGGGGCAAAATACAGAAATTCCATTTATTTTTGGGTAAAAAGGCAGAAATATCACTTATTTTGAGGTAAAAAGGCAGAAATTCCTCTTATTTTGCGGCAAAAATGAAGAAATTTCCCTTTTTTTGTGGCAAAAGATATACATTCCCCTTACTTTCTGGATAATAAGCAAAAATTCCCCGTATTTTGAAGCAAAATTTCAGTAATTCTCATAATTTTCGGGCAAAAAGGCAGAAATTCTCCTTATTTTTGGGTAAAAAGACAGAAAATCTCCTTTTTTTGGGAGCAAACAGTCAGAAATTCCTTTTATTTTGTGGAAAAAGGCAGAAATTTCTTTTATTTTGAGGCAAAATTGCAGAAATTTCAATTATTTCAGGGCATAATTCAAAAATTCCTTTTATTTTGGGGCAAAAAGACAGAAATTTTGTTTATTTTTGGGTAAAAAGGCAGAAATTTCACTTATATTGAGGTAAAAAGGCAGAAATTCCTCTTATTTTGGGGCAAAAATGAAGAAATTTCCCTTTTTTGTGGCAAAAGGTATACATTCCCCTTACTTTCAGGATAAAAAGCAGAAATTCCCCGTATTTTGAAGCAAAATTGCAGAAATTCTCATAATTTTCGGGCAAAAAGGCAGAAATTCTCCTTATTTTAAGGCAAAAAGGCAGAAAATCTCCTTTTTTCGGGAGCAAAAGGTCAGAAATTCCCCATATTTTTGGGCAAAATTGCAGAAATTTCCTTTACATTGGGGCAAAATTGCAGAAATTTCCTTTACATTGGGGCAAAATTGCAGAAATTTCACTTATTTCAGAGAAAAAAAGCAAAAATTTCTCGTATTTTGGGGCAAAACGGCAAAAATTCCCATTATTTTCGGGCAAAAAAGGCAGAAATTCACCTTATTTTGGGGTAAAATTGCAGAAATTTCACATATTTCAGGGCAAAAGGCAGAAATTTCCCTTATTTTGGGGCAAAATTACAGAAAATTCAATTATTTTAGGGTAATAAGTCAGAAATTCCCCTTATTTTGGGGCAAAAAAAACAGAAATTTTCTTTGTTTTGGCGAAAAAAGACAGAAATTCCACTGATTTAGAGGCAAAAAGGCAGAAATTCCCCTTATTTTGGAGCAAAAATAAAGAAATTTCCCTTTTTTATGGCGAAAATTATGCATTCCCCTTAATTTCGGGCAAAAAGGCAGAAATTCCCCGTATTTTGGAGCAAAATTGCAGAAATTCCCCTAATTGTGGGGCAAAAAGGCAGAAATTTCCTATATGTTAGGGCAAAAATACAGAAATTCTCCTTATTTTGGGGCAAAACTCAGAAATTCCACTTATTTTAGGGCAAAATTGCAAAAATTTCATTTATTTCAGTGAAAAAAGCCAAAAATTTTCCTTATTTTGTGACAAAAAGGTAGAAATTTCTAATATTTTGTGGCAAAAATGCAGAAATTCCCCTTATTTTGAGGTAAAAAGGCTGAAGTTCCCCTTATATGGGGGCAAAAAGGCCGAAATTTCCCTTAATTTGGGGCAAAATTGCAGAAATTTCACTTATTTCAGAGAAAAAAAGCAAAAATTTTTCTTATTTTGGAGAGAAAAGGCAGAAATTCCCATTATTTTGGGGCAAAAATGCAGAAATTCACCTTATTGTGGGATAAAATGGCAGAATTTTCTCATATTTCAGGGCAAAAAGGGAGAAATTTCCCTTATTTTGGGGCAAAATTGCAGAAATTTCACTTATTTCAGGGTAATAAGTCAGAAATTTTCCTTATTATGGAGGAAAAAAGACAGCAAATCCCTTTGTTTTGGGGGAAAAAGACAGACATTAAAATTATTTAGAGGCAAAAAAGCAGAAATTCCTCTTATTTTGGAGCAAAAATAAAGAAATTTCTTTTTTTTAAAGCAAAAAGGTATGCATTCTTCTTATTTTCAGGCAAAAGCAGAAATTCTCCGTATTTTGGAGCAAAATTGCAGAATTTCCTCTAATTGTGGGGCAAAAATGCAGAAATTCCCTATATGTTGGGGCAAAAAGACAGAAATTCTCCTTATTTTGAGGCAAAACTCAGAAATTCCACTTATTTTGGGGCAAAATTCCAGAAATTTCACTTATTTTGGGGAAATATTGCAGAAATTTCACTTATTTTGGGGCGAAATTGCAGAAATTTCACTCATTTCAGGGAAAAAAGGCAGAAATTTTTCCTTATTTTGGGGCAAAAAGGCAGAAAATTCTAATATTTTGTGGCAAAAATGCAGAAATTCTCTTTATTTTGAGGTAAAAAGTCTGAAATTCTCCTTATTTGGGGGCAAAAATGCAGAAAATTCTTTAATTTGGGGGCAAAATTGCAGAAATTTCACTTATTTCAGGGTAATGAGTCAGAAATTCCCCTTATTCTGGAGCAAAAAATACAGAAATTCCCTTTGTTTTGGGGGAATAATACAGAAATTCCACTTATTTAGAGGCAAAAAGGCAGAAATTCCCCTTATTTTGGAGCAAAAATGAAGAAATTTCCCTTTTTATGGCAAAAAGGTATGCATTCCCATTATTTTCGGGCAAAATGGCAGAAATTCCCCGTATTTTGGAGCAAAATTGCAGAAATTCCCCTAATTTTGGGGCGAAAGGCAGATATTCCCTTTATTTTGGGGCAAAAATCAGAAATTCCCCTTATTTTAGGGCAAAATTCCAGAAATTTCCTTCATTTTGGGGCAAAATTGCAGGAATATATCTTATTTTGAGCAAACTTGCCGAAATTTCACTTATTTGAGGCAAAATTGCAGAAATTTTACATATTTTCAGGTAAAAAGGCTGAAATTTCCTTTATTTTGGGGAAAAAGGAGAAATTCTCTTTATTTTGGGGCAAAATTGCAGAAATTTCCCTTATTATGAGAAAAAATTGCAGAAATTTCCCATATTTTAGGGCAAAATTGCAAAAATTTCACTTATTTCTTAGAAAAAAAACAAAAATTTTTCTTATTTTGGGGCAAAAAGGAAGAAATTCCCATTATTTTGGGTCAAAAAGACAGAAATTCACCTTATTTTGGGGTAAAATTGCAGAAATTTCACATATTTCAGGGCAAAAAGGCAGAAATTTCCCTGATTTTGGAACAAAATTGCAGAAATTTCACTTATTTTGGGGCGAAATTGCAGCAATTTCACTTATTTCAGGGAAAAAAGGCAGAAAGTTTTCCTTATTTTGGGGCAAAAAGGCAGAAATTTCTAATATTTTGTGGCAAAAATGCAGAAATTCCCCTTATTTTGAGGTAAAAAGGCTAAAATTCTCCTTATTTGGGGGCAAAAATGCAGAAAATTCTTTTATTTGGGGGCAAAATTGCAGAAATTTCACTTATTTCAGGGTAATGAGTCAGAAATTCCCCTTATTTTGGAGCAAAAAATACAGAAATTCCCTTTGTTTTGGGGGAATAAGATAGAAATTCCACTTATTTAGAGGCAAAAAGGCAGAAATTCCCTTTATTTTGGAGCAAAAATGAAGAAATTTCCCTTTTTATGGCAAAAAGGTATGCATTCCCATTATTTTCGGGCAAAAAGGCAGAAATTCCCCGTATTTTAGAGCAAAATTGCAGAAATTCCCCTAATTTTGGGGCGAAAGGCAGAAATTCCCTTTATTTTGAAGCAAAAATCAGAAATTCCCCTTATTTTAGGGCAAAATTCCAGAAATTTCCTTCATTTTGGGGCAAAATTGCAGGAATTTAACTTATTTTGGGGCAAAATTGCAGAAATTTCACTTATTTGAGGCAAAATTGCAGAAATTTTACTTATTTTTAGGTAAAAAGGCTGAAATTTCCTTTATTTTGGGGAAAAAAGGAGAAATTCTCTTTATTTTGGGGCAAAATTGCAGAAATTTCCCTTATTATGGGGAAAAATTGGAGAAATTTCCCATATTTTAGGGCAAAATTGCAAAAATTTCACTTATTTAAGAGAAAAAAATTTTTCTTATTTTGGGGCAAAAAGGAAAAAATTCCCATTATTTTGGGTCAAAAAAGCAGATATTCACCTTATTTTGGGGTAAAATTGCAGAAATTTCACATATTTCAGGGCAAAAAGGCAGAAATTTCCCTTATTTTGGGGCAAAATTGCAGAATTTCACTTATTTCAGAGTAATAAGTCAAAAATTCTTCTTATTTTGGGGCAAAAAAGACAGAAATTCCCTTTGTTTTGGGGGAAAAAGACAGAAATTCCACTTATTTAGAGGCAAAAAAGCAGAAATTCTTCTTATTTTGGAGCAAAAATGAAGAAATTTTCCTCTTTTATGGCAAAAAGTTATGCATTCCTCTTATTTCCGGGCAAAAAGGCAGAAGTTCCCCGTATTTTGTAGCAAAATTGCAGAAATTCCCCTAATGGTGAAGCAAAAAGGCAGAAATTCCCTATATGTTGGGGCAAAAAGACAGAAATTCTCCTTATTTTGGTGCAAAACTCAGAATTTTCTCTTATTTTGGGGCAAAATTCCAGAAATTTCACTTATTTTGGGGCAAAATTGCAGAAATTTCACTCATTTCAAGGAAAAAAGCAGAAATTTTCCTTATTTTGGGGCAAAAAGGCAGAAATTCCTAATATTTTGTGCAAAATTCAGAAATTCCCCTTATTTTGAGGTAAAAAGACTGAAATTCCCCTTATTTGGGGGCAAAAAAAACAGAAATTTCCCTTATATTGGGGTAAAATTGCAGAAATTTCACTTATTTCAGAGTAATAAGTCAGAAATTTTCTTTATTTGGGGGCAAAAATGACAGAAATTCCCTTTGTTTTGGGGGAAAAAGACAGAAATTCCACTTATTTAGAGGCAAAAAAGCAGAAATTCCCCATATTTTGGAGCAAAAATAAAGAAATTTCTTCTTTTTAAGGCAAAAAAGTATGCATTCTTCTTATTTTCGGGCAAAAGCAGAAATTCCCCGTATTTTGGAGCAAAATTGCAGAAATTCCCCTAATTGTGGGGCAAAAATGCAGAAATTCCCTATATGTTTGGGCAAAAAGACAGAAATTCTCCTTATTTTGAGGCAAAACTCAGAAATTCCCCTTATTTTGGGGCAAAATTCCAGAAATTTCCCTTAATTTGGGGCAAAATTGCAGAAATTTCACTTATTTTGGGGCGAAATTGCAGAAAATTCACTCATTTCAGGGAAAAAAGGCAGAAATTTTTCCTTATTTTGGGGCAAAAAGGCAGAAATTTCTAATATTTTGTGGCAAAAATGCAGAAATTCCCCTTATTTTGAGGTAAAAAGGCTGAAGTTCCCCTTATATGGGGGCAAAAAGGCCGAAATTTCCCTTAATTTGGGGCAAAATTGCAGAAATTTCACTTATTTCAGAGAAAAAAAGCAAAAATTTTTCTTATTTTGGAGAGAAAAGGCAGAAATTCCCATTATTTTGGGGCAAAAATGCAGAAATTCACCTTATTGTGGGATAAAATGGCAGAATTTTCTCATATTTCAGGGCAAAAAGGGAGAAATTTCCCTTATTTTGGGGCAAAATTGCAGAAATTTCACTTATTTCAGGGTAATAAGTCAGAAATTTTCCTTATTATGGAGGAAAAAAGACAGCAAATCCCTTTGTTTTGGGGGAAAAAGACAGACATTAAAATTATTTAGAGGCAAAAAAGCAGAAATTCCTCTTATTTTGGAGCAAAAATAAAGAAATTTCTTTTTTTTAAAGCAAAAAGGTATGCATTCTTCTTATTTTCAGGCAAAAGCAGAAATTCCCCGTATTTTGGAGCAAAATTGCAGAATTTCCTCTAATTGTGGGGCAAAAATGCAGAAATTCCCTATATGTTTGGGCAAAAAGACAGAAATTCTCCTTATTTTGAGGCAAAACTCAGAAATTCCACTTATTTTGGGGCAAAATTCCAGAAATTTCACTTATTTTGGGGAAATATTGCAGAAATTTCACTTATTTTGGGGCGAAATTGCAGAAATTTCACTCATTTCAGGGAAAAAAGGCAGAAATTTTTCCTTATTTTGGGGCAAAAAGGCAGAAAATTCTAATATTTTGTGGCAAAAATGCAGAAATTCTCTTTATTTTGAGGTAAAAAGTCTGAAATTCTCCTTATTTGGGGGCAAATATGCAGAAAATTCTTTAATTTGGGGGCAAAATTGCAGAAATTTCACTTATTTCAGGGTAATGAGTCAGAAATTCCCCTTATTCTGGAGCAAAAAATACAGAAATTCCCTTTGTTTTGGGGGAATAATACAGAAATTCCACTTATTTAGAGGCAAAAAGGCAGAAATTCCCCTTATTTTGGAGCAAAAATGAAGAAATTTCCCTTTTTATGGCAAAAAGGTATGCATTCCCATTATTTTCGGGCAAAATGGCAGAAATTCCCCGTATTTTGGAGCAAAATTGCAGAAATTCCCCTAATTTTGGGGCGAAAGGCAGATATTCCCTTTATTTTGGGGCAAAAATCAGAAATTCCCCTTATTTTAGGGCAAAATTCCAGAAATTTCCTTCATTTTGGGGCAAAATTGCAGGAATATATCTTATTTTGAGCAAACTTGCCGAAATTTCACTTATTTGAGGCAAAATTGCAGAAATTTTACATATTTTCAGGTAAAAAGGCTGAAATTTCCTTTATTTTGGGGAAAAAGGAGAAATTCTCTTTATTTTGGGGCAAAATTGCAGAAATTTCCCTTATTATGAGAAAAAATTGCAGAAATTTCCCATATTTTAGGGCAAAATTGCAAAAATTTCACTTATTTCTTAGAAAAAAAACAAAAATTTTTCTTATTTTGGGGCAAAAAGGAAGAAATTCCCATTATTTTGGGTCAAAAAGACAGAAATTCACCTTATTTTGGGGTAAAATTGCAGAAATTTCACATATTTCAGGGCAAAAAGGCAGAAATTTCCCTGATTTTGGAACAAAATTGCAGAAATTTCACTTATTTTGGGGCGAAATTGCAGCAATTTCACTTATTTCAGGGAAAAAAGGCAGAAAGTTTTCCTTATTTTGGGGCAAAAAGGCAGAAATTTCTAATATTTTGTGGCAAAAATGCAGAAATTCCCCTTATTTTGAGGTAAAAAGGCTAAAATTCTCCTTATTTGGGGGCAAAAATGCAGAAAATTCTTTTATTTGGGGGCAAAATTGCAGAAATTTCACTTATTTCAGGGTAATGAGTCAGAAATTCCCCTTATTTTGGAGCAAAAAATACAGAAATTCCCTTTGTTTTGGGGGAATAAGATAGAAATTCCACTTATTTAGAGGCAAAAAGGCAGAAATTCCCTTTATTTTGGAGCAAAAATGAAGAAATTTCCCTTTTTATGGCAAAAAGGTATGCATTCCCATTATTTTCGGGCAAAAAGGCAGAAATTCCCCGTATTTTAGAGCAAAATTGCAGAAATTCCCCTAATTTTGGGGCGAAAGGCAGAAATTCCCTTTATTTTGAAGCAAAAATCAGAAATTCCCCTTATTTTAGGGCAAAATTCCAGAAATTTCCTTCATTTTGGGGCAAAATTGCAGGAATTTAACTTATTTTGGGGCAAAATTGCAGAAATTTCACTTATTTGAGGCAAAATTGCAGAAATTTTACTTATTTTTAGGTAAAAAGGCTGAAATTTCCTTTATTTTGGGGAAAAAAGGAGAAATTCTCTTTATTTTGGGGCAAAATTGCAGAAATTTCCCTTATTATGGGGAAAAATTGGAGAAATTTCCCATATATTAGGGCAAAATTGCAAAAATTTCACTTATTTAAGAGAAAAAAATTTTTCTTATTTTGGGGCAAAAAGGAAAAAATTCCCATTATTTTGGGTCAAAAAAGCAGATATTCACCTTATTTTGGGGTAAAATTGCAGAAATTTCACATATTTCAGGGCAAAAAGGCAGAAATTTCCCTTATTTTGGGGCAAAATTGCAGAATTTCACTTATTTCAGAGTAATAAGTCAAAAATTCTTCTTATTTTGGGGCAAAAAAGACAGAAATTCCCTTTGTTTTGGGGGAAAAAGACAGAAATTCCACTTATTTAGAGGCAAAAAAGCAGAAATTCTTCTTATTTTGGAGCAAAAATGAAGAAATTTTCCTCTTTTATGGCAAAAAGTTATGCATTCCTCTTATTTCCGGGCAAAAAGGCAGAAGTTCCCCGTATTTTGTAGCAAAATTGCAGAAATTCCCCTAATGGTGAAGCAAAAAGGCAGAAATTCCCTATATGTTGGGGCAAAAAGACAGAAATTCTCCTTATTTTGGTGCAAAACTCAGAATTTTCTCTTATTTTGGGGCAAAATTCCAGAAATTTCACTTATTTTGGGGCAAAATTGCAGAAATTTCACTCATTTCAAGGAAAAAAGCAGAAATTTTCCTTATTTTGGGGCAAAAAGGCAGAAATTCCTAATATTTTGTGCCAAAATTCAGAAATTCCCCTTATTTTGAGGTAAAAAGACTGAAATTCCCCTTATTTGGGGGCAAAAAGGCAGAAATTTCCTTTATATTGGGGTAAAATTGCAGAAATTTCACTTATTTCAGAGTAATAAGTCAGAAATTTTCTTTATTTGGGGGCAAAAATGACAGAAATTCCCTTTGTTTTGGGGGAAAAAGACAGAAATTCCACTTATTTAGAGGCAAAAAAGCAGAAATTCCCCATATTTTGGAGCAAAAATAAAGAAATTTCTTTTTTTTAAGGCAAAAAAGTATGCATTCTTCTTATTTTCGGGCAAAAGCAGAAATTCCCCGTATTTTGGAGCAAAATTGCAGAAATTCCCCTAATTGTGGGGCAAAAATGCAGAAATTCCCTATATGTTTGGGCAAAAAGACAGAAATTCTCCTTATTTTGAGGCAAAACTCAGAAATTCCCCTTATTTTGGGGCAAAATTCCAGAAATTTCCCTTAATTTGGGGCAAAATTGCAGAAATTTCACTTATTTTGGGGCGAAATTGCAGAAAATTCACTCATTTCAGGGAAAAAAGGCAGAAATTTTTCCTTATTTTGGGGCAAAAAGGCAGAAATTTCTAATATTTTGTGGCAAAAATGCAGAAATTCCCCTTATTTTGAGGTAAAAAGGCTGAAGTTCCCCTTATATGGGGGCAAAAAGGCCGAAATTTCCCTTAATTTGGGGCAAAATTGCAGAAATATCACTTATTTCAGAGAAAAAAAGCAAAAATTTTTCTTATTTTGGAGAGAAAAGGCAGAAATTCCCATTATTTTGGGGCAAAAATGCAGAAATTCACCATATTGTGGGATAAAATGGCAGAATTTTCTCATATTTCAGGGCAAAAAGGGAGAAATTTCCCTTATTTTGGGGCAAAATTGCAGAAATTTCACTTATTTCAGGGTAATAAGTCAGAAATTTTCCTTATTATGGAGGAAAAAAGACAGCAAATCCCTTTGTTTTGGGGGAAAAAGACAGACATTAAAATTATTTAGAGGCAAAAAAGCAGAAATTCCTCTTATTTTGGAGCAAAAATAAAGAAATTTCTTTTTTTTAAAGCAAAAAGGTATGCATTCTTCTTATTTTCAGGCAAAAGCAGAAATTCCCCGTATTTTGGAGCAAAATTGCAGAATTTCCTCTAATTGTGGGGCAAAAATGCAGAAATTCCCTATATGTTGGGGCAAAAAGACAGAAATTCTCCTTATTTTGAGGCAAAACTCAGAAATTCCACTTATTTTGGGGCAAAATTCCAGAAATTTCACTTATTTTGGGGAAATATTGCAGAAATTTCACTTATTTTGGGGCGAAATTGCAGAAATTTCACTCATTTCAGGGAAAAAAGGCAGAAATTTTTCCTTATTTTGGGGCAAAAAGGCAGAAAATTCTAATATTTTGTGGCAAAAATGCAGAAATTCTCTTTATTTTGAGGTAAAAAGTCTGAAATTCTCCTTATTTGGGGGCAAAAATGCAGAAAATTCTTTTATTTGGGGGCAAAATTGCAGAAATTTCACTTATTTCAGGGTAATGAGTCAGAAATTCCCCTTATTTTGGAGCAAAAAATACAGAAATTCCCTTTGTTTTGGGGGAATAAGATAGAAATTCCACTTATTTAGAGGCAAAAAGGCAGAAATTCCCTTTATTTTGGAGCAAAAATGAAGAAATTTCCCTTTTTATGGCAAAAAGGTATGCATTCCCATTATTTTCGGGCAAAAAGGCAGAAATTCCCCGTATTTTAGAGCAAAATTGCAGAAATTCCCCTAATTTTGGGGCGAAAGGCAGAAATTCCCTTTATTTTGAAGCAAAAATCAGAAATTCCCCTTATTTTAGGGCAAAATTCCAGAAATTTCCTTCATTTTGGGGCAAAATTGCAGGAATTTAACTTATTTTGGGGCAAAATTGCAGAAATTTCACTTATTTGAGGCAAAATTGCAGAAATTTTACTTATTTTTAGGTAAAAAGGCTGAAATTTCCTTTATTTTGGGGAAAAAAGGAGAAATTCTCTTTATTTTGGGGCAAAATTGCAGAAATTTCCCTTATTATGGGGAAAAATTGGAGAAATTTCCCATATATTAGGGCAAAATTGCAAAAATTTCACTTATTTAAGAGAAAAAAATTTTTCTTATTTTGGGGCAAAAAGGAAAAAATTCCCATTATTTTGGGTCAAAAAAGCAGATATTCACCTTATTTTGGGGTAAAATTGCAGAAATTTCACATATTTCAGGGCAAAAAGGCAGAAATTTCCCTTATTTTGGGGCAAAATTGCAGAATTTCACTTATTTCAGAGTAATAAGTCAAAAATTCTTCTTATTTTGGGGCAAAAAAGACAGAAATTCCCTTTGTTTTGGGGGAAAAAGACAGAAATTCCACTTATTTAGAGGCAAAAAAGCAGAAATTCTTCTTATTTTGGAGCAAAAATGAAGAAATTTTCCTCTTTTATGGCAAAAAGTTATGCATTCCTCTTATTTCCGGGCAAAAAGGCAGAAGTTCCCCGTATTTTGTAGCAAAATTGCAGAAATTCCCCTAATGGTGAAGCAAAAAGGCAGAAATTCCCTATATGTTGGGGCAAAAAGACAGAAATTCTCCTTATTTTGGTGCAAAACTCAGAATTTTCTCTTATTTTGGGGCAAAATTCCAGAAATTTCACTTATTTTGGGGCAAAATTGCAGAAATTTCACTCATTTCAAGGAAAAAAGCAGAAATTTTCCTTATTTTGGGGCAAAAAGGCAGAAATTCCTAATATTTTGTGCCAAAATTCAGAAATTCCCCTTATTTTGAGGTAAAAAGACTGAAATTCCCCTTATTTGGGGGCAAAAAGGCAGAAATTTCCTTTATATTGGGGTAAAATTGCAGAAATTTCACTTATTTCAGAGTAATAAGTCAGAAATTTTCTTTATTTGGGGGCAAAAATGACAGAAATTCCCTTTGTTTTGGGGGAAAAAGACAGAAATTCCACTTATTTAGAGGCAAAAAAGCAGAAATTCCCCATATTTTGGAGCAAAAATAAAGAAATTTCTTTTTTTTAAGGCAAAAAAGTATGCATTCTTCTTATTTTCGGGCAAAAGCAGAAATTCCCCGTATTTTGGAGCAAAATTGCAGAAATTCCCCTAATTGTGGGGCAAAAATGCAGAAATTCCCTATATGTTTGGGCAAAAAGACAGAAATTCTCCTTATTTTGAGGCAAAACTCAGAAATTCCCCTTATTTTGGGGCAAAATTCCAGAAATTTCCCTTAATTTGGGGCAAAATTGCAGAAATTTCACTTATTTTGGGGCGAAATTGCAGAAAATTCACTCATTTCAGGGAAAAAAGGCAGAAATTTTTCCTTATTTTGGGGCAAAAAGGCAGAAATTTCTAATATTTTGTGGCAAAAATGCAGAAATTCCCCTTATTTTGAGGTAAAAAGGCTGAAGTTCCCCTTATATGGGGGCAAAAAGGCCGAAATTTCCCTTAATTTGGGGCAAAATTGCAGAAATATCACTTATTTCAGAGAAAAAAAGCAAAAATTTTTCTTATTTTGGAGAGAAAAGGCAGAAATTCCCATTATTTTGGGGCAAAAATGCAGAAATTCACCATATTGTGGGATAAAATGGCAGAATTTTCTCATATTTCAGGGCAAAAAGGGAGAAATTTCCCTTATTTTGGGGCAAAATTGCAGAAATTTCACTTATTTCAGGGTAATAAGTCAGAAATTTTCCTTATTATGGAGGAAAAAAGACAGCAAATCCCTTTGTTTTGGGGGAAAAAGACAGACATTAAAATTATTTAGAGGCAAAAAAGCAGAAATTCCTCTTATTTTGGAGCAAAAATAAAGAAA
Source organism: Micromys minutus (assembly GCF_963924665.1). Lineage (NCBI taxonomy): Eukaryota > Metazoa > Chordata > Mammalia > Rodentia > Muridae > Micromys > Micromys minutus. Next base: position 118,214 of record NW_027667319.1, on the reverse strand, counting down.
TTTCTTTTTTTTAAAGCAAAAAGGTATGCATTCTTCTTATTTTCAGGCAAAAGCAGAAATTCCCCGTATTTTGGAGCAAAATTGCAGAATTTCCTCTAATTGTGGGGCAAAAATGCAGAAATTCCCTATATGTTGGGGCAAAAAGACAGAAATTCTCCTTATTTTGAGGCAAAACTCAGAAATTCCACTTATTTTGGGGCAAAATTCCAGAAATTTCACTTATTTTGGGGAAATATTGCAGAAATTTCACTTATTTTGGGGCGAAATTGCAGAAATTTCACTCATTTCAGGGAAAAAAGGCAGAAATTTTTCCTTATTTTGGGGCAAAAAGGCAGAAAATTCTAATATTTTGTGGCAAAAATGCAGAAATTCTCTTTATTTTGAGGTAAAAAGTCTGAAATTCTCCTTATTTGGGGGCAAAAATGCAGAAAATTCTTTAATTTGGGGGCAAAATTGCAGAAATTTCACTTATTTCAGGGTAATGAGTCAGAAATTCCCCTTATTCTGGAGCAAAAAATACAGAAATTCCCTTTGTTTTGGGGGAATAATACAGAAATTCCACTTATTTAGAGGCAAAAAGGCAGAAATTCCCCTTATTTTGGAGCAAAAATGAAGAAATTTCCCTTTTTATGGCAAAAAGGTATGCATTCCCATTATTTTCGGGCAAAATGGCAGAAATTCCCCGTATTTTGGAGCAAAATTGCAGAAATTCCCCTAATTTTGGGGCGAAAGGCAGATATTCCCTTTATTTTGGGGCAAAAATCAGAAATTCCCCTTATTTTAGGGCAAAATTCCAGAAATTTCCTTCATTTTGGGGCAAAATTGCAGGAATATATCTTATTTTGAGCAAACTTGCCGAAATTTCACTTATTTGAGGCAAAATTGCAGAAATTTTACATATTTTCAGGTAAAAAGGCTGAAATTTCCTTTATTTTGGGGAAAAAGGAGAAATTCTCTTTATTTTGGGGCAAAATTGCAGAAATTTCCCTTATTATGAGAAAAAATTGCAGAAATTTCCCATATTTTAGGGCAAAATTGCAAAAATTTCACTTATTTCTTAGAAAAAAAACAAAAATTTTTCTTATTTTGGGGCAAAAAGGAAGAAATTCCCATTATTTTGGGTCAAAAAGACAGAAATTCACCTTATTTTGGGGTAAAATTGCAGAAATTTCACATATTTCAGGGCAAAAAGGCAGAAATTTCCCTGATTTTGGAACAAAATTGCAGAAATTTCACTTATTTTGGGGCGAAATTGCAGCAATTTCACTTATTTCAGGGAAAAAAGGCAGAAAGTTTTCCTTATTTTGGGGCAAAAAGGCAGAAATTTCTAATATTTTGTGGCAAAAATGCAGAAATTCCCCTTATTTTGAGGTAAAAAGGCTAAAATTCTCCTTATTTGGGGGCAAAAATGCAGAAAATTCTTTTATTTGGGGGCAAAATTGCAGAAATTTCACTTATTTCAGGGTAATGAGTCAGAAATTCCCCTTATTTTGGAGCAAAAAATACAGAAATTCCCTTTGTTTTGGGGGAATAAGATAGAAATTCCACTTATTTAGAGGCAAAAAGGCAGAAATTCCCTTTATTTTGGAGCAAAAATGAAGAAATTTCCCTTTTTATGGCAAAAAGGTATGCATTCCCATTATTTTCGGGCAAAAAGGCAGAAATTCCCCGTATTTTAGAGCAAAATTGCAGAAATTCCCCTAATTTTGGGGCGAAAGGCAGAAATTCCCTTTATTTTGAAGCAAAAATCAGAAATTCCCCTTATTTTAGGGCAAAATTCCAGAAATTTCCTTCATTTTGGGGCAAAATTGCAGGAATTTAACTTATTTTGGGGCAAAATTGCAGAAATTTCACTTATTTGAGGCAAAATTGCAGAAATTTTACTTATTTTTAGGTAAAAAGGCTGAAATTTCCTTTATTTTGGGGAAAAAAGGAGAAATTCTCTTTATTTTGGGGCAAAATTGCAGAAATTTCCCTTATTATGGGGAAAAATTGGAGAAATTTCCCATATTTTAGGGCAAAATTGCAAAAATTTCACTTATTTAAGAGAAAAAAATTTTTCTTATTTTGGGGCAAAAAGGAAAAAATTCCCATTATTTTGGGTCAAAAAAGCAGATATTCACCTTATTTTGGGGTAAAATTGCAGAAATTTCACATATTTCAGGGCAAAAAGGCAGAAATTTCCCTTATTTTGGGGCAAAATTGCAGAATTTCACTTATTTCAGAGTAATAAGTCAAAAATTCTTCTTATTTTGGGGCAAAAAAGACAGAAATTCCCTTTGTTTTGGGGGAAAAAGACAGAAATTCCACTTATTTAGAGGCAAAAAAGCAGAAATTCTTCTTATTTTGGAGCAAAAATGAAGAAATTTTCCTCTTTTATGGCAAAAAGTTATGCATTCCTCTTATTTCCGGGCAAAAAGGCAGAAGTTCCCCGTATTTTGTAGCAAAATTGCAGAAATTCCCCTAATGGTGAAGCAAAAAGGCAGAAATTCCCTATATGTTGGGGCAAAAAGACAGAAATTCTCCTTATTTTGGTGCAAAACTCAGAATTTTCTCTTATTTTGGGGCAAAATTCCAGAAATTTCACTTATTTTGGGGCAAAATTGCAGAAATTTCACTCATTTCAAGGAAAAAAGCAGAAATTTTCCTTATTTTGGGGCAAAAAGGCAGAAATTCCTAATATTTTGTGCCAAAATTCAGAAATTCCCCTTATTTTGAGGTAAAAAGACTGAAATTCCCCTTATTTGGGGGCAAAAAGGCAGAAATTTCCCTTATATTGGGGTAAAATTGCAGAAATTTCACTTATTTCAGAGTAATAAGTCAGAAATTTTCTTTATTTGGGGGCAAAAATGACAGAAATTCCCTTTGTTTTGGGGGAAAAAGACAGAAATTCCACTTATTTAGAGGCAAAAAAGCAGAAATTCCCCATATTTTGTAGCAAAAATAAAGAAATTTCTTTTTTTTAAGGCAAAAAAGTATGCATTCTTCTTATTTTCGGGCAAAAGCAGAAATTCCCCGTATTTTGGAGCAAAATTGCAGAAATTCCCCTAATTGTGGGGCAAAAATGCAGAAATTCCCTATATGTTTGGGCAAAAAGACAGAAATTCTCCTTATTTTGAGGCAAAACTCAGAAATTCCCCTTATTTTGGGGCAAAATTCCAGAAATTTCCCTTAATTTGGGGCAAAATTGCAGAAATTTCACTTATTTTGGGGCGAAATTGCAGAAAATTCACTCATTTCAGGGAAAAAAGGCAGAAATTTTTCCTTATTTGGGGCAAAAAGGCAGAAATTTCTAATATTTTGTGGCAAAAATGCAGAAATTCCCCTTATTTTGAGGTAAAAAGGCTAAAATTCTCCTTATTTGGGGGCAAAAATGCAGAAAATTCTTTTATTTGGGGGCAAAATTGCAGAAATTTCACTTATTTCAGGGTAATGAGTCAGAAATTCCCCTTATTTTGGAGCAAAAAATACAGAAATTCCCTTTGTTTTGGGGGAATAAGACAGAAATTCCACTTATTTAGAGGCAAAAAGGCAGAAATTCCCTTTATTTTGGAGCAAAAATGAAGAAATTTCCCTTTTTATGGCAAAAAGGTATGCATTCCCATTATTTTCGGGCAAAAAGGCAGAAATTCCCCGTATTTTGGAGCAAAATTGCAGAAATTCCCCTAATTTTGGGGCGAAAGGCAGAAATTCCCTTTATTTTGGGGCAAAAATCAGAAATTCCCCTTATTTTAGGGCAAAATTCCAGAAATTTCCTTCATTTTGGGGCAAAATTGCAGGAATTTAACTTATTTTGGGGCAAAATTGCAGAAATTTCACTTATTTGAGGCAAAATTGCAGATATTTTACTTATTTTTAGGTAAAAAGGCTGAAATTTCCTTTATTTTGGGGAAAAAAGGAGAAATTCTCTTTATTTTGGGGCAAAATTGCAGAAATTTCCCTTATTATGGGGAAAAATTGGAGAAATTTCCCATATTTTAGGGCAAAATTGCAAAAATTTCACTTATTTAAGAGAAAAAAATTTTTCTTATTTTGGGGCAAAAAGGAAAAAATTCCCATTATTTTGGGTCAAAAAAGCAGATATTCACCTTATTTTGGGGTAAAATTGCAGAAATTTCACATATTTCAGGGCAAAAAGGCAGAAATTTCCCTTATTTTGGGGCAAAATTGCAGAATTTCACTTATTTCAGAGTAATAAGTCAGAAATTCTTCTTATTTTGGGGCAAAAAAGACAGAAATTCCCTTTGTTTTGGGGGAAAAAGACAGAAATTCCACTTATTTAGAGGCAAAAAAGCAGAAATTCTTCTTATTTTGGAGCAAAAATGAAGAAATTTTCCTCTTTTATGGCAAAAAGTTATGCATTCCTCTTATTTCCGGGCAAAAAGGCAGAAGTTCCCCGTATTTTGTAGCAAAATTGCAGAAATTCCCCAAATGGTGAAGCAAAAAGGCAGAAATTCCCTATATGTTGGGGCAAAAAGACAGAAATTCTCCTTATTTTGGTACAAAACTCAGAATTTTCTCTTATTTGGGGGCAAAATTCCAGAAATTTCACTTATTTTGGGGCAAAATTGCAGAAATTTCACTCATTTCAAGGAAAAAAGCAGAAATTTTCCTTATTTTGGGGCAAAAAGGCAGAAATTCCTAATATTTTGTGCCAAAATTCAGATATTCCCCTTATTTTGAGGTAAAAAGACTGAAATTCCCCTTATTTGGGGGCAAAAAGGCAGAAATTTCCCTTATATTGGGGTAAAATTGCAGAAATTTCACTTATTTCAGAGTAGTAAGTCAGAAATTTTCCTTATTTGGGGGCAAAAATGACAGAAATTCCCTTTGTTTTGGGGGAAAAAGACAGAAATTCCACTTATTTAGAGGCAAAAAAGCAGAAATTCCCCTTATTTTGGAGCAAAAATAAAGAAATTTCTTTTTTTTTAAGGCAAAAAGGTATGCATTCTTCTTATTTTCGGGCAAAAGCAGAAATTCCCCGTATTTTGGAGCAAAATTGCAAAAATTCCCCTAATTGTTGGGCAAAAATGCAGAAATTCCCTATATGTTTGGGCAAAAAGACAGAAATTCTCCTTATTTTGAGGCAAAACTCAGAAATTCCCCTTATTTTGGGGCAAAATTCCAGAAATTTCCCTTAATTTGGGGCAAAATTGCAGAAATTTCACTTATTTTGGGGCGAAATTGCAGAAATTTCACTTATTTCAGGGAAAAAAGGCAGAAATTTTTCCTTATTTTGGGGCAAAAAGGCAGAAATTTCTAATATTTTGTGGCAAAAATGCAGAAATTCCCCTTATTTTGAGGTAAAAAGGCTAAAATTCTCCTTATTTGGGGGCAAAAATGCAGAAAATTCTTTTATTTGGGGGCAAAATTGCAGAAATTTCACTTATTTCAGGGTAATGAGTCAGAAATTCCCCTTATTTTGGAGCAAAAAATACAGAAATTCCCTTTGTTTTGGGGGAATAAGACAGAAATTCCACTTATTTAGAGGCAAAAAGGCAGAAATTCCCTTTATTTTGGAGCAAAAATGAAGAAATTTCCCTTTTTATGGCAAAAAGGTATGCATTCCCATTATTTTCGGGCAAAAAGGCAGAAATTCCCCGTATTTTGGAGCAAAATTGCAGAAATTCCCCTAATTTTGGGGCGAAAGGCAGACATTCCCTTTATTCTGGGGCAAAAATCAGAAATTCCCCTTATTTTAGGGCAAAATTCCAGAAATTTCCTTCATTTTGGGGCAAAATTGCAGGAATTTAACTTATTTTGGGGCAAAATTGCAGAAATTTCACTTATTTGAGGCAAAATTGCAAAAATTTAACTTATTTCAGAGAAAAAAACAAAAATTTTTGTTATTTTGGGGCAAAAAGGAAGAAATTCCCATTATTTTGGGTCAAAAAGGCAGAAATTCACCTTATTTTGGGGTAAAATGTCAGAAATTTCACATATTTCAGGGCAAAATTGCAGAAATTTCCTTTATTTTGGGGAAAAATTGCAGAATTTCACTTATTTCAGAGTAATAAGTCAGAAATTCTTCTTATTTTGGGGCAAAAAAGACAGAAATTCCCTTTGTTTTGGGGGAAAAAGACAGAAATTCCACTTATTTAGAGGCAAAAAAGCAGAAATTCTTCTTATTTTGGAGCAAAAATGAAGAAATTTTCCTCTTTTATGGCAAAAAGTTATGCATTCCTCTTATTTTAGGGCAAAAAGGCAGAAGTTCCCCGTATTTTGTAGCAAAATTGCAGAAATTCCCCTAATTGTGAAGCAAAAAGGCAGAAATTCCCTATATGTTGAGGCAAAAAGACAGAAATTCTCCTTATTTTGGTGCAAAACTCAGAATTTTCTCTTATTCTGGGGCAAAATTCCAGAAATTTCACTTATTTTGGGGCAAAATTGCAGAAATTTTCCATATTTTGGGGCAAAATTGCAGAAATTTCACTTATTTCAGGGAAAAAAGGCAGAAATTTTTCTTATTTTGGGGCAAAAATGCAGAATTTCTTAATATTTGGTGGCAAAAATGCAGAAATTCTCTTTATATTGTGGTACAAAGGGTAAAATGCCCCTTATATGGGGGCAAAAAACCAGAAATTTCCCTTATTTTGGGGAAAAAGGACAGAAATTCCCCTTATTTTGTGGCAAAAAGGCAGAAATTTCTTTTATTTTGGGGCAAAATTGCAGAAATTTCACTTATTTCAGGGCATAATTCAAAAATTCCTTTTATTTTGGGGCAAAATACAGAAATTCTATTTATTTTTGGATAAAAAGGCAGAAATTTCACTTATTTTGAGCTAAAAAGGCAGAAATTCCTTTTATTTTGCGGCAAAAATGAAGAAATTTCCTTTTTTTGTGGCAAAAGTTATACATTCCCCTTACTTTCTGGATAATAAGCATAAATTCCCCGTATTTTGAACCAAAATTTCAGTAATTCTCATAATTTTCGGGCAAAAAGGCAGAAATTCTCCTTATTTTGGGGTAAAAAGACAGAAAATCTCCTTTTTTTGGGAGCAAACAGTCAGAAATTCCTTTTATTTTGTGGCAAAAAGGCAGAAATTTCTTTTATTTTGAGGCAAAATTGCAGAAATTTCACTTATTTCAGGGCATAATTCAAAAATTCCTTTTATTTTGGGGCAAAAAGACAGAAATTTTGTTTATTTTTGGGTAAAAAGGCAGAAATTTCACTTATATTGAGGTAAAAAGGCAGAAATTCCTCTTATTTTGGGGCAAAAATGAAGAAATTTCCCTTTTTTTGTGGCAAAGAGTATACATTCCCCTTACTTTCAGGATAAAAAGCAGAAATTCCCCGTATTTTGAAGCAAAATTGCAGAAATTCTCATAATTTTCGGGCAAAAAGGCAGAAATTCTCCTTATTTTAAGGCAAAAAGGCAGAAAATCTCCTTTTTTCGGGAGCAAAAGGTCAAAAATTCCCCATATTTTGGGTCAAAATTGCAGAAATTTTCTTTACATTGGGGCAAAATTGCAGAAATTTCCTTTACATTGGGGCAAAATTGCAGAAATTTCACTTATTTCAGAGAAAAAAAGCAAAAATTTTTCGTATTTTGGGGCAAAACCGCAGAAATTCCCATTATTTTGGGGCAAAAAAGGCAGAAATTCACCTTATTTTGGGGTAAAATTGCAGAAATTTCACGTATTTCAGGGCAAAAAGCAGAAATTTCCCTTATTTTGGGGCAAAATTACAGAAAATTCACTTATTTTAGGGTAATAAGTCAGAAATTCCCCTTATTTTGGGGCAAAAAAACAGAAATTTTCTTTGTTTTGGGGGAAAAAGACAGAAATTCCACTTATTTAGAGGCAAAAAGGCAGAAATTCCCCTTATTTTGGAGCAAAAATAAAGAAATTTCCCTTTTTTTATGGCAAAAATTATGCATTCCCCTTAATTTCGGGCAAAAAGCAGAAATTCCCCGTATTTTGGAGCAAAATTGCAGAAATTCCCCTAATTGTAGGGCAATAAGGCAGAAATTCCCTATATGTTGGGGCAAAAAGACAGAAATTCTCTTTAATTTTGGGCAAAACTCAGAAATTCCACTTATTTTGGGGCAAAATTGCAAAAATTTCCCTTATTTTGGGGCAAAATTGCAGAAATTTCACTTATTTTGGGGCAAAATTGCAGAAATTTCATTTATTTCAGGGAAAAAAGGCAGAAATTTTCTTATTTTGTGACAAAAATGTAGAAATTTCTAATATTTTGTGGCAAAAATGCAGAAATTCCCCTTATTTTGAGGTAAAAAGGCTGAAGTTCCCCTTATATGGGGGCAAAAAGGCCGAAATTTCCCTTAATTTGGGGCAAAATTGCAGAAATTTCACTTATTTCAGAGAAAAAAAGCAAAAATTTTTCTTATTTTGGGGCAAAAAGGCAGAAATTCTCATTATTTTGGGCCAAAAATGCAGAAATTCACCTTATTTTGGGGTAAAATTCCAGAAATTTCACATATTTCAGGGCAAAAAGGGAGAAATTTCCCTTATTTTGGGGCAAAATTGCAGAAATTTCACTTATTTCAGGGTAATAAGTCAGAAATTTTCCTTATTTTGGAGGAAAAAAGACAGCAAATCCCTTTGTTTTGGGGGAAAAAGAAAGACATTCCACTTATTTAGAGGCAAAAAAGCAGAAATTCCCCTTATTTTGGAGCAAAAATGAAGAAATTTCTTTTTTTAAGGCAAAAAGGTATGCATTCTTCTTATTTTCGGGCAAAAAGGCAGAAATTCCCCGTATTTTGGAGCAAAAAGCAGAAATTCCCCTAATTGTGGGGCAAAAATGCAGAAATTCCAATATGTTGGGGCAAAAAGACAGAAATTCTCATTATTTTGAGGCAAAACTCAGAAATTCCACTTATTTTGGGGCAAAATTCCAGTAATTTCCCTTATTTTGGGGCAAAATTGCAGAAATTTCACTTATTTTGGGGCGAAATTGCAGAAATTTCACTTATTTCAGGGAAAAAAGGCAGAAATTTCCCTTATTTTGGGGCAAAATTGCAGAATTTCACTTATTTCAGAGTAATAAGTCAGAAATTCTTCTTATTTTGGGGCAAAAAAGACAGAAATTCCCTTTGTTTTGGGGGAAAAAGACAGAAATTCCACTTATTTAGAGGCAAAAAAGCAGAAATTCTTCTTATTTTGGAGCAAAAATGAAGAAATTTTCCTCTTTTATGGCAAAAAGTTATGCATTCCTCTTATTTCCGGGCAAAAAGGCAGAAGTTCCCCGTATTTTGTAGCAAAATTGCAGAAATTCCCCAAATGGTGAAGCAAAAAGGCAGAAATTCCCTATATGTTGGGGCAAAAAGACAGAAATTCTCCTTATTTTGGTACAAAACTCAGAATTTTCTCTTATTTGGGGGCAAAATTCCAGAAATTTCACTTATTTTGGGGCAAAATTGCAGAAATTTCACTCATTTCAAGGAAAAAAGCAGAAATTTTCCTTATTTTGGGGCAAAAAGGCAGAAATTCCTAATATTTTGTGCCAAAATTCAGATATTCCCCTTATTTTGAGGTAAAAAGACTGAAATTCCCCTTATTTGGGGGCAAAAAGGCAGAAATTTCCCTTATATTGGGGTAAAATTGCAGAAATTTCACTTATTTCAGAGTAGTAAGTCAGAAATTTTCCTTATTTGGGGGCAAAAATGACAGAAATTCCCTTTGTTTTGGGGGAAAAAGACAGAAATTCCACTTATTTAGAGGCAAAAAAGCAGAAATTCCCCTTATTTTGGAGCAAAAATAAAGAAATTTCTTTTTTTTTAAGGCAAAAAGGTATGCATTCTTCTTATTTTCGGGCAAAAGCAGAAATTCCCCGTATTTTGGAGCAAAATTGCAAAAATTCCCCTAATTGTTGGGCAAAAATGCAGAAATTCCCTATATGTTTGGGCAAAAAGACAGAAATTCTCCTTATTTTGAGGCAAAACTCAGAAATTCCCCTTATTTTGGGGCAAAATTCCAGAAATTTCCCTTAATTTGGGGCAAAATTGCAGAAATTTCACTTATTTTGGGGCGAAATTGCAGAAATTTCACTTATTTCAGGGAAAAAAGGCAGAAATTTTTCCTTATTTTGGGGCAAAAAGGCAGAAATTTCTAATATTTTGTGGCAAAAATGCAGAAATTCCCCTTATTTTGAGGTAAAAAGGCTAAAATTCTCCTTATTTGGGGGCAAAAATGCAGAAAATTCTTTTATTTGGGGGCAAAATTGCAGAAATTTCACTTATTTCAGGGTAATGAGTCAGAAATTCCCCTTATTTTGGAGCAAAAAATACAGAAATTCCCTTTGTTTTGGGGGAATAAGACAGAAATTCCACTTATTTAGAGGCAAAAAGGCAGAAATTCCCTTTATTTTGGAGCAAAAATGAAGAAATTTCCCTTTTTATGGCAAAAAGGTATGCATTCCCATTATTTTCGGGCAAAAAGGCAGAAATTCCCCGTATTTTGGAGCAAAATTGCAGAAATTCCCCTAATTTTGGGGCGAAAGGCAGACATTCCCTTTATTCTGGGGCAAAAATCAGAAATTCCCCTTATTTTAGGGCAAAATTCCAGAAATTTCCTTCATTTTGGGGCAAAATTGCAGGAATTTAACTTATTTTGGGGCAAAATTGCAGAAATTTCACTTATTTGAGGCAAAATTGCAAAAATTTAACTTATTTCAGAGAAAAAAACAAAAATTTTTGTTATTTTGGGGCAAAAAGGAAGAAATTCCCATTATTTTGGGTCAAAAAGGCAGAAATTCACCTTATTTTGGGGTAAAATGTCAGAAATTTCACATATTTCAGGGCAAAATTGCAGAAATTTCCTTTATTTTGGGGAAAAATTGCAGAATTTCACTTATTTCAGAGTAATAAGTCAGAAATTCTTCTTATTTTGGGGCAAAAAAGACAGAAATTCCCTTTGTTTTGGGGGAAAAAGACAGAAATTCCACTTATTTAGAGGCAAAAAAGCAGAAATTCTTCTTATTTTGGAGCAAAAATGAAGAAATTTTCCTCTTTTATGGCAAAAAGTTATGCATTCCTCTTATTTTCGGGCAAAAAGGCAGAAGTTCCCCGTATTTTGTAGCAAAATTGCAGAAATTCCCCTAATTGTGAAGCAAAAAGGCAGAAATTCCCTATATGTTGAGGCAAAAAGACAGAAATTCTCCTTATTTTGGTGCAAAACTCAGAATTTTCTCTTATTCTGGGGCAAAATTCCAGAAATTTCACTTATTTTGGGGCAAAATTGCAGAAATTTTCCATATTTTGGGGCAAAATTGCAGAAATTTCACTTATTTCAGGGAAAAAAGGCAGAAATTTTTCTTATTTTGGGGCAAAAATGCAGAATTTCTTAATATTTGGTGGCAAAAATGCAGAAATTCTCTTTATATTGTGGTACAAAGGGTAAAATGCCCCTTATATGGGGGCAAAAAACCAGAAATTTCCCTTATTTTGGGGAAAAAGGACAGAAATTCCCCTTATTTTGTGGCAAAAAGGCAGAAATTTCTTTTATTTTGGGGCAAAATTGCAGAAATTTCACTTATTTCAGGGCATAATTCAAAAATTCCTTTTATTTTGGGGCAAAATACAGAAATTCTATTTATTTTTGGATAAAAAGGCAGAAATTTCACTTATTTTGAGCTAAAAAGGCAGAAATTCCTTTTATTTTGCGGCAAAAATGAAGAAATTTCCTTTTTTTGTGGCAAAAGTTATACATTCCCCTTACTTTCTGGATAATAAGCATAAATTCCCCGTATTTTGAACCAAAATTTCAGTAATTCTCATAATTTTCGGGCAAAAAGGCAGAAATTCTCCTTATTTTGGGGTAAAAAGACAGAAAATCTCCTTTTTTTGGGAGCAAACAGTCAGAAATTCCTTTTATTTTGTGGCAAAAAGGCAGAAATTTCTTTTATTTTGAGGCAAAATTGCAGAAATTTCACTTATTTCAGGGCATAATTCAAAAATTCCTTTTATTTTGGGGCAAAAAGACAGAAATTTTGTTTATTTTTGGGTAAAAAGGCAGAAATTTCACTTATATTGAGGTAAAAAGGCAGAAATTCCTCTTATTTTGGGGCAAAAATGAAGAAATTTCCCTTTTTTTGTGGCAAAGAGTATACATTCCCCTTACTTTCAGGATAAAAAGCAGAAATTCCCCGTATTTTGAAGCAAAATTGCAGAAATTCTCATAATTTTCGGGCAAAAAGGCAGAAATTCTCCTTATTTTAAGGCAAAAAGGCAGAAAATCTCCTTTTTTCGGGAGCAAAAGGTCAAAAATTCCCCATATTTTGGGTCAAAATTGCAGAAATTTTCTTTACATTGGGGCAAAATTGCAGAAATTTCCTTTACATTGGGGCAAAATTGCAGAAATTTCACTTATTTCAGAGAAAAAAAGCAAAAATTTTTCGTATTTTGGGGCAAAACCGCAGAAATTCCCATTATTTTGGGGCAAAAAAGGCAGAAATTCACCTTATTTTGGGGTAAAATTGCAGAAATTTCACGTATTTCAGGGCAAAAAGCAGAAATTTCCCTTATTTTGGGGCAAAATTACAGAAAATTCACTTATTTTAGGGTAATAAGTCAGAAATTCCCCTTATTTTGGGGCAAAAAAACAGAAATTTTCTTTGTTTTGGGGGAAAAAGACAGAAATTCCACTTATTTAGAGGCAAAAAGGCAGAAATTCCCCTTATTTTGGAGCAAAAATAAAGAAATTTCCCTTTTTTTATGGCAAAAATTATGCATTCCCCTTAATTTCGGGCAAAAAGCAGAAATTCCCCGTATTTTGGAGCAAAATTGCAGAAATTCCCCTAATTGTAGGGCAATAAGGCAGAAATTCCCTATATGTTGGGGCAAAAAGACAGAAATTCTCTTTAATTTTGGGCAAAACTCAGAAATTCCACTTATTTTGGGGCAAAATTGCAAAAATTTCCCTTATTTTGGGGCAAAATTGCAGAAATTTCACTTATTTTGGGGCAAAATTGCAGAAATTTCATTTATTTCAGGGAAAAAAGGCAGAAATTTTCTTATTTTGTGACAAAAATGTAGAAATTTCTAATATTTTGTGGCAAAAATGCAGAAATTCCCCTTATTTTGAGGTAAAAAGGCTGAAGTTCCCCTTATATGGGGGCAAAAAGGCCGAAATTTCCCTTAATTTGGGGCAAAATTGCAGAAATTTCACTTATTTCAGAGAAAAAAAGCAAAAATTTTTCTTATTTTGGGGCAAAAAGGCAGAAATTCTCATTATTTTGGGCCAAAAATGCAGAAATTCACCTTATTTTGGGGTAAAATTCCAGAAATTTCACATATTTCAGGGCAAAAAGGGAGAAATTTCCCTTATTTTGGGGCAAAATTGCAGAAATTTCACTTATTTCAGGGTAATAAGTCAGAAATTTTCCTTATTTTGGAGGAAAAAAGACAGCAAATCCCTTTGTTTTGGGGGAAAAAGAAAGACATTCCACTTATTTAGAGGCAAAAAAGCAGAAATTCCCCTTATTTTGGAGCAAAAATGAAGAAATTTCTTTTTTTAAGGCAAAAAGGTATGCATTCTTCTTATTTTCGGGCAAAAAGGCAGAAATTCCCCGTATTTTGGAGCAAAAAGCAGAAATTCCCCTAATTGTGGGGCAAAAATGCAGAAATTCCAATATGTTGGGGCAAAAAGACAGAAATTCTCATTATTTTGAGGCAAAACTCAGAAATTCCACTTATTTTGGGGCAAAATTCCAGTAATTTCCCTTATTTTGGGGCAAAATTGCAGAAATTTCACTTATTTTGGGGCGAAATTGCAGAAATTTCACTTATTTCAGGGAAAAAAGGCAGAAATTTCCCTTATTTTGGGGCAAAATTGCAGAATTTCACTTATTTCAGAGTAATAAGTCAGAAATTCTTCTTATTTTGGGGCAAAAAAGACAGAAATTCCCTTTGTTTTGGGGGAAAAAGACAGAAATTCCACTTATTTAGAGGCAAAAAAGCAGAAATTCTTCTTATTTTGGAGCAAAAATGAAGAAATTTTCCTCTTTTATGGCAAAAAGTTATGCATTCCTCTTATTTCCGGGCAAAAAGGCAGAAGTTCCCCGTATTTTGTAGCAAAATTGCAGAAATTCCCCAAATGGTGAAGCAAAAAGGCAGAAATTCCCTATATGTTGGGGCAAAAAGACAGAAATTCTCCTTATTTTGGTACAAAACTCAGAATTTTCTCTTATTTGGGGGCAAAATTCCAGAAATTTCACTTATTTTGGGGCAAAATTGCAGAAATTTCACTCATTTCAAGGAAAAAAGCAGAAATTTTCCTTATTTTGGGGCAAAAAGGCAGAAATTCCTAATATTTTGTGCCAAAATTCAGATATTCCCCTTATTTTGAGGTAAAAAGACTGAAATTCCCCTTATTTGGGGGCAAAAAGGCAGAAATTTCCCTTATATTGGGGTAAAATTGCAGAAATTTCACTTATTTCAGAGTAGTAAGTCAGAAATTTTCCTTATTTGGGGGCAAAAATGACAGAAATTCCCTTTGTTTTGGGGGAAAAAGACAGAAATTCCACTTATTTAGAGGCAAAAAAGCAGAAATTCCCCTTATTTTGGAGCAAAAATAAAGAAATTTCTTTTTTTTTAAGGCAAAAAGGTATGCATTCTTCTTATTTTCGGGCAAAAGCAGAAATTCCCCGTATTTTGGAGCAAAATTGCAAAAATTCCCCTAATTGTTGGGCAAAAATGCAGAAATTCCCTATATGTTTGGGCAAAAAGACAGAAATTCTCCTTATTTTGAGGCAAAACTCAGAAATTCCCCTTATTTTGGGGCAAAATTCCAGAAATTTCCCTTAATTTGGGGCAAAATTGCAGAAATTTCACTTATTTTGGGGCGAAATTGCAGAAATTTCACTTATTTCAGGGAAAAAAGGCAGAAATTTTTCCTTATTTTGGGGCAAAAAGGCAGAAATTTCTAATATTTTGTGGCAAAAATGCAGAAATTCCCCTTATTTTGAGGTAAAAAGGCTAAAATTCTCCTTATTTGGGGGCAAAAATGCAGAAAATTCTTTTATTTGGGGGCAAAATTGCAGAAATTTCACTTATTTCAGGGTAATGAGTCAGAAATTCCCCTTATTTTGGAGCAAAAAATACAGAAATTCCCTTTGTTTTGGGGGAATAAGACAGAAATTCCACTTATTTAGAGGCAAAAAGGCAGAAATTCCCTTTATTTTGGAGCAAAAATGAAGAAATTTCCCTTTTTATGGCAAAAAGGTATGCATTCCCATTATTTTCGGGCAAAAAGGCAGAAATTCCCCGTATTTTGGAGCAAAATTGCAGAAATTCCCCTAATTTTGGGGCGAAAGGCAGACATTCCCTTTATTCTGGGGCAAAAATCAGAAATTCCCCTTATTTTAGGGCAAAATTCCAGAAATTTCCTTCATTTTGGGGCAAAATTGCAGGAATTTAACTTATTTTGGGGCAAAATTGCAGAAATTTCACTTATTTGAGGCAAAATTGCAAAAATTTAACTTATTTCAGAGAAAAAAACAAAAATTTTTGTTATTTTGGGGCAAAAAGGAAGAAATTCCCATTATTTTGGGTCAAAAAGGCAGAAATTCACCTTATTTTGGGGTAAAATGTCAGAAATTTCACATATTTCAGGGCAAAATTGCAGAAATTTCCTTTATTTTGGGGAAAAATTGCAGAATTTCACTTATTTCAGAGTAATAAGTCAGAAATTCTTCTTATTTTGGGGCAAAAAAGACAGAAATTCCCTTTGTTTTGGGGGAAAAAGACAGAAATTCCACTTATTTAGAGGCAAAAAAGCAGAAATTCTTCTTATTTTGGAGCAAAAATGAAGAAATTTTCCTCTTTTATGGCAAAAAGTTATGCATTCCTCTTATTTTCGGGCAAAAAGGCAGAAGTTCCCCGTATTTTGTAGCAAAATTGCAGAAATTCCCCTAATTGTGAAGCAAAAAGGCAGAAATTCCCTATATGTTGAGGCAAAAAGACAGAAATTCTCCTTATTTTGGTGCAAAACTCAGAATTTTCTCTTATTCTGGGGCAAAATTCCAGAAATTTCACTTATTTTGGGGCAAAATTGCAGAAATTTTCCATATTTTGGGGCAAAATTGCAGAAATTTCACTTATTTCAGGGAAAAAAGGCAGAAATTTTTCTTATTTTGGGGCAAAAATGCAGAATTTCTTAATATTTGGTGGCAAAAATGCAGAAATTCTCTTTATATTGTGGTACAAAGGGTAAAATGCCCCTTATATGGGGGCAAAAAACCAGAAATTTCCCTTATTTTGGGGAAAAAGGACAGAAATTCCCCTTATTTTGTGGCAAAAAGGCAGAAATTTCTTTTATTTTGGGGCAAAATTGCAGAAATTTCACTTATTTCAGGGCATAATTCAAAAATTCCTTTTATTTTGGGGCAAAATACAGAAATTCTATTTATTTTTGGATAAAAAGGCAGAAATTTCACTTATTTTGAGCTAAAAAGGCAGAAATTCCTTTTATTTTGCGGCAAAAATGAAGAAATTTCCTTTTTTTGTGGCAAAAGTTATACATTCCCCTTACTTTCTGGATAATAAGCATAAATTCCCCGTATTTTGAACCAAAATTTCAGTAATTCTCATAATTTTCGGGCAAAAAGGCAGAAATTCTCCTTATTTTGGGGTAAAAAGACAGAAAATCTCCTTTTTTTGGGAGCAAACAGTCAGAAATTCCTTTTATTTTGTGGCAAAAAGGCAGAAATTTCTTTTATTTTGAGGCAAAATTGCAGAAATTTCACTTATTTCAGGGCATAATTCAAAAATTCCTTTTATTTTGGGGCAAAAAGACAGAAATTTTGTTTATTTTTGGGTAAAAAGGCAGAAATTTCACTTATATTGAGGTAAAAAGGCAGAAATTCCTCTTATTTTGGGGCAAAAATGAAGAAATTTCCCTTTTTTTGTGGCAAAGAGTATACATTCCCCTTACTTTCAGGATAAAAAGCAGAAATTCCCCGTATTTTGAAGCAAAATTGCAGAAATTCTCATAATTTTCGGGCAAAAAGGCAGAAATTCTCCTTATTTTAAGGCAAAAAGGCAGAAAATCTCCTTTTTTCGGGAGCAAAAGGTCAAAAATTCCCCATATTTTGGGTCAAAATTGCAGAAATTTTCTTTACATTGGGGCAAAATTGCAGAAATTTCCTTTACATTGGGGCAAAATTGCAGAAATTTCACTTATTTCAGAGAAAAAAAGCAAAAATTTTTCGTATTTTGGGGCAAAACCGCAGAAATTCCCATTATTTTGGGGCAAAAAAGGCAGAAATTCACCTTATTTTGGGGTAAAATTGCAGAAATTTCACGTATTTCAGGGCAAAAAGCAGAAATTTCCCTTATTTTGGGGCAAAATTACAGAAAATTCACTTATTTTAGGGTAATAAGTCAGAAATTCCCCTTATTTTGGGGCAAAAAAACAGAAATTTTCTTTGTTTTGGGGGAAAAAGACAGAAATTCCACTTATTTAGAGGCAAAAAGGCAGAAATTCCCCTTATTTTGGAGCAAAAATAAAGAAATTTCCCTTTTTTTATGGCAAAAATTATGCATTCCCCTTAATTTCGGGCAAAAAGCAGAAATTCCCCGTATTTTGGAGCAAAATTGCAGAAATTCCCCTAATTGTAGGGCAATAAGGCAGAAATTCCCTATATGTTGGGGCAAAAACAGAAATTCTCTTTAATTTTGGGCAAAACTCAGAAATTCCACTTATTTTGGGGCAAAATTGCAAAAATTTCCCTTATTTTGGGGCAAAATTGCAGAAATTTCACTTATTTTGGGGCAAAATTGCAGAAATTTCATTTATTTCAGGGAAAAAAGGCAGAAATTTTCTTATTTTGTGACAAAAATGTAGAAATTTCTAATATTTTGTGGCAAAAATGCAGAAATTCCCCTTATTTTGAGGTAAAAAGGCTGAAGTTCCCCTTATATGGGGGCAAAAAGGCCGAAATTTCCCTTAATTTGGGGCAAAATTGCAGAAATTTCACTTATTTCAGAGAAAAAAAGCAAAAATTTTTCTTATTTTGGGGCAAAAAGGCAGAAATTCTCATTATTTTGGGCCAAAAATGCAGAAATTCACCTTATTTTGGGGTAAAATTCCAGAAATTTCACATATTTCAGGGCAAAAAGGGAGAAATTTCCCTTATTTTGGGGCAAAATTGCAGAAATTTCACTTATTTCAGGGTAATAAGTCAGAAATTTTCCTTATTTTGGAGGAAAAAAGACAGCAAATCCCTTTGTTTTGGGGGAAAAAGAAAGACATTCCACTTATTTAGAGGCAAAAAAGCAGAAATTCCCCTTATTTTGGAGCAAAAATGAAGAAATTTCTTTTTTTAAGGCAAAAAGGTATGCATTCTTCTTATTTTCGGGCAAAAAGGCAGAAATTCCCCGTATTTTGGAGCAAAAAGCAGAAATTCCCCTAATTGTGGGGCAAAAATGCAGAAATTCCAATATGTTGGGGCAAAAAGACAGAAATTCTCATTATTTTGAGGCAAAACTCAGAAATTCCACTTATTTTGGGGCAAAATTCCAGAAATTTCCCTTATTTTGGGGCAAAATTGCAGAAATTTCACTTATTTTGGGGCGAAATTGCAGAAATTTCACTTATTTCAGGGAAAAAAGGCAGACAGTTTTCCTTATTTTGGGGCAAAAAGGCAGAAATTTCTAATATTTTGTGGCAAAAATGCAGAAATTCCCCTTATTTTGAGGTAAAAAGGCTGAAATTCTCCTTATTTGGGGGCAAAAATGCAGAAAATTCTTTTATTTGGGGGCAAAATTGCAGAAATTTCACTTATTTCAGGGTAATGAGTCAGAAATTCCCCTTATTTTGGAGCAAAAAATACAGAAATTCCCTTTGTTTTGGGGGAATAAGACAGAAATTCCACTTATTTAGAGGCAAAAAGGCAGAAATTCCCTTTATTTTGGAGCAAAAATGAAGAAATTTCCCTTTTTATGGCAAAAAGGTATGCATTCCCATTATTTTCGGGCAAAAAGGCAGAAATTCCCCGTATTTTGGAGCAAAATTGCAGAAATTCCCCTAATTTTTAGGCGAAAGGCAGAAATTCCCTTTATTTTGGGGCAAAAATCAGAAATTCCCCTTATTTTAGGGCAAAATTCCAGAAATTTCCTTTATTTTGGGGCAAAATTGCAGGAATTTACCTTATTTTGGGGCAAAATTGCAGAAATTTCACTTATTTTAGGCAAAATTGCAGAAATTTCACTTATATTCAGGTAAAAAGGCTGAAATTTCCTTTATTTTAGGGAACAAAGGAGAAATTCTCTTTATTTTGGGGCAAAATTGCAGAAATTTCCCTTATTATGGGGAAAAATTGCAGAAATTTCCCATATTTTAGGGCAAAATTGCAAAAATTTCACTTATTTCAGAGAAAAAAAACAAAAATTTTTCTTATTTTGGGGCAAAAAGGAAGAAATTCCCATTATTTTGGGGCAAAAAGGCAGAAATTCACCTTATTTTGGAGTAAAATGTCAGAAATTTCACATATTTCAGGGGAAAAAAGCCGGAAATTTCCCTCATTTTGGGGCAAAATTGCAGAATTTCACTTATTTCAGGGTAATAAGTCAGAAATTCTTCTTATTTTGGGGCAAAAAAGACAGAAATTCCCTTTGTTTTGGGGGAAAAAGACAGAAATTCCACTTATTTAGAGGCAAAAAAGCAGAAATTCTTCTTATTTTGGAGCAAAAATGAAGAAATTTTCCTCTTTTATGGCAAAAAGTTATGCATTCCTCTTATTTCCGGGCAAAAAGGCAGAAGTTCCCCGTATTTTGTAGCAAAATTGCAGAAATTCCCCTAATTGTGAAGCAAAAAGGCAGAAATTCCCTATATGTTGGGGCAAAAAGACAGAAATTCTCCTTATTTTGGTGCAAAACTCAGAATTTTCTCTTATTTTGGGGCAAAATTCCAGAAATTTCACTTATTTTGGGGCAAAATTGCAGAAATTTCCCTTATTTTGGAGCAAAATTGCAGAAATTTCACTTATTTCAGGGAAAAAAAGGCAGAAATTTCCCTTATTTTGGGGCAAAAATGCAGAATTTCTTAATATTTGGTGGCAAAAATGCAGAAATTCTCTTTCTTTTGAGGTAAAAAGGCTGAAGTTCCCCTTATATGGGGGCAAAAAAACAGAAATTTCCCTTATTTTGGGGCAAAAAGACAGAAATTCCCCTTATTTTGTGGCAAAAAGGCAGAAATTTCTTTTATTTTGGGGCAAAATTGCAGAAATTTCACTTATTTCAGGGCATAATTCAAAAATTCCTTTTATTTTGGGGCAAAATACAAAAATTCCATTTATTTTTGGGTAAAAAGGCAGAAATTTCACTTATTTTGAGGTAAAAAGGCAGAAATTCCTCTTATTTTGGGGCAAAAATGAAGAAATTTCCCTTTTTTGTGGCAAAAGATATACATTCTTCTTACTTTCTGGATAATAAGCAGAAATTCCCCGTGTTTTGAAGCAAAATTGCAGTAATTCTCATAATTTTCGGTCAAAAAGGCAGAAATTCTCCATATTTTGGGGTAAAAAGACAGAAAATCTCCTTTTTTTGGGGGCAAACTGTCAGAAATTCCTCTTATTTTGTGGCAAAAAGACAGAAATTTCTTTTATTTTGAGGCAAAATTGCAGAAATTTCACTTATTTCAGGGCATAATTCAAAAATTCCTTTTATTTTGGGGCAAAAAGACAGAAATTTTGTTTATTTTTGGGTAAAAAGGCAGAAATTTCACTTATATTGAGGTAAAAAGGCAGAAATTCCTCTTATTTTGGGGCAAAAATGAAGAAATTTCCCTTTTTTTGTGGCAAAAGGTATACATTCCCCTTACTTTCAGGATAAAAAGCAGAAATTCCCCGTATTTTGAAGCAAAATTGAAGAAATTCTCATAATTTTCGGGCAAAAAGGCAGAAATTCTTCTTATTTTGGGGCAAAAAGGCAGAAAATCTCCTTTTTTCGGGAGCAAAAGGTCAGAAATTCCCCATATTTTGGGGCAAAATTGCAGAAATTTCCTTTACATTGGGGCAAAATTGCAGAAATTTCCTTTACATTGGGGCAAAATTGCAGAAATTTCACTTATTTCAGAGAAAAAAAGCAAAAATTTTTCATATTTTCGGGCAAAACGGCAGAAATTCCCATTATTTTGGGGCAAAAAAGGCAGAAATTCACATTATTTTGGGGTAAAATTGCAGAAATTTCACATATTTCAGGGCAAAAAGGCAGAAATTTCCCTTATTTTGGGGCAAAATTACAGAAAATTCACTTATTTTAGGGTAATAAGTCAGAAATTCCTCTTATTTTGGGGCAAAAAAACCAGAAATTTTCTTTTTTTTGGGGGAAAAAGACAGAAATTCCACTGATTTAGAGGCAAAAAGGCAGAAATTTCCCTTATTTTGGAGCAAAAATAAAGAAATTTCCCTTTTTTTATGGCAAAAATTATGCATTCCCCTTAATTTCGGGCAAAAAGGCAGAATTTCCCCGTATTTTAAAGTAAAATTGCAGAAATTCCCCTAATTGTAGGGCAAAAAGGCAGAAATTCCCTATACGTTTGGGCAGAAAGACTGAAATTCTCTTTATTTTGGGGCAAAACTCAGAAATTCCACTTATTTTGGGGCAAAATTGCAAAAATTTCCCTTATTTTTGGGCAAAATTGCAGAAATTTCACATATTTTGGGGCAAAATTGCAGAAATTTCATTTATTTCAGGGAAAAAAGGCAGAAATTTTCCTTATTTTGTGACAAAAAGGTAGAAATTTCTAATATTTTGTGGCAAAAATTCAGAAATTCCCCTTATTTTGAGGTAAAAAGGCTGAAGTTCCCCTTATATGGGGGCAAAAAGGCCGAAATTTTCCTTAATTTGTGGCAAAATTGCAGAAATTTCACTTATTTCAGAGAATAAAAGCAAAAAATTTTCTTATTTTGGGGCAAAAAGGCAGAAATTCCCATTATTTTAGGGCAAAAATGCAAAAATTCTCCTTATTTTGGGGTAAAATTGCAGAAATTTCACATATTTCAGGGCAAAATGGAGAAATTTCCCTTATTTTGGGGCAAAATTGCAGAAATTTCACTTATTTCAGGGTAATAAGTCAGAAATTTTCCTTATTTTGGAGCAAAAAAGACAGAAAATCCCTTTGTTTTGGGGGAAAAAGACAGACATTCCACTTATTTAGAGGCAAAAAAGCAGAAATTCCCCTTATTTTGGAGCAAAAATGAAGAAATTTCTTTTTTTTAAGGCAAAAATGTATGCATTCTTCTTATTTTCGGGCAAAAAGGCAGAAATTCCCCGTATTTTGGGGCAAAATTGCAGAAATTCCCCTAATTGTGGGGCAAAAATGCAGAAATTCCCTATATGTTGGGGCAAAAAGACAGAAATTCTCCTTATTTTGGGGCAAAACTCAGAAATTCCACTTATTTTGGGGCAAAATTCCAGAAATTTCCCTTATTTTGAAGCAAAATTGCAGAAATTTCACTTATTTTGAGGCGAAATTGCAGAAATTTCACTTACTTCAGGAAAAAAAGGCAGAAATTTTTCTTTATTTTTGGGCAAAAAGGCAGAAATTTCTAATATTTTGTGGCAAAAATGCAGAAATTCTTCTTATTTTGAGGTAAAAAGGCTGAAATTCTCCTTATTTGGGGGCAAAAATGCAGAAAATTCTTTTATTTGGGGGCAAAATTGCAGAAATTTCACTTATTTTAGGGTAATGAGTCAGAAATTCCCCTTATTTTGGAGCAAAAAATACAGAAATTCCCTTTGTTTTGGGGGAATAAGACAGAAATTCCACTTATTTAGAGGCAAATAGTCAGAAATTCCCCTTATTTTGGAGCAAAAATGAAGAAATTTCCCTTTTTATGGCAAAAAGGTATGCATTCCCTTTATTTTCGGGCAAAAAGGCAGAAATTCTCCGTATTTTGGAGCAAAATTGCAGAAATCCCCTAATTTTGGGGCGAAAGGCAGAAATTCCATTTATTTTGGGGCAAAAATCAGAAATTCGCCTTATTTTAAGTCAAAATTCCAGAAATTTCCTTTATTTTGGGGCAAAATTGCAGGAATTTACCTTATTTTGGGGCAAAATTGCAGAAATTTCACTTATTTGAGGCAAAATTGCAGAAATTTCACTTATTTTCAGGAAAAAAGGCTGAAATTTCCTTTATTTTAGGGAAAAAAGGAGAAATTCTCTTTATTTTGGGGCAAAATTGCAGAAATTTCCCTTACTATGGGGAAAAATTGCAGAAGTTTTCCTTATTTTAGGGCAAAATTGCAAAAATTTCACTTATTTCAGAGAAAAAAACAAAAATTTTTCTTATTTTGGGGCAAAAAGGAAGAAATTCCCATTATTTTGGGGCAAAAAGGCAGAAATTCACCTTATTTTGGGGTAAAATTGCAGAAATTTCAAATATTTCAGAACAAAAAGGCAGAAATTTCTTTTATTTTGGGCCAAAATTGCAGAATTTCACGTATTTCAGGGTAATAAGTCAGAAATTCTTCTTATTTTGGGGCAAAAAAGACAGAAATTCCCTTTGTTTTGGGGGAAAAAGACAGAAATTCCACTTATTTAGAGGCAAAAAAGCAGAAATTCTTCTTATTTTGGAACAAAAATGAAGAAATTTTCCTCTTTTATGGCAAAAAGTTATGCATTCCTCTTATTTTCGGGCAAAAAGGCAGAAGTTCCCCGTATTTTGTAGCAAAATTGCAGAAATTCCCCTAATTGTGAAGCAAAAAGGCAGAAATTCCCTATATGTTGGAGCAAAAAGACAGAAATTCTCCTTATTTTGGGGCAAAACTCAGAATTTTCTCTTATTTTGGGGCAAAATTCCAGAATTTTCCCTTATTTTGGGGCAAAATTGCAGAAATTTCCCATATTTTGGGGCAAAATTGCAGAAATTTCACTTATTTCAGGGAAAAAAGGCAGAAATTTTTCTTATTTTGGGGCAAAAATGCAGAATTTCTTAATATTTGGTGGCAAAAATGCAGAAATTCTCTTTCTTTTGTGGTAAAAATGCTAAAATTCCCCTTATATGGGGGCAAAAAACCAGAAATTTCCCTTATTTTGGGGAAAAAAGACAGAAATTCCCCTTATTTTGTGGCAAAAAGGCAGAAATTTCTTTTATTTTGGGGCAAAATTGCAGAAATTTCATTTATTTCAGTGCATAATTCAAAAATTCCTTTTATTTTGGGGCAAAATACAGAAATTCTATTTATTTTTGGGTAAAAAGGCAGAAATTTCACTTATTTTGAGGTAAAAAGGCAGAAATTCCTTTTATTTTGCGGCAAAAATGAAGAAATTTCCCTTTTTTGTGGCAAAAGATATACATTCCCCTTACTTTCTGGATAATAAGCAAAAATTCCCCGTATTTTGAAGCAAAATTTCAGTAATTCTCATAATTTTCGGGCAAAAAGTCAGAAATTCTCCTTATTTTGGGGTAAAAACACAGAAAATCTCCTTTTTTTGGGAGCAAACAGTCAGAAATTCCTTTTATTTTGTGGCAAAAAGGCAGAAATTTCTTTTATTTTGAGGCAAAATTGCAGAAATTTCACTTATTTCAGGGCATAATTCAAAAATTCCTCTTATTTTGGGGCAAAAAGACAGAAATTTTGTTTATTTTTGGGTAAAAAGGCAGAAATTTCACTTATATTGAGGTAAAAAGGCAGAAATTCCTCTTATTTTGGGGCAAAAATGAAGAAATTTCCCTTTTTTTTGTGGCAAAGGGTATACATTCCCCTTACTTTCAGGATAAAAAGCAGAAATTCCCCCGTATTTTGAAGCAAAATTGCAGAAATTCTCATAATTTTCGGGCAAAAAAGCAGAAATTCTCCTTATTTTAAGGCAAAAAGGCAGAAAATCTCCTTTTTTCGGGAGCAAAAGGTCAGAAATTCCCCATATTTTGGGGCAAAATTGCAGAAATTTTCTTTACATTGAGGCAAAATTGCAGAAATTTCCTTTACATTGGGGCAAAATTGCAGAAATTTCACTTATTTCAGAGAAAAAAAGCAAAAATTTTTCGTATTTTGGGGCAAAACCGCAGAAATTCCCATTATTTTGGGGCAAAAAAGGCAGAAATTCACCTTATTTTGGGGTAAAATTGCAGAAATTTCACATATTTCAGGGCAAAAGGCAGAAATTTCCCTTATTTTGGGGCAAAATTACAGAAAATTCACTTATTTTAGGGTAATAAGTCAGAAATTCCCCTTATTTTGGGGCAAAAAAACAGAAATTTTCTTTGTTTTGGGGGAAAAAGACAGAAATTCCACTTATTTAGAGGCAAAAAGGCAGATATTCCCATTATTTTGGAGCAAAACTAAAGAAATTTCCCTTTTTTTATGGCAAAAATTATGCATTCCCCTTAATTTCGGGCAAAAAGCAGAAATTCCCCGTATTTTGGAGCAAAATTGCAGAAATTCCCCTAATTGTAGGGCAATAAGGCAGAAATTCCCTATATGTTGGGGCAAAAAGACAGAAATTCTCTTTATTTTTGGGCAAAACTCAGAAATTCCACTTATTTTGGGGCAAAATTGCAAAAATTTCCCTTATTTTGGGGCAAAATTGCAGAAATTTCACTTATTTTGGGGCAAAATTGCAGAAATTTCATTTATTTCAGGGAAAAAAGGCAGAAATTTTCCTTATTTTGTGACAAAAATGTAGAAATTTCTAATATTTTGTGGCAAAAATGCAGAAATTCCCCTTATTTTGAGGTAAAAATGCTGAAGTTCCCCTTATATGGGGGCAAAAAGGCCGAAATTTCCCTTAATTTGGGGCAAAATTGCAGAAATTTCACTTATTTCAGAGAAAAAAAGCAAAAATTTTTCTTATTTTGGGGCAAAAAGGCAGAAATTCCCATTATTTTGGGCCAAAAATGCAGAAATTCACCTTATTTTGGGGTAAAATTCCAGAAATTTCACATATTTCAGGGCAAAAAGGGAGAAATTTCCCTTATTTTGGGGCAAAATTGCAGAAATTTCACTTATTTCAGGGTAATAAGTCAGAAATTTTCCTTATTTTGGAGGAAAAAAGACAGCAAATCCCTTTGTTTTGGGGGAAAAAGAAAGACATTCCACTTATTTAGAGGCAAAAAAGCAGAAATTCCCCTTATTTTGGAGCAAAAATGAAGAAATTTCTTTTTTTAAGGCAAAAAGGTATGCATTCTTCTTATTTTCGGGCAAAAAGGCAGAAATTCCCCGTATTTTGGAGCAAAAAGCAGAAATTCCCCTAATTGTGGGGCAAAAATGCAGAAATTCCAATATGTTGGGGCAAAAAGACAGAAATTCTCATTATTTTGAGGCAAAACTCAGAAATTCCACTTATTTTGGGGCAAAATTCCAGAAATTTCCCTTATTTTGGGGCAAAATTGGAGAAATTTCACTTATTTTGGGGCAAAATTGCAGAAATTTCACTTATTTCAGGGAAAAAAGGCAGAAAGTTTTCCTTATTTTGGGGCAAAAAGGCAGAAATTTCTAATATTTTGTGGCAAAAATGCAGAAATTCCCCTGATTTTGAGGTAAAAAGGCTGAAATTCTCCTTATTTGGGGGCAAAAATGCAGAAAATTCTTTTATTTGGGGGCAAAATTGCAGAAATTTCACTTATTTCAGGGTAATGAGTCAGAAATTCCCCTTATTTTGGAGCAAAAAATACAGAAATTCCCTTTGTTTTGGGGGAATAAGACAGAAATTCCACTTATTTAGAGGCAAAAAGGCAGAAATTCCCTTTATTTTGGAGCAAAAATGAAGAAATTTCCCTTTTTATGGCAAAAAGGTATGCATTCCCATTATTTTCGGGCAAAAAGGCAGAAATTCTCCGTATTTTGGAGCAAAATTGCAGAAATTCCCCTAATTTTGAGGCGAAAGGCAGAAATTCCCTTTATTTTGGGGCAAAAATTAGAAATTCCACTTTTTTTAGGGCAAAATTCCAGAAATTTCCTTTATTTTGGGGCAAAATTGCAGGAATTCACCTTATTTTGGGGCAAAATTGCAGAAATTTCACTTATTTGAGGCAAAATTGCAGAAATTTCACTTATATTCAGGTAAAAAGGCTGAAATTTCCTTTATTTTAGGGAACAAAGGAGAAATTCTCTTTATTTTGGGGCAAAATTGCAGAAATTTCCCTTATTATGGGGAAAAATTGCAGAAATTTCCCATATTTTAGGGCAAAATTGCAAAAATTTCACTTATTTCAGAGAAAAAAAACAAAAATTTTTCTTATTTTGGGGCAAAAAGGAAGAAATTCCCATTATTTTGGGGCAAAAAGGCAGAAATTCACCTTATTTTGGGGTAAAATGTCAGAAATTTCACATATTTCAGGGGAAAAAAGCCGGAAATTTCCCTCATTTTGGGGCAAAATTGCAGAATTTCACTTATTTCAGGGTAATAAGTCAGAAATTCTTCTTATTTTGGGGCAAAAAAGACAGAAATTCCCTTTGTTTTGGGGGGAAAAGACAGAAATTCCACTTATTTAGAGGCAAAAAAGCAGAAATTCTTCTTATTTTGGAGCAAAAATGAAGAAATTTTCCTCTTTTATGGCAAAAAGTTATGCATTCCTCTTATTTCCGGGCAAA
This sequence comes from Micromys minutus, assembly GCF_963924665.1. NCBI lineage: Eukaryota > Metazoa > Chordata > Mammalia > Rodentia > Muridae > Micromys > Micromys minutus. The sequence continues at coordinate 90,717 of NW_027667319.1, read as the reverse complement.
AAGGCAGAAGTTCCCCGTATTTTGTAGCAAAATTGCAGAAATTCCCCTAATGGTGAAGCAAAAAGGCAGAAATTCCCTATATTTTGGGTCCAAAAGACAGAAATTCTCCTTATTTTGGTGCAAAACTCAGAATTTTCTCTTATTTTGGGGCAAAATTCCAGAAATTTCACTTATTTTGGGGCAAAATTGCAGAAATTTCCCTTATTTTGGAGCAAAATTGCAGAAATTTCACTTATTTCAGGGAAAAAAGGCAGAAATTTCCCTTATTTTGGGGCAAAAATGCAGAATTTCTTAATATTTGGTGGCAAAAATGCAGAAATTCTCTTACTTTTGAGGTAAAAAGGCTGAAATTCCCCTTATATGGGGGCAAAAAAACAGAAATTTCCCTTATTTTGGGGCAAAAAGACAGAAATTCCCCTTATTTTGTGGCAAAAAGGCAGAAATTTCTTTTATTTTGGGGCAAAATTGCAGAAATTTCACTTATTTCAGGGCATAATTCAAAAATTCCTTTTATTTTGGGGCAAAATACAAAAATTCCATTTATTTTTTGGTAAAAAGGCAGAAATTTCACTTATTTTGAGGTAAAAAGGCAGAAATTCCTCTTATTTTGGGGCAAAAATGAAGAAATTTCCCTTTTTTGTGGCAAAAGATATACATTCTTCTTACTTTCTGGATAATAAGCAGAAATTCCCCGTATTTTGAAGCAAAATTGCAGTAATTCTCATAATTTTCGGGCAAAAAGGCAGAAATTCTCCATATTTTGGGGTAAAAAGACAGAAAATCTCCTTTTTTTGGGGGCAAACTGTCAAAAATTCCTCTTATTTTGTGGCAAAAAGACAGAAATTTCTTTTATTTTGAGGCAAAATTGCAGAAATTTCACTTATTTCAGGGCATAATTCAAAAATTCCTTTTATGTTGGGGCAAAAAGACAGAAATTTTGTTTATTTTTGGGTAAAAAGGCAGAAATTTCACTTATATTGAGGTAAAAAGGCAGAAATTCCTTTTATTTTGGGGCAAAAATGAAGAAATTTCCCTTTTTTTGTGGCAAAAGGTATACATTCCCCTTACTTTCAGGATAAAAAGCAGAAATTCCCCGTATTTTGAAGCAAAATTGCAGGAATTCTCATAATTTTCGGGCAAAAAGGCAGAAATTCTCCTTATTTTGGGGCAAAAAGGCAGAAAATCTCCTTTTTTCGGGAGCAAAAGGTCAGAAATTCCCCATATTTTGGGGCAAAATTGCAGAAATTTCCTTTACATTGGGGCAAAATTGCAGAAATTTCCTTTACATTGGGGCAAAATTGCAGAAATTTCACTTATTTCAGAGAAAAAAAGCAAAAATTTTTCATATTTTGGGGCAAAACGGCAGAAATTCCCATTATTTTGGGGCAAAAAAGGCAGAAATTCACCTTATTTTGGGGTAAAATTGCAGAAATTTTACATATTTCAGGGCAAAAAGGCAGAAATTTCCCTTATTTTGGGGCAAAATTACAGAAAATTCACTTATTTTAGGGTAATAAGTCAGAAATTCCCCTTATTTTGGGGCAAAAAAACCAGAAATTTTCTTTGTTTTGAGGGAAAAAGACAGAAATTCCACTGATTTAGAGGCAAAAAGGCAGAAATTTCCCTTATTTTGGAGCAAAAATAAAGAAATTTCCCTTTTTTTATGGCAAAAATTATGCATTCCCCTTAATTTCGGGCAAAAACGCAGAATTTCTCCGTATTTTGGAGCAAAATTGCAGAAATTCCCCTAATTGTGGGGCAAAAAGGCAGAAATTCCCTATACGTTGGGGCAAAAAGACTGAAATTCTCTTTATTTTGGGGCAAAACTCAGAAATTCCACTTATTTTGGGGCAAAATTGCAAAAATTTCCCTTATTTTGGGGCAAAATTGCAGAAATTTCACATATTTTGGGGCAAAATTGCAGAAATTTCATTTATTTCAGGGAAAAAAGGCAGAAATTTTCCTTATTTTGTGACAAAAAGGTAGAAATTTCTAATATTTTGTGGCAAAAATTCAGAAATTCCCCTTATTTTGAGGTAAAAAGGCTGAAGTTCCCCTTATATGGGGGCAAAAAGGCCGAAATTTTCCTTAATTTGTGGCAAAATTGCAGAAATTTCACTTATTTCAGAGAAAAAAAGCAAAAAATTTTCTTATTTTGGGGCAAAAAGGAAGAAATTCCCATTATTTTAGGGCAAAAATGCAAAAATTCTCCTTATTTTGGGGTAAAATTGCAGAAATTTCACATATTTCAGGGCAAAAATGGAGAAATTTCCCTTATTTTGGGGCAAAATTGCAGAAATTTCACTTATTTCAGGGTAATAAGTCAGAAATTTTCCTTATTTTGGAGCAAAAAAGACAGAAAATCCCTTTGGTTTGGGGGAAAAAGACAGACATTCCACTTATTTAGAGGCAAAAAAGCAGAAATTCCCCTTATTTTGGAGCAAAAATGAAGAAATTTCTTTTTTTTTTTAAGGCAAAAATGTATGCATTCTTCTTATTTTCGGGCAAAAAGGCAGAAATTCCCCGTATTTTGGGGCAAAATTGCAGAAATTCCCCTAATTGTGGGGCAAAAATGCAGAAATTCCCTATATGTTGGGGCAAAAAGACAGAAATTCTCCTTATTTTGGGGCAAAACTCAGAAATTCCACTTATTTTGGGGGAAAATTCCAGAAATTTCCCTTATTTTGGGGCAAAATTGCAGAAATTTCACTTATTTTGAGGCGAAATTGCAGAAATTTCACTTATTTCAGGAAAAAAAGGCAGAAATTTTTCTTTATTTTGGGGCAAAAAGGCAGAAATTTCTAATATTTTGTGGCAAAAATGCAGAAATTCTTCTTATTTTGAGGTAAAAAGGCTGAAATTCTCCTTATTTGGGGGCAAAAATGCAGAAAATTCTTTTATTTGGGGGCAAAATTGCAGAAATTTCACTTATTTTGGAGCAAAAAATAAAGAAATTCCCTTTGTTTTGGGGGAATAAGACAGAAATTCCACTTATTTAGAGGCAAATAGTCAGAAATTCCCTTTATTTTGGAGCAAAAATGAAGAAATTTCCCTTTTTATGGCAAAAAGGTATGCATTCCCTTTATTTTCGGGCAAAAAGGCAGAAATTCTCCGTATTTTGGAGCAAAATTGCAGAAATCCCCTAATTTTGGGGCAAAAGCAGAAATTCCCTTTATTTTGGGGCAAAAATCAGAAATTCGCCTTATTTTAAGTCAAAATTCCAGAAATTTCCTTTATTTTGGGGCAAAATTGCAGGAATTTACCTTATTTTGGGGCAAAATTGCAGAAATTTCACTTATTTGAGGCAAAATTGCAGAAATTTCACTTATTTTCAGGTAAAAAGGCTGAAATTTCCTTTATTTTAGGGAAAAAAGGAGAAATTCTCTTTATTTTGGGGCAAAATTGCAGAAATTTCCCTTACTATGGGGAAAAATTGCAGAAATTTTCCTTATTTTAGGGCAAAATTGCAAAAATTTCACTTATTTCAGAGAAAAAATACAAAATTTTTTTTTATTTTGGGGCAAAAAGGAAGAAATTCCCATTATTTTGGGGCAAAAAGGCAGAAATTCACCTTATTTTGGGGTAAAATTGCAGAAATTTCAAATATTTCAGAACAAAAAGGCAGAAATTTCTTTTATTTTGGGCCAAAATTGCAGAATTTCACGTATTTCAGGGTAAAAGGTCAGAAATTCTTCTTATTTTGGGGCAAAAAAGACAGAAATTCCCTTTGTTTTGGGGGAAAAAGACAGAAATTCCACTTATTTAGAGGCAAAAAAGCAGAAATTCTTCTTATTTTGGAGCAAAAATGAAGAAATTTTCCTCTTTTATGGCAAAAACTTATGCATTCCTCTTATTTCCGGGCAAAAAGGCAGAAGTTCCCCGTATTTTGTAGCAAAATTGCAGAAATACCCCTAATTGTGAAGCAAAAAGGCAGAAATTCCCTAAATGTTGGGGTAAAAAGTCAGAAATTCCCCTTAGTTTGGTGCAAAAAGGCAGAAATTTCGTTTATTTTTGTAGAAAAGGCAGAAATTGCACTTATTTTGAGTCAAAAGGTGGAAAATCTCATTATTTTGGGGAAAAAATGAAGAAATTTCCTTTTTTATGGCAAGAAGGTATGCATTCCCATTATTTTTGGGCAAAAAGGCAGAAATTCCCCGTATTTTGGAGCAAAATTGCAGAAATTCCCCTAATTTGGGGGCAAAACGCAGAAATTCCCTTTATTTTGGGGCAAAAATCAGAAATTCCCCTTCTTTTGAGGCAAAATTCAAGAAATTTCCTTTATTTTGGTGCAAAATTGCAGGAATTTACCTTATTTTGGGGCAAAATTCCAGAAATTTCCCTTATTTGGGGCAAAATTGCAGAAATTTCACTTATTTTTAGGTAAAAGGGCTGAAATTTCTTTATTTTGGGGCAAAAAAGGAGAAATTCCTTTTATTTTGGGGCAAAATTTCAGAAATTTCCCTTATTATGGGGAATAATTGCAGAAATTTCCCTTAATTTAGGGAAAAATTGCAGAAATTTCACTTATTTCAGAGAAAAAAAAGAAAAATTTTTCTTATTTTGGAGCAAAAATGCAGAAATTCCCATTATTTTGGGGCAAAAGTCAGAAATTCACCTTATTGTGGGGTAAAATTGCAGAAATTTCACATACTTCAGGGCAAAAAGGCAGAAATTTCCCTTATTTTGGGGCCAAATTGCAGAAATTTCACTTATTTCAGGGAAAAAGTCAGAAATTTTCCTTATTTTGGGAGAAAAAGGCAGAAATTCCTAATATTTTGTGGCAAAAATGCAGAAATTCCCCTTATTTTGAGATAAAAAGGCTGAAATTCCCCTTATTTGGGGGCAAAAACGCAAAAATTTCCCTTATTTTGGGGCAAAATTTCAGAAATTTCACTTATTTCAGGGTAATAAGTCAGAAATTTTCCTTATTTTGGGGCAAAAAAACCAGAAAATCCCTTAGTTTTGGGGTAAAAAGAAAGAAATTCCACTTATTAAGAGGCAAAAAAGCAGAAATTCCCCTTATTTTGGAGCAAAAATGAGGAAATTTCCCTCTTTTATGGCAAAATGTTATCCATTCCTCTTATTTTCATTCAAAAAGGCCGAAATTCCCCGTATTTTTGAGAAAAATTGCAGAAATTATCCTAATTGTGGGGCAAAAATGCAGAAATTCCCTATATGTTGGGGCAAAAAACAGAAATTCCCCTTATTTTGGGGCAAATCTCAGAAATTCCACTTATTTTGGGGCAAAATTCCATTAATTTCTCTTTTTTTGGGGCAAAATTGCAGATATTTCACTTATTTTGTGGCAAAATTGCAGAAATTTTAGTTATTTCAGGGAAAAAAGGCAAAAAATTTCTTTTTGAAGCAAAAATACAGAAATTCTTAATATTTTGTGGCAAAAATGCTGAAATTCCCCTTAATTTGAAGTAAAAAGGCTGAAATTCCCCTATTTGGCGCAAAAAGGCAGAAAAATCCCTTATTTTGGGGCAAGAAGGCAGAAATTCCCCTAATTTTGTGGCAAAAGGCAGAAATTTCTTTTATTTTGGGGCAAAATTGCAGAAATTTCACTTATTTCAGAGCATAATTCAAAAATTCCTTTTATTTTGGGGCAAAAAGACAGAAATTCCGTTTATTTTTGGGTAAAAAGGCAGAAATTTCACTTATTTTGAGGTACAAAGGCAGAAATTCCTCTTATTTTCCGGCAAAAATGAAAAAATTTACTTTTTTTGTGGCAAAAGGTATACATTCCCCTTACTTTCGGGATTAAAAGCAGAAATTCCCCGTATTTTGAAGCAAAATTGCAGAAATTCTCATAATTTTCAGTCAAAAAGGCAGAAATTCTCCTTATTTTGGGGCAAAAATACAGAAAATCTCCTTTTTTCAGGAGCAAACAGTCAGAAATTCCCCTTATTTTGGGCAAAGTTGCAGAAATTTCCTTTACATTGAGGCAAAATTGCAGAAATTTCCCTTATTTTGGGGCAAATTCCAGAAATTTCAATTATTTCAGGGTAATAAGTCAAAAATTCCCCTTATTTTGGGGCAAAAAAGACAGAAATTCTATTTGTTTTGGGGGAAAAAGACAGAAATTCCACTTATTTAAAGGCAAAAATGCAGAAATTCCCCTTATTTTGGAGCAAAAATGAAGTAATTTCCCTTTTTATGGCAAAAAGGTATGCATTCCCATTATTTTCGGGCAAATTGGCAGAAATTCCCTGTATTTTGGAGCAAAATTGCAGAAATTTCCCTAATTTGGGGGCAAAACGCAGAAATTCCCTTTATTTTGGGGCAAAAATCAGAAATTCCCCTTATTTTGAGGCAAAATTCAAGAAATTTCCTTTATTTTGGGGAAAAATTGCAGGAATTTACTTTATTTTGGGGCAAAATTGCAGAAATTTCCCTTATTTGGGGCAAGATTGCAGAAATTTCACCTATTTTCAGGTAAAAAGGCTGAAATTTCCTTTATTTTGGGGCAAAAAAGGAGAAATTCCCCTTATTTTGGGGCAAAATTTCAGAAATTTCTTTTATTATGGGGAAAAATTGCAGAAATTTCCCTTATTTTAGGGCAAAATTGTAGAAATTTCACTTACTTCAGAGAAAAAAGGCAAAAATTTTTCTTATTTTGGGGCAAAAAGGCAGAAATTCCCTTTATTTTGGGGCAAAAATGCAGAAATTCACCTTATTTTGGAGTAAAATTGAAGAAATTTCACATATTTCATGGCAAAAAGGCAGAAATTTCTTTTATTTTGAAGCAAAATTGCAGAAATTTCATTTATTTCAGGGCAAAAATTTAGAAAATTTCTTTTATTTTGGGGCAAAAAGCAGAAATTTCTTTTATTATAGTACAAAATTGAAGAAATTTTCCTTATTTTGGAACAAAAAGGCAGAAATTCCCCATATTTTTGGGCAAAAGGCAGAAATTCTTCTTATTTTGAGGTAAAATGCAGAAATTCTTCTTATTTAGAGGTAAAATGCAGAAATTCCCTTTATTTTGGGGCTAAAAGGCAGAAATTCCTCGTATTTTGAAGCAAAATTGCAGAAATTCTCATAATTTTCGTGCAAAAAGGCAGAAATTCTTTTTATTTTGGGGCAAAAAGACAGAAAATCTCCTTTTTTTGGGAGCAAAAAGTCATAAATTCCCCTTATTATGGGGCAAAATTGCAGAAATTTCACTTATTTTGGGGCAAAATTTTAGAAATTTCAATTATTTCAGGGCAAAAAGGCAGAAATTTCCCTTATTTTGGGGCAAAATTGAAGAAATTTCCCTTTTTTATGGCAAAAAAATATGAATTCCCCTTATTTTCAGGCAAAAAGGCAGAAATTCACCGTATTTTGGAGCAAAATTGCAGAAATTCCCCTAATTGTGGGGCAAAAAAGCAGAAATTCTTTTTATTTTGGGGCAAAACTCAGAAATGTCACTTATTTTGTGGCAAAATTCCAGATATTTCCATTATTTTGGGGCAAAATTGCAGAAATTTCACTTATTTTGGAGCAAAATTGCAGAAATTTCAATTATTTCAGAAAAAAAATGCAAAAATTTTCCTTATTTTGTGGCAAAAAGCAGAAATTCTCCATATTTTGGTGCAAAAATCAGAACTTTCTTTTATTTTGAGGTAAAATGCTGAAATTCCCCTTATTTGGGGGCAAAAAGGCAGAAATTTCCCTTATTTTGGGGCAAAATTGCAGAAATTTCACTTATTTCAGGGTAACAAGTCAGAAATTTTTTTTTATTTTGGGGCAAAAAAGACAGAAATTCCCTTTGTTTTGGGGGAAAAAGACAGAAATTCCACTTATTTATAGGCAAAAAAGCAGAAATTCAATGTATTTTGGAGCAAAAATGAAGTAATTTCATTTTTTTATGGCAAAAAGGTATGCATTCTTCTTATTTTCGGGCAAAAAGGCAGAAATTCCCCATATTTTGGGGCAAAAGGCAGAAATTCTTCTTATTTTTATGTAAAATGCAGAAATTCCTTTTAATTAGAGGTAAAATGCAGAAATTCCCCAAATATTGGGGGAAAATGCAGAAATTTCTTTTATTTTGGGGTTAAAGGCAGAAATTAACTGTATTATGAAGCAAAATTGCAGAAATTCTCATAATTTTTGGGCAAAAAGGCAGAAATTCTCCTTATGTTTGGGCAAAATAAAAAAAATCTTTTTTTGGGAGCATAAAGTCAGAAATTCCCTTTATTTTGTGGCAAAATTGCATAAATTTCCTTTACATTGGGGCAAAATTGCAGAAATTTCCCTTCTTTGGGGCAAAATTGCAGAAATTACACTTATTTCAGAAAAAAGGCAGAAATTTTTTTATTTTGGGGCAAAAAGGCAGAAATTTCTTTTATTTTGGTACAAAATTACAGAAATTTTTCTTATTTTGGGTCAAAAAGGCAGAAAATCCCCATATTTTGAGGCAAAAAGGCAGAAATTCCCTATATTTTGAGGTAAAAAGGCGGAATACCCCTTATTTTCAGGCAAAAAGTCAGAAATTCCCCTTAGTTTGGTGCAAAAAGGCAGAAATTTCGTTTATTTTTGTAGAAAAGGCAGAAATTGCACTTATTTTGAGTCAAAAGGTGGAAAATCTCATTATTTTGGGGCAAAAATGAAAAAATTTCCCTTTTTTATGGCAAAAAGGTAAACATTCCCTTTATTTTCGGGCAAAAAGGCAGAAATTCCCCATATTTTGGAGCAAAATTGCAAAAATTCCCCTAATTTTGGGGCAAAAGGCAGAAATTCCCTTTATTTTGGGGTAAAACTCCATAAATTTCACTTATTTCGCAGCAAAATGGAAGAAATTCCCTTTATTTTCGGCGAAAAAGGAGGAAAATCACCATATTTTGGAGCAAAATTGCAGAAATTCACCTAATTTTGGGGTAAAAAATACAGTAATTTTCTTTATTTTGGGGAAAAAGGCAGAAATTCTCATTATTTTGGCGCAAAAGGCAGAAATTTCCATTATTTTAGGGCAAAATTGCAGAAATTTCCCTTATTTGGGGGCAAAAAAAAGAAATTCCCTTTATTTTGGGGCAAAATTCTAGAAATTTCCCTTATTATGGGGAAAAATTGTAGAAATTTCCCTTATTTTAGGGCACAATTGCAGATATTTCACTTATTTCAAAAAAAATGCAAAAATTTTTCTTATTTTGGGGCAAAAAGGCAGAAATTCCCATTATTTTGGTGCAAAAACGCAGAAATTCACCTTCTTTTGGGCTAAAATTGCAGAAATTTCACATATTTCAGGGCAAAAAGGCAGAAATTTCCCTTAATTTGGGGCAAAAATGAAGAAACTTCCCTTTTTTATGGCAAAAAAGTATGCATTCCCATTATTTTCGGGCAAAAAGGAAGAAATTCCCCATATTTTAGAGCAAAATTGCAGAAATTCCCCTAATTGTGGGGCAGAAATGTAGAAATTCTCTTTATTTTTGGGCAAAACTCAGAAATTCCACTTATTTTAAGGCAAAATTCCAGAAATTTCCTTATTTTGGGGAAAAATTGTAGAAATTTCACTTATTTTGGGGCAAAATTGCAGAAATTTAACTTATTTCAGCGAAAAAAAGGCAGAAATTTTCATTATTTTGGGGCAAAAAGTCAGAAATTCCTAATATTTAGTTGCAAAAATGCAGAAATTCTTAATATTTTGTTGCAAAAATGCAGAAATTTTCCTTATCTTGAGGTCAAAAGGCTGAAATTCCCCTTATTTGGGGGCAAAAAGACAGAAATTTCCTTTATTTTGGAGCAAATTTGCAGAAATTTCACTTATTTCAGGGTAATAAGTCAGAAATTTTTCTTATTTTGGGGCAAAAAAGACAGAAATTCCCTTTGTTTTGGGGGAAAAAGACAGAAATTCCACTTATTTAGAGGCAAAAAGGCAAAAGTTCTTTTTGTTTTGGAGCAAAAATGAGGAAATTTCCCTTTTTTATGGCAAAAAGGTATGCATTTTTTTATTTTCAGACAAAAAGGCAGAAATTCCCCATATTTTGGGGCAAAAGGCAGAAATTCCTTTTATTTTGGGGCAAAATTGCAGAAATATCCCTAATTGTGGGGCAAAAAACAGAAATTCCCCTTATTTTGGGGCAAAAAAGCAAAAATTCTCCTTATTTTGGGGCAAAACTCAGAAATTCCACTTATTTTGGGGCAAAATTCCAGAAATTTCCTTTATTTTGGGGCAAAATTGCAGAAATTTTACTTATTTTGTGGCAAAATTGCAGAAATTTCACTTATTTCAGGAAAAAAGGCAGAAATTTTCCTTATTTTGGGGCAAAAATGCAGAAATTCCTAATATTTTGTGCCAAAATTCAGAAATTTCCCTTATTTTGAGGTAAAAAGGCTGAAATTCCCCTTATTTGGGGGCAAAAAGGCAGAAATTACCCTTATATTGGAGCAAAATTGCAGAAATTTCCCTAATTTCAGGGTAATAAGTCAGAAATTTTCCTTATTTTGGGGCAAAAATGACAGAAATTCCGTTTGTTTTGGGGGAAAAAGACAGAAATTCCAATTATTTCGAGGCAAAAATGCAGAAATTCCCCTTATTTTAGGGCAAAATTGCAGAAATTTCTCTTATTTGGGGGCAAAAAAACAGAAATTCCCCTCATGTTGGGGCGAAATTCCTGAAATTTTTCTAATTATGGGGAAAAATTGCAGTAATTTCCCTTATTTTAGAGCAAAATTGCAGAAATTTCACTTATTCCAGAGAAAAAAGGCAAAAATTTTTCTTATTTTGGGGCAAAAAGGCAGAAATTCCCATTATTTTGGGGCAAAAAGGCAGAAATTCAAATTATTTTGGGCTAAAATTGCAGAAATTTCACATATTTCAGGGCAAAAAGGCAGAAATTTCCCTTAATTTGGGGCAAAAATGAAGAAATTTCCCTTTTTTATGGCAAAAAGGTATGCATTACCTTTATTTTCGGGCAAAAAGGCAGAAATTCCCCGTATTTTGGAGCAAAATTGCAGAAATTCCCCTAATTGTGGGGCAAAAAGGCAGATATTCTTGTTATTTTGGGGCAAAACTAAGAAATTCCACTTATTTTGAGGCAAAATTTCAGAAATTTCCCTTATTTGGGGCAAAATTGTAGAAATTTCACATATTTTGGGGCAAAATTGCAGAAATTTCACTTATTTCAGGGAAAAAAGGCAGAAATTTTCCTTATTTTGGGGCAAAAAGGCAGAAATTCTCCATATTTTGGTGCAAAAATCAGAAATTTCTCTTATTTGAGGTAAAATGCTGAAATTCCCTATTTTGGGGAAAAAGGCAGAAATTTCCCTTTTTTGGGGCAAATTTGCAGAAATTTCACTTATTTCAGAGAAAAAAAGGCAGAAATTTGCCTTACTTTTTGACAAAAGGGCAGAAATTCCTTATATTTTGTGGCAAAAATGCAGAAATTCCTAATATTTTGTTGCAAAAATGCAGAAATTTCCCTTATTTTGAGGTAAAAATGCTGAAATTCCCTTTATTTGGGGGCAAAAAGGCAGAAATTTTTCTTATTTTGGGGCAAATTTGCAGAAATTTCACTTATGTCAGGGTTATAAGTCAGAAATTTTCCTTTTTTTGGGGCAAAAAAGACAGAAATTCCCTTTGTTTTGGGGGAAAAAGACAGAAATTCCACTTATTTAGAGGCAAAAAGGCAAAAGTTCTCCTTATTTTGGAGCAAAAATAAAGAAATTTCCCTTTTTTATGGCAAAAATGTATGCATTCTTCTTATTTTCAAACAAAAAGGGAGAAATTCCCCATATTTTGGGACAAAAGGCAGAAATTCCCCTTATTTTTGGGCAAAATTGCAGAAATTTCCCTAATTGTGGGGCAAAAAACAGAAATTCCCCTTATTTTGGGGCAAAATTGCAGAAATTTTCCTTATTATGAGGAAAAATTGCAGAAATTTCCCTTATTTAAGGCAAAATTGCAGAAATTTCACTAATTGTGGCGCAAAAAGGCAGAAATTCTCCTTATTTTAGGGCAAAACTCAGAAATTCCACTTATTTTGGGGCAAAATTCCAGAAATTTCCCTTATTTTGGTGCAAAATTGCAAAAATTTTACTTATTTTGGGGCAAAATTGCAGAAATTTCACTTATTTCAGGAAAATGAGGCAGAAATTTTCCTTATTTGGGCAAAAAGGCAGAAATTCCCCATATTTTGGAGCAAAATTGCAGAAATTCACCTAATTTTGGGGTAAAAAATACAGTAATTTTCTTTATTTTGGGGCAAAAAGACAGAAATTCTCTTTATTTTGGGGCATAAGGCAGAAATTCCTCTTATTTTAATGCAAAATTGCAGAAATTTCTCTTATTTGGGGGCAAAAAAACACAAATTCCTTTTATTTTGGGGCAAAATTCCAGAAATTTCCCTTATTATGGGGAAAAATTGTAGAAATTTCCCTTATTTTAGGGCAAAATTGCAGATATTTCATTTATTTCAGAAAAAAGCAATAATTTTTCTTATTTTGGGGCAAAAAGGCAAAATTCCCATTATTTTGGGGCAAAAAGGCAGAAATTCAAATTATTTTAGGCTAAAATTGCAGAAATTTCACATATTTCAGGGCAAAAAGGCAGAAATTTCTCTTAATTTGGGGCAAAAATTAAGAAATTTCCCTTTTTTATGGCAAAGAGGTATGCATTCCCCTTTTTTCGGGCAAAAAGGGAGAAATTTCCCGTATTTTGGAGCAAAATTGCAGAAATTCTTCTAATTTTGGGGCAGAAAGGCAGAAATTCTTTTTATTTTGGGGCAAAACTCAGAAATTCCACTTATTTTGGGGCAAAATTCCAGAAATTTCCTTTATTTTGGGGCAAAATTGCAGAATTTTCACTTATTTTCGGGCAAAATTGCAGAAATTTCACTTATTTCAGGGAAAAAAAGGCAGAAATTTTCCTTATTTTGGGGCAAAAAGGCAGAAATTCCTAATATTTTGTTGCAAAAATGCAGAAATTCTTAATATTTTGTTGCAAAAATGCAGAAATTTCCCTTATTTTGAGGTAAAAAGGCTAAAATTCCCCTTATTTAGCGGCAAAAAGGCAGAAATTTCCTTTATTTTTGGGCAAATTTGCAGGAATTTCACTTATTTCAGGGTAATAAGTCAGAAATTTTTCTTATTTTTGGGGCAAAAAAGACAGAAATTCCCTTTGTTTTGGGGGAAAAAGACAGAAATTCCACTTATTTAGAGGCAAAAAGGCAAAAGTTCCCCTAATTTGGAGCAAAAATGAGGAAATTTCCCTTTTTTATGGCAAAAAGATATGCATTTTTCTTATTTTCAGACAAAAAGGCAAAAATTCACCATATTTTGGGGCAAAAGGCAGAAATTCCCCTTATTTTGGGGCAAATTGCAGAAATTTCCCTAATTGTGGTGCAATAAACAGAAATTCCCCTTATTTTGGGGCAAAATTGCAGAAATTTCCCTTATTATGAGGAAAAATTGCAGAAATTTCCCTTATTTTAGGGCAAAATTGCAGAAATTTCACTAATCGTGGGTCACAGAGGCAGAAATTCTCCTTTTTTGGGGCAAAACTCAGAAATTCCACTTATTTTGCGGCAAAATTCCAGAAATTTCTTATATTTTGGGGCAAAATTGCAGAAATTTTACTTATTTTGGGGCAAAATTGCAGAAATTTCACTTATTTTGGGGCAAAATTGCAGAAATTTCACTCATTTCAAGGAAAAAAGCAGAAATTTTCCTTATTTTGGGGCAAAAAGGCAGAAATTCCTAATATTTTGTGCCAAAATTCAGAAATTCTTTTTATTTTGAGGTAAAAATGCTGAAATTCCCCTTATTTGGGGGCAAAAAAGCAGAAATTTCCCTTATATTGGGGCTAAATTGCAGAAATTTCACTAATTTCAGGGTAATAAGTCAGAAATTTTCATTATTTTGGGGCAAAAATGACAAAAATTCCTTTTGTTTTCGGGGAAAAAGACAAAAATTCCACTTATTTAAAGGCAAAAAGGCAGAAATTCCCCTTATTTTAGGGCAAAATTGCAAAAATTTTCCTTATTTGGGGGCAAATAAACAGAAATTTCTTTTATTTTGGGGCAAAATTCCTGAAATTTCCCTAATTATGGGGAAAAATTGCAGAAATTTTTCATATTTTATGGCAAAACTGCAGAAATTTCACTTATTTCAGAGAAAAAAGGCAAAAATTATTCTTATTTTGGGGCAAAAAGGCAGAAATTCCCATTATTTTGGGGCAAAATGCAGAAATTCAAATTATTTTGGGCTAAAAATGCAGAAATTTCACATATTTCAGGGCAAAAAGGCAGAAATTTCCCTTAATTTGGGGCAAAAATGAAGAAATTTCCCTTTTTTATGGCAAAAAGGTATGCATTCCCCTTATTTTCGGGCAAAAAAACAGAAATTCCCCGTATTTTGGAGCAAAATTGCAGAAATTACCCTAATTGTGGGGCAAAAAGGCAGAAATTCTTCTTATTTTGGGGCAAAACTCAGAAATTCCACTTATTTTGGGGCAAAATTCCAGAAATTTCCCTTATTTTGGGGCAAAATTGCAGAAATTTCACTTATTTTGGGGCAAAATTGCAGAAATTTCACTTATTTCAGGGGAAAAAAAGCAGAAATTTTCCTTATTTTGGGGCAAAAAGGCAGAAATTCTCCATATTTTGGTGCAAAAATCTGAAATTTCCCTTATTTTGAGGTAAAATACTGAAATTCCCTTTATTTTGGGGCAAAAGGCAGAAATTTCCCTTTTTTTGGGGCAAATTTGCAGAAATTTCATTTATTTCAGGGAAAAAATGGCAGAAATTTTCCTTATTTTTTGGCAATTGAGCAGAAATTCCTAATATTTTGTGGCAAAAATGCAGAAATTCCTAATATTTTGTTGCAAAAATGCAGAATTTTCCCTTATTTTGAGGTAAAAAGGCTGAAATTCCCCTTATTTTGGGGCAAAAAGGCAGAAATTTTTCTTATTTTGGGGAAAATTTGCAGAAATTTCACCTATTTCAAGGTTATAAGTCAGGAATTTTCCTTCTTTTGGGGCAAAAAAGACAGAAATTCCTTTTGTCTTGGGAAAAAAAGACAGAAATTCCACTTATTTAGAGGGAAAAAGGCAAAAGTTCCCCTTATTTTGGAGTAAAAATGAAGAAAGTTCCCTTTTTTTATGGCAAAAATGTATGCATTCTTATTTTCAGACAAAAAAGCAGAAATTCTCCTTATTTTGGGGCAAAACTCAGAAATTCCACATATTTTGGGGCAAAATTCCAGATATTTTTCTTATTTTGGGGCAAAATTGCAAAAATTTTACTTATTTTGGGGCAAAATTGCAGAAATTTCACTTATTTCAGGGAAAAAAGGCAGAAATTTTCCTTATTTGAGCAAAAAGGCAGAAATTCCCTATATTTTGGAGCATAATTGCAGAAATTCACCTAATTTGGGGGTAAAAAATACAGTAATGTTCTTTATTTTGGGGCAAAAAGGCAGAAATTCTCTTTCTTTTGGGGCAAAAGGCAGAACTTCCCTTTATTTTAGGGCAAAATTGCAGAAATTTCTCTTATTTGGGGGCAAAAAACAGAAATTTCCCTTATTTTGGGGCAAAATTCCAGAAATTTCCCTTATTATGGGGAAAAATTGTAGAAATTTCCCTTATTTTAGGGCACAATTGCAGATATTTCACTTATTTCAGAAAAAAAACAAAAATTTTTCTTATTTTGGGGCAAAAAACAGAAATTCCCATTATTTTGGTGCAAAAAGGCAGAAATTCACCTTAATTTGGGCTAAAATTGCAGAAATTTCACATATTTCAGGGCAAAAAGGCAGAAATTTCCCTTAATTTGAGGCAGAAATGAAGAAATTTCCCTTTTTTATGGCAAAAAATATGCATTCCCCTTATTTTCGGGCAAAAAGGCAGAAATTCCCCGTATTTTGGAGCAAAATTGCAAAATTTCCCCTAATTGTGGGGCAGAAATGCAGAAAATCTCCTTATTTTTGGGCAAAACTCAGAAATATCACTTATTTTGGGGCAAAATTCCAGAAATTTCCCTTATTTTGGGGCAAAATTGCAGAAATTTCACATATTTTGGGGCAAAATTGCAGAAATTTCACTTATTTCAGGGAAAAAAAGGCAGAAATATTTCTTATTTTGGGGCAAAAAGGCAGAAATTTCTAATATTTTGTTGCAAAAATACAGAAATTCATAATATTTTGTTGCAAAAATGCAGAAATTTTCCTTATTTTGAGGTAAAAAAGCTGAAATTCCCCTTATTTGGGGACAAAAAGGCAGAAATTTCCTATATTTTGGGGCAAATTTGCAGAAATTTTACTTATTTCAGGGTAATAAGTCAGAAATTTTTTTTTATTTTGGAGCAAAAAGACAGAAATTCCCTTTGATTTGGGGGAAAAGACAGAAATTCCACTTATTTAGAGGCAAAAAGGCAAAAGTTCCCCTTATTTTGGAGCAAAAATGAGGAAATTTCCTTTTTTTATGCTAAAAAAGTATGCATTTTTTTTATTTTCAGACAAAAAGGCAGAAATTCCCCATATTTTGGGACAATAGGCAGAAATTCCCTTTATTTTGGGGCAAAATTGCAGAAAGTTCCCTAATTGTGGGGCAAAAAACAGAAATTCCCCTTATTTTGAGTAAAAATTGCAGAAATTTCTTTTATTATGGGGAAAAATTGCAGAAATTTCCCTTATTTTTAGGGCAAAATTGCAGAAATTTCAATAATCGTGGGGCAAAAAGGCAGAAATTCTCCTTATTTTGGGGCAAAACTCAGAAATTCCACTTATTTTGGGGCAAAATTCCAGAAATTTTCTTATTTTGGGGCAAAATTGCAGAAATTTTACTTATTTTGGGGCACAATTTCAGAAATGTCACTTATTTCAGGGAGAAAAGGCAGAAATTTTCCTTATTTTGGGGCAAAAATGCAGAAATTCCTAATATTTTGTTGCAGAAATACAGAAATTTCCCTTATTTTGAGGTAAAAAGGCTGAAATTCCCCTTATTTGGGGGCAAAAAGGCAGAAATTTTTCTTATTTTGGGGCAAATTTGCAGAAATTTCACTTATTTCAGGGTTATAAGTCAGAAATTTTCCTTATTTTGGGGCAAAAAAGACAGAAATTCCTTTTGTTTTGGGAAAAAAAGACAGAAATTCCACTTATTTAGAGGCAAAAAGGCAAAAGTTCCCCTTATTTTGGAGCAAAAATGAAGAAATTTCCCTTTTTTATGGCAAAAATGTATGCATTCTTCTTATTTTCAGACAAAAAGGCAGAAATTCCCCATATTTTAGGGCAAAAGACAAAAATTCCCCTTATTTTGGAGCAAAATTGCAGAAATATCCCTAATTGTGGGGCAAAAAACAGAAATTCCCCTTATTTTGGGGCAAAATTGCAGAAATTTTCCTTATTTTGGGGAAAAATTGCAGAAATTTCCCTTATTTAAGGCAAAATTGCAGAAATTTCACTAATTGTGGTGCAAAAAGGCAGAAATTCTCCTTATTTTGGGGCAAAACTCAGAAATTCCACTTATTTTGGGGCAAAATTCCAGAAATTTCCCTTATTTTGGATCAAAATTGCAAAAATTTTACTTATTTTGGTGCAAAATTGCAGAAATTTCACTTATTTCAGGGAAAAAAAGCAGAAATTTTCCTTATTTGGGCAAAAAGGCAGAAATTCCCGATATTTTGGATCAAAATTGCAGAAATTCACTTAATTTTGGGGTAAAATATACAGTAATTTTCTTTATTTTGTGGCAAAAAGGCAGAAATTCACATTATTTTGGGCTAAAATTGCAGAAATTTCACATATTTCAGGGCAAAAAGGCAGAAATTTGTATTAATTTGGGGCAAAAATGAAGAAATTTTCCTTTTTATGGCAAAAAGGTATGCATTCCCCTTATTTTCGGGCAAAAAGGCAGAAATTCCCCATATTTTGGAGCATAATTGCAGAAATTCCCCTAATTGTGGGGCAGAAATGCAGAAATTCTCCTTATTTTTGGGCAAAACTCAGAAATTCCACTTATTTTGGGGCAAAATTCTAGAAATTTCCCTTATTTTGTGGCAAAATTGCAGAAATTTCACATATTTTGGGCAAAATTGTAGAAATTTCACTTATTTCAGGGAAAAAAATGCAGAAATTTTCCTTATTTTAGGGCAAAATATCAGAAATTCCTAATATTTTGTTGCAAAAATGCAGAAATTCTTAATATTTTGTTGCAAAAATGCAGAAATTTTCCTTATTTTGAGGTAAAAAGGCTGAAATTCTCCTTATTTGGGGTCAAAAATGCAGAAATTCCCTTTATTTTGGTGCAAATTTGCAGAAATTTTACTTATTTCAGGGTAATATGTCAAAATTTTTCTTATTTTGGGGCAAAAAAGACAGAAATTTCCTTTGTTTTGGGGGGAAAAGACAGAAATTCCACTTATTTAGAGGTAAAAAGGCAAAAGTTCCCCTTATTTTGGAGCAAAAATGAGGAAATTTCCCTTTTTATGGCAAAAAGTATGCATTTTTCTTATTTTCAGACAAAAAGGCAGAAATTCCCCATATTTTGGGGCAATAGGCAGAAATTCCCTTTATTTTGGGGCAAAATTGCAGAAATTTCCCTAATTGTGGGGCAAAAAACAGAAATTCCCCTTATTTTGGGTCAAAATTGCAGAAATTTCCCTTATTATGGGGAAAAATTGCAGAAATTTCCCTTATTTTAGGGCAAAATTGCAGAAATTTCACTAATCGTGGGGCTAAAAGGCAGAAATTCTCCTTATTTTGGGGCAAAACTCAGAAATTCCACTTATTTTGGGGCAAAATTCCAGAAATTTCCCTTATTTTGGTGCAAAATTGCAGAAATTTTACTTATTTTGGGGCAAAATTTCAGAAATTTTACTTATTACAGGGAAAAAAGGCAGAAATTTTCCTTATTTTGGGGCAAAAAGGCAGAAATTCCTAATATTTTGTGCCAAAATTCAGAAATTCTCCTTATTTTGAGGTAAAAAGGCTGAAATTACCCTTTTTGGGGGCAAAAAGGCAGAAATTTCCCTTATTTTGGGGCAAAATTTCAGAAATTTTACTAATTTAAGGGTAATAAGTCAGAAATTTTCCTTATTTTGGGGCAAAAATGACAGAAATTCTTTTTGTTTTGGGGGAAAAAGACAGAAATTCCACTTATTTAGAGGCAAAAAAGCATAAAATTCCTTTTATTTTAGGGCAAAATTGCAGAAATTTTTCTTATTTGGGGGCAAAAATAAAGACATTCCCCTTATTTTGCGGCAAAATTCCTGAAATTTCACTAATTATGGGGAAAAATTGCAGAAATTTCCCTTATTTTAGGGCAAAATTGCAGAAATTTCACTTATTTCAGAGAAAAAAGGCAAAAATTTTTCTTATTTGGGGGCAAAAAGGCAGAAATTCCCATTATTTTGGGGCAAAAAAGCAGAAATTCACCTTATTTTGGGCTAAAATTGCAGAAATTTCACATATTTCAGGGTAAAAAGGCAGAAATTTCTATTAATTTGGGGCAAAAATGAAGAAATTTTCCTTTTTATGGCAAAAAGGTATGCATTCCCCTTATTTTCGGGCAAAAAGGCAGAAATTCCCCGTATTTTGGACCAAAATTGCAGAAATTCCCCTAATTGTGGGGCAGAAATGCAGAAATTCTCCTTATTTTTGGGCAAAACTCAGAAATTCCACTTATTTTGGGGCAAAATTCTAGAAATTTCCATATTTTGGGGCAAAATTGCAGAAATTTAACTTATTTTGGGGCAAAATTGCAGAAATTTCACTTATTTCAGGGAAAAAAGGCCGAAATTTTCCTTATTTTGGGGCAAAATATCAGAAATTCCTAATATTTTGTTTCAAAAATGCAGAAATTCTTAATATTTTGTTGCATAAATGCAGAAATTTTTCTAATTTTGAGGTAAAAAGGCTGAAATTCTCCTTATTTGGGGGCAAAAATGCAGAAATTCCCTTTATTTTGGGGCAAATTTGCAGAAATTTTACTTATTTCAGGGTAATAAGTCAGAAATTTTTCTTATTTTGGGGCAAAAAAGACAGAAATTTCCTTTGTTTTGGGGGAAAAAGACAGAAATTCCACTTATTTAGAGGTAAAAATGCAAAAGTTCCCCTTATTTTGGAGCAAAAATGAGGAAATTTCCCTTTTTATGGCAAAAAGTATGCATTTTTCTTATTTTCAGACAAAAAGGCAGAAATTCCCCATATTTTGGGGCAATAGGCAGAAATTCCCTTTATTTTGGGGCAAAATTGCAGAAATTTCCCTAATTGTGGGGCAAAAAACAGAAATTCCTTTTATTTTGGGTCAAAATTGCAGATATTTCCCTTATTATGGGGAAAAATTGCAGAAATTTCCCTTATTTTAGGGCAAAATTGCAGAAATTTCACTAATCGTGGGGCTAAAAGGCAGAAATTCTCCTTATTTTGGGGCAAAACTCAGAAATTCCACTTATTTTGGGGCAAAATTCCAGAAATTTCCCTTATTTTGGTGCAAAATTGCAGAAATTTTCCTTATTTTGGGGCAAAAATGCAGAAATTCCTAATATTTTGTGCCAAAATTCAGAAATTCTCCTTATTTTGAGGTAAAAAGGCTGAAATTACCCTTTTTAGGGGCAAAATGGCAGAAATTTCTCTTCTATTGGGGCAAAATTTCAGAAATTTTACTAATTTAAGGGCAATAAGTCAGAAATTTTCCTTATTTTGGGGCAAAAATGACAGAAATTCTTTTTGTTTTGGGGGAAAAAGACAGAAATTCCACTTATTTAGAGGCAAAAAAGCATAAAATTCCTTTTATTTTAGGGCAAAATTGCAGAAATTTTTCTTATTTGGGGGCAAAAATAAAGACATTCCCCTTATTTTGCGGCAAAATTCCTGAAATTTCACTAATTATGGGGAAAAATTGCAGAAATTTCCCTTATTTTAGGGCAAAATTGCAGAAATTTCAATTATTTCAGAGAAAAAAGGCAAAAATTTTTCCTATTTTGGGGCAAAAAGGCAGAAATTCCCATTATTTTGGGGCAAAAAGGCAGAAATTCACCTTATTTTGGGCTAAAATTGCAGAAATTTCACATATTTCAGGGCAAAAAGGCAGAAATTTCCCTTAATTTGGGGCAAAAATGAAGAAATTTCCCTTTTTTATGGCAAAAAGGTATCCATTACCCTTATTTTCGGGCAAAAAGGCAGAAATTCCCCGTATTTTGGAGCAAAATTGCAGAAATTACCCTAATTGTGGGGCAAAAAGGCAGAAATTCTTCTTATTTTGGGGCAAAACTCAGAAATTCTACTTATTTTGGGACAAAATTCCAGAAATTTCCCTTATTTTGGGGAAAAATTGCAGAAATTTCAATTATTTTGAGGCAAAATTGCAGAAATTTCACTTATTTCAGGGAAAAAAAGCAGAAATTTTCCTTATTTGGGGCAAAAAGGAAGAAATTCTCCATATTTTGGTGCAAAAATCAAAAATTTCCCTTATTTTGAGGTAAAATGCTGAAATTCCCCTTATTTTGGGGAAAAGGCAGAAATTTCTTTTTTTGGGGGGCAAATTTGCAGAAATTTCACTTATTTCAGGGAAAAAAAGGCAGAAATTTTCCTAATTTTTTTGCAAAAGAGATGAAATTCCTAATATTTTGTGGCAAAAATGCAGAAATTCCTAATATTTTGTTGGAAAAATTCAGAAATTTCCCTTATTTTGAGGTAAAAAGGCTGTAATGCTCCTTATTTTGAGGCAAAAAGGCAGAAATTTCCTTTATTTTGGGGAAAATTTGCAGAAATTTTACTTATTTCAGGGTAATAAGTCAGAAATTTTTCTTATTTTGGGGCAAAAAAGACAGAAATTCCCTTTGTTTTGGGGGAAAAATAAATTCCACTTATTTAGAGGCAAAAAGGCAAAAGTTCCCCTTATTTTGGAGCAAAAATGAGGAAATTTCCCTTTTTTATGGCAAAAAGGTATGCATTTTTCTTATTTTGAGGTATAAAGGCAGAAATTCCCCATATTTTGGGGCAATAGGCAGAAATTCCCCTTATTTTGAGGCAAAATTGCAGAAATTTACCTAATTGTGGGGCAAAAAACAGAAATTTCCCTTATTTTGGGTCAAAATTGCAGAAATTTCCCTTATTATGGGGAAAAATTGCAGAAATTTCCCTTATTTTAGGGCAAAATTGCAGAAATTTCACTAATCGTGGGGCAAAAAGGCCGAAATTCTGCTTATTTTGGGGCAAAACTCAGAAATTCCACTTATTTTGGGGCAAAATTCCAGAAATTTCCCTTATTTTGGGGCAAAATTGCAGAAATTTTACTTATTTTGGGGCAAAATTTCAGAAATTTTACTTATTTCAGGGAAAAAAGGCAGAAATTTTCCTTATTTGGGGGCAAAAATGCAGAAATTTCTAATATTTTGTGTCAAAATTCAGAAATTCTCCTTATTTTGAGGTAAAAGGCTGAAATTCCCCTTTTTTGAGGGCAAAAAGGCAGAAATTTCCCTTATATTGGGGCAAGATTTCAGAAATTTCACTAATTTAAGGGTAATAAGTCAGAAATTTTTCTTATTTTGGGGCAAAAATGACAGAAATTCTTTTTGTTTTGGGGGAAAAAGACAGAAATTCCACTTATTTAGAGGCAAAAAAGCATAAAATTCCCCTTATTTTAGGGCAAAATTGCAGAAATTTCCCTTATTTGGGGCAAAAATAAAGAAATTCAGCTTATTGTGGGGCAAAATTCCTGAAATTTCCCTAATTATGGGGAAAAATTGCAGAAATTTCCCTTATTTTAGGGCAAAATTGCAGAAATTTCACTTATTTCAGAGAAAAAAGGCAAAAAATTTTTTTATTTTGGGGCAAAAAGGCAGAAATTCCCATTATTTTGGGGCAAAGAGGCAGAAATTCACCTTATTTTGGGCTAATATTGCAGAAATTTCACTAATTTCAGGGTAATAAGTCAGAAATTTTCTGTATTTTGGGGAAAAAATAACAGAAATTCCCTTTGTTTTGGGGGAAAAAGACAGAAATTTCACTTATTTAGAGGCAAAAATGCAGAAATTCCCCTTATTTTAGGACAAAATTGCAGAAATTTCCATTATTTGGGGGCAAAAAAACAGAAATTCCCCTTATTTTGGGGCAAAATTCCTGAAAATTTTCTTATTTTGGGGAAAAATTGCAGAAATTTCACTTATTTTGGGGCAAAATTGCAGAAATTTCACTTATTTCAGGGAAAAAAGGCAGTAATTTTCTTTATTTTGGGGCAAAAAGGCAGAAATTCTCCATATTTTGGTGCAAAAATTAGAAATTTCCCTTATTTTGAGGTAAAATGCTGAAATTCCCCTTATTTTGGGGCAAAAGGCCGAAATTTCCCTTTTTTGGGGACAAATTTGCAGAAATTTCACTTATTTCAAGGAAAAAAAGGCAGAAATTTTCCTTACTTTTTGGCAAAAGGGCAGAAATTCCTAATATTTTGTGGCAAAAATGCAGAAATTCCTAATATTTTGTTGCAAAAATGCATAAATTTCTCTTATTTTGAGGTAAAAAGGCTGAAATTCCCCTTATTTGGGGGCAAAAAGGCAGAAATTTTTCTTATTTTGGGGCAAATTTGCAGATATTTCACTTATTTCAGGGTTATAAGTCAGAAATTTTCCTTATTTTGGGGCAAAAAAGACAGAAATTCCCTTTGTTTTGGGGGAAAAAGACAGAAATTCAACTTATTTAGAGGCAAAAATGCAAAAGTTCCCCTTATTTTGGAGCAAAAATGAAGAAATTTTCCTTTTTATGGCAAAAATGTATGCATTCTTCTTATTTTCAGACAAAAAGGCAGAAATTCCCTATATTTTGGGGCAAAAGGCAGAAATTCCCCTTATTTTGGGGCAAAATTGCAGAAATTTCCCTAATTGTGTGGCAAAAACCAGAAATTCCCCTTATTTTGGGGCAAAATTGCAGAAATTTCCCTTATTATGGTGAAAAATTGCAGAAATTTCCCTTACTTAAGGCAAAATTGCAGAAATTTCACTAATTGTGGCGCAAAAAGGCAGAAATTCTCCTTATTTTAGGGCAAAACTCAGAAATTCCACTTATTTTGGGGCAAAATTCCAGAAATTTCTCTTATTTTGGGGCAAAATTGCAAAAATTTTACTTATTTTGGGGCAAAATTGCACAAATTTTACTTATTTCAGGGAAAAAAGCTAGAAATTTTCCTTATTTGAGAAAAAAGGCAGAAATTCCCCATATTTTGGAGCAAAATTGCAGAAATTCACCTAATTTGGCAGTAAAAAATACAGTAATTTTCTTTATTTTGGGGCAAAAAGGCAGAAATTCTCTTTATTTTGCGGCAAAAAGAAAGAAATACCCTTTATTTTAGGGCAAAATTACAGAAATTTCTCTTATTTGGGGGCAAAAAAACAGAAATTCCCCTTATTTTGAGGCAAAATTCAAGAAATTTCCCTTATTATGGGGAAAAATTGTAGAAATTTCCCTTATTTTAGGGCAAAATTGCAGATATTTCACTTATTTCAGAAAAAAAAGCAAAAATTTTTCCTATTTGGGGGCAAAAAGGCAAAAATTCCCATTATTTTGGGGCAAAAAGGCAGAAATTCACCTTATTTTGGGCTAAAATTGCAGAAATTTCACATATTTCAGGGCAAAAAGGCAGAAATTTCCCTTAATTTGGGGTAAAAATGAAGAAATTTCCCTTTTTATGGCAAAAAGGTATGCATTCCCTTTATTTTCGGGGAAAAAAACAGAAATTTCCCGTATTTTGGAGCAAAATTGCAGAAATTCCCCTAATTGTGGGGCAGAAAAGCAGAAATTCTCCTTATTTTGTGGCAACACTCAGAAATTCCACTTATTTTGAAGTAAAATTGCAGAAATTTCACATATTTTGGGGCAAAATTGCAGAAATTTCAATTATTTCAGGGAAAAAAAGGCAGAAATTTTCCTTATTTTGGGGCAAAAAGGCATAAATTCCTAATATTTTGTTGCAAAAATGCAGAAATTCCTAATATTTTGTTGCAAAAATGCAGAACTTTTCCTTAATTTGAGGTTAAAAGGCTGAAAATCCCCTTATTTGGGGGCAAAAAGGCAGAAATTTCCTATATTTTGGGGCAAATTTTGCAGAAACTTCACTTATTTCAGGGTAATAAGTCAGAAATTTTTCTTATTTTGGGGCAAAAAAGACAGAAATTTCCTTTGTTTTGGGGGAAAAAGACAGAAATTCCACTTATTTAGAGGCGAAAAGGCAAAAGTTCCCCTTATTTTGGAGCAAAAATGAGGAAATTTCCCTTTTTTATGGCAAAAAGTTATGCATTCTTCTTATTTTCAGACAAAAAGGCAGAAATTCCCCATATTTTGGGGCAAGAGGCAGAAATTCCCCTTATTTTGGGGCAAAATTGCCGAAATTTCCCTAATTGTAGGGCAAAAAACAGAAATTCCCCTTATTTTGTGTAAAAATTGCAGAAATTTTCCTTATTATGGGGAAAAATTGCAGAAATTTCCCTTATTTAAGGCAAAATTGCAGAAATTTCACTAATCGTGGGGCAAAGAGGCAGAAATTCTTCTAATTTTGGGGCAAAACTCAGAAATTCCACTTATTTTGGGGCAAAATTCCAGAAATTTCCCTTATTTAGGGGCAAAATTGCAGAAATTTTACTTATTTTGGGGCAATATTGCAGAAATTTCACTTATTTCAGGGAAAAAAAGCAGAAATTTTTCTTATTTTGGGGCAAAAAGGCAGAAATTCCTAATATTATGTGCCAAAATTCAGAAATTCTTTTTATTTTGAGGTAAAAATACTGAAATTCCCCTTATTTGGGGGCAAAAAGGCAGAAATTTCCCTTATATTGGGGCAAAATTGCAGAAATTTCACTAATTTCAGGGTAATAAGTCAGAAATTTTCCGTATTTTGGGGCAAAAATGACAGAAATTCCCTTTGTTTTGGGGGAAAAAGACAGAAATTCCACTTATTTAGAGGCAAAAATGCAGAAATTCCCTTTATTTTAGGACAAAATTGCAGAAATTTCCCTTATTAGGGGGCAAAAAAACAGAAATTCCCCTTATTTTTGGGCAAAATTCCTGAAAATTTTTTTATTTTTGGGAAAAATTGCAGAAATTTCACTTATTTTGGGGCAAAATTTCAGAAATTTCACTTATTTCAGGGAAAAAGGCAGTAATTTTCTTTATTTTGGGGCAAAAAGCAGTAATTCTCCATAATTTGGTGCAAAAATCAGAAATTTCCCTTATTTTGAGGTAAAATGCTGAAATTCCCCTTATTTTGGGGCAAAAGGCCGAAATTTCCCTTTTTTTGGGGCAAATTTGCAGAAATTTCACTTATTTCAGGGAAAAAAAGACAGAAATTTTTTTTATTTTTTGGCAAAATGGCAGAAATTCCTAATATTTTGTGGCAAAAATGCAGAAATTCCTAATATTTTGTTGCAAAAATGCAGAAATTTCCCTTAGTTTGAGGTAAAAAGGTTGAAATTCCCCTTATTTGGGGGCAAAAAGGCAGAAATTTTTCTTATTTTGGGGCAAATTTGCAGAAATTTTACTTATTTCAGGGTTATAAGTAAGAAATTTTCCTTATTTTGGGGCAAAAAAGACAGAAATTCCCTTTGTTTTGGGGGAAAAAGACAGAAATTCCACTTATTTAGAGGCAAAAAGGCAAAAGTTAGCCTTATTTTGGAGCAAAAATGAAGAAATTTCCCTTTTTATGGCAAAAATGTATGCATTCTTCTTATTTTCAGACAAAAAGGCAGAAATTCCCTATATTTTGGGGCAAAAGGCAGAAATTCCCCTTATTTTGGGGCAAAATTGCAGAAATTTCCCTAATTGTGTGGCAAAAACCAGAAATTCCCCTTATTTTGGGGCAAAATTGCAGAAATTTCCCTTATTATGGGGAAAAATTGCCGAAATTTCCTTTATTTAAGGCAAAATTGCAGAAATTTCACTAATTGTGGTGCAAAAAGGCAGAAATTCTCCTTATTTTAGGGCAAAACTCAGAAATTCCACTTATTTTGGGGCAAAATTCCAGAAATTTCCCTTATTTTGGGGCAAAATTGCAAAAATTTAACTTATTTTGGGGCAAAATTGCAGAAATTTTACTTATTTCATGGAAAAAAGGCAGAAATTTTCCTTATTTGAGCAAAAAGGCAGAAATTCCCCATATTTTGGAGCAAAATTGCAGAAATTCACCTAATTTTAGGGCAAAAAATACAGGAATTTTCTTTATTTTGGGGCAAAAATGCAGAAATTCTCTTTATTTTGGGGCAAAAAGAAAGAAATTCCCTATATATTAGGGCAAAATTGCAGAAATTTCTCTTATTTGGGGGCAAAAAAACAGAAATTCCCCGTATTTTGGGGCAAAATTCAAGCAATTTCCCTTATTATGGGGAAAAATTGTAGAAATTTCCCTTATTTTAGGGCAAAATTGCAGATATTTCACTTATTTCAGAAAAAAAAGCAAAAATTTTTCTTAATTGGGGGCAAAAAGGCAGAAATTCCCATTATTTTGGGACAAAAAGACAGAAATTCACCTTATTTTGGGCTAAAATTGCAGAAATTTCACATATTTCAGGGCAAAAAGGCAGAAATTTCCCTTAATTTGGGGCAAAAATGAAGAAATTTCCCTTTTTATGGCAAAAAGTTATGCATTCCCTTTATTTTCGGGCAAAAAGGCAGAAATTTCCCGTATTTTGTAGCAAAATTGCAGAAATTCCCCTAATTGTGGGGCAGAAAAGCAGAAATTCTCCTTATTTTGGGGCAACACTCAGAAATTCCACTTATTTTGGGCCAAAATTGCAGAAATTTCACATATTTTGGGGCAAAATTGCAGAAATTTCAATTATTTCAGGGAAAAAAGGCAGAAATTTTCCTTCTTTTGGGGCAAAAAGGCAGAAATTCCTAATATTTTGTTGCAAAAATGCAGAAATTTCTAATATTTTGTTGCAAAAATGCAGAACTTTTCCTTAATTTGAGGTAAAAAGGCTGAAATTCCCCTTAGTTGGGGGCAAAAAGGCAGAAATTTTCTATATTTTGGGGCAAGTTTGCAGAAACTTCACTTATTTCAGGGTAATAAGTCAGAATTTTTTCTTATTTTGGGGCAAAAAAGACAGAAATTTCCTTTGTTTTGGGGGAAAAAGACAGAAATTCCACTTATTTAGCAGCAAAAAGGCAAAAGTTCCCCTTATTTTGGAGCAAAAATGAGGAAATTTCTCTTTTTTATGGCAAAAAGTTATGCATTCTTCTTATTTTCAGACAAAAAGGCAGAAATTCCCCATATTTTGGGGCAAAAGGCAGAAATTCCCCTTATTTTGGGGCAAAATTGTCAAAATTTCCCTAATTGTAGGGCAAAAAACAGAAATTCCCCTAATTTTGGGTCAAAATTGCAGAAATTTTCCTTATTATGGGGAAAAATTGCAGAAATTTCCCTTATTTAGGGGCAAAATTGCAGAAATTTTAATTATTTTTGGGCAAAATTGCAGAAATTTCACTTATTTCAGAGAAAAAAGGCAGAAATTTTCCTTATTTTGGGGCAAAAATGCAGAAATTCCTAATATGTTTTGCCAAAATTCAGAAAGTCTTTTTATTTTGAGGTAAAAAGGATGAAATTCCCTTTATTTGGGGGCAAAAAGGCAGAAATTTCCCTTATATTGAGGCAAAATTGCAGAAATTTCACTAATTTCAGGGTAATAAGTCAGAAATTTTCCTTATTTTGGGGCAAAAATGACAGAAATTTTCTTTGTTTTGGGGGAAAAAGACAGAAATTCCACTTATTTAGAGGCAAAAATGCAGAAATTGCCCTTATTTTAGGACAAAATTGAAGAAATTTCCCTTATTTGGGGGCAAAAAAACAGAAATTCCCCTTATTTTGGGGCAAAATTCCTGAAAATTTTCTTATTTTGGGGAAAAATTGCAGAAATTTCACTTATTTTGGGGCAAAATTGCAGAAATTTCACTTATTTCAGGGAAAAAAGTCAGTAATTTTCTTTATTTTGGGGCAAAAAGGCAGAAATTCTCCATATTTTGGTGCAAAAATCAGAAATTTCCCTTATTTTGAGGTAAAATGCTGAAATTCCCCTTATTTTGGGGCAAAAGGTCGAAATACCCTTTTTTTGGGGCAAATTTGCAGAAATTTCACTTATTTCAGAGAAAAAAAGGCAGAAATTTTCCTTATTTTTTTGCAAAAGGGCAGAAATTCCTAATATTTTTTGGCAAAAATGCAGAAATTCCTAATATTTTGTTGCAAAAATGCAGAAATTTCCCTTATTTTGAGGTTAAAATGCTGAAATTCCCCTTATTTGGGGGCAAAAAGGCAGAAATTTTTCTTATTTTGGGGCAAATTTTCAGAAATTTCACTTATTTCAGGGTTATAAGTCAGAAATTTTCCTTTTTTTGGGGCAAAAAAGACAGAAATTCTCTTTGTTTTGGGGGAAAAAGACAGAAATTCCACTTATTTAGAGGCAAAAAGGCAAAAGTTCCCCTTATTTTGGAGCAAAAATAAAGAAATTTCCCTTTTTTATAGCAAAAATGTATGCATTCTTCTTATTTTCAGACAAAAAGGCAGAAATTCCCCATATTTTGGGGCAAAAGGCAGAAATTCCCCTTATTTTGGGGCAAAATTGCAGAAATTTCTCTAATTTTGGGGCAAAAAACAGAAATTCCACTTATTTTGGGGCAAAATTGCAGAAATTTCCTTTATTATGGTGAAAAATTGCAGAAATTTCCCTTATTTAAGGCAAAATTGCAGAATTTCACTAATTGTGGCGCAAAAAGGCAGAAATTCTCCTTATTTTAGGGCAAAACTTAGAAATTCCACTTATTTTGGGGCAAAATTCCAGAAATTTCCCTTATTTTGGGGCAAAATTGCAAAAGTTTTACTTATTTTGGGGCAAAATTGCAGATATTTCACTTATTTCAGGAAAAAAAGGCAGAAATTTTTCTTATTTGAGCAAAAAGGCAGAAATTCCCCATATTTTGGAGCAAAATTGCAGAAATTCACCTAATTTTGGGGTAAAAAATACAGTAATTTTCTTTATTTTGGGGCAAAAAGGCAGAAATTCTCTTTATTTTGGGGCAAAAAGAAGGAAATTCCCTTTATTTTAGGGCAAAATTGCAGAAATTTCTCTTATTTGGGGGCAAAAAACAGAAATTCCCCTTATTTTGGGGCAAAATTCAAGAAATTTTTCTTATTATGGGGAAAAATTGTAGAAATTTCCCTTATTTTAGTGCAAAATTGCAGATATTTCACTTATTTCAGAAAAAAAAGCAAAAATTTTTTTTATTTTGGGGCAAAAAGGCAGAAATTCCCATTATTTTGGGGTAAAAAGGCAGAAATTCACCTTATTTTATGCTAAAATTGCAGAAATTTCACATATTTCAGGGCAAAAAGGCAGAAATTTCCCTTAATTTGGGGCAAAAATGAAGAAATTTCCCTTTTTATGGCAAAAAGGTATGCATTCCCTTTATTTTCGGGCAAAAAGGCAGAAATTTCCCGTATTTTGGAGCAAAATTGCAGAAATTCCCCTAATTGTGGGGCAGAAAAGCAGAAATTCTCCTTATTTTGGGGCAACACTCAGAAATTCCACTTATTTTGGGGCAAAATTCCAGAAATTTCCCTAATTTTGGGGCAAAATTGCAGAAATTTCACATATTTTGGGGCAAAATTGCAGAAATTTCAATTATTTCAGGGAAAAAAGGCAGAAATTTTCCTTCTTTTGGGGCAAAAAGGCAGAAATTCCTAATATTTTGTTGCAAAAATGCAGAAATTCCTAATATTTTGTTGCAAAAATGCAGAACTTTTCCTTAATTTGAGGTAAAAAGGCTGAAATTCTTCTTATTTGGGGGCAAAAAGGCAGAAATTTCGTATATTTTGGGGCAAATTTGCAGAAACTTCACTTATTTCAGGGTAATAAGTCAGAAATTTTTCTTATTTTGGGGCAAAAAAGACAGAAATTTCCTTTGTTTTGGGGGAAAAAGACAGAAATTCCACTTATTTAGAGGCAAAAAGGCAAAAGTTCCCCTTATTTTGGAGCAAAAATGAGGAAATTTCCCTTTTTTATGGCAAAAAGTTATGCATTCTTCTTATTTTTAGACAAAAAGGCAGACATTCCCCATATTTTGGGGCAAAAGGCAGAAATTCCCCTTATTTTGGGGCAAAATTGCCAAAATTTCCCTAATTGTAGGGCAAAAAACAGAAATTCCCTTTATTTTGGGTCAAAATTGCAGAAATTTTCCTTATTATGGAGAAAAATTGCAGAAATTTCCCTTATTTTAGGGCAAAATTGCAGAAATTTCACTAATCGTTGGGCAAAGAGGCAGAAATTCTCCTAATTTTGGGGCAAAACTCAGAAATTCCACTTATTTTGGGGCTAAATTCCAGAAATTTCCCTTATTTAGGGGCAAAATTGCAGAAATTTTACTTATTTTGGGGCAAAATTGCAGAAATTTTACTTATTTCAGTAAAAAAAGGCAGAAATTTTTTTTATTTTGGGGCAAAAAGGCAGAAATTCCTAATATTTTGTTCCAAAATTCAGAAATTCTTTTTATTTTGAGGTAAAAAGGCTGAAATTCCCCATATTTGGGGGCAAAAAGGCAGAAATTTCCTTTATTTTGAGCCAAAATTGCAGAAATTTCACTTATTTCAGGGTAATAAGTCAGAAATTTTCCTTATTTTGGGGCAAAAAAGACAGAAATTCCTTTGTTTTGGGGAAAAAGACAGAAATTCCACTTATTTAGAGGCAAAAATGCAGAAATTCCCCTTATTTTACGACATAATTGCAGAAATTTCCATTATTTGGGGGCAAAAAAACAGAAATTCCCCTTATTTTGGGGCAAAATTCCAGAAAATTTTCTTATTTTGGGGAAAAATTGCAGAAATTTCACTTATTTTGGGGCAAAATTTCAGAAATTTCACTTATTTCAGGGGAAAAAGGCAGTAATTTTCTTTATTTTGGAGCAAAAAGGCAGAAATTCTCCATATTTTGGTGCAAAAATCAGAAATTTCCCTTATTTTGAGGTAAAATCCTGAAATTCCCCTTATTTTGGGGCAAAAGGCCGAAATTTCTTTTTTTTTGGGGCAAATTTGCAGAAATTTCACTTATTTCAGGGAAAAAAAGGCAGAAATTTTCCTTATTTTTTGGCAAAAGGGCAGAAATTCCTAATATTTTGTGGCAAAAATGCAGAAATTCCTAATATTTTGTTGCAAAAATGCAGAAATTTCCCTTATTTTGAGGTAAAAAGGCTGAAATTCCCCTTATTTGGAGGCAAAAAGGCAGAAATTTTTCTTATTTTGGGGCATATTTGCAGAAATTTCACTTATTTCAGGGTTATAAGTCAGAAATTTTCTTTATTTTGGGGCAAAAAAGACAAAAATTCCCTTTGTTTTGGGGGAAAAAGACAGAAATTCCACTTATTTAGAGGCAAAAAGGCAAAAGTTCCCCTTATTTTGTAGCAAAAATGAAGAAATTTCCTTTTTTATGGCAAAAATGTATGCATTCTTCTTATTTTCAGACAAAAAGGCAGAAATTCCCCATATTTTAGGGCAAAAGGCAGAAATTCCCCTTATTTTGGGGCAAAATTGCAGAAATTTCCCTTATTATGAGGAAAAATTGCAGAAATTTCCCTTATTTAAGGCAAAATTGCAGAAATTTCACTAATTGTGGTGCAAAAAGGCAGAAATTCTCCTTATTTTAGGGCAAAACTCAGAAATTCCACTTATTTTGGGGCAAAATTCCAGAAATTTCCCTTATTTTGGGGCAAAATTGCAAAAATTTTACTTATTTTGGGGCAAAATTGCAGTAATTTCACTTATTTCAGGGAAAAAAGGCAGAATTTTTCCTTATTTGAGCAAAAAGGCAGAAATTCCCCATATTTTGGAGC
This sequence comes from Micromys minutus, assembly GCF_963924665.1. Lineage (NCBI taxonomy): Eukaryota > Metazoa > Chordata > Mammalia > Rodentia > Muridae > Micromys > Micromys minutus. The sequence continues at coordinate 57,945 of NW_027667319.1, read as the reverse complement.
AAAATTGCTGAAATTCACCTAATTTTGGGGTAAAAAATACAGTAATTTTCTTTATTTTGGGGCAAAAAGGCAGAAATTCTCTTTATTTTGGGGCAAAAAGAAAGAAATTCCGTTATTTTAGGGCAAAATTGCAGAAATTTCTTTTATTTGGGGGCAAAAAAACAGAAATTCCCCTTATTTTAGGGCAAAATTCAAGAAATTTCTCTTATTATAGAGAAAAATTGTAGAAATTTCCCTTATTTTAGGGCAAAATTGCAGATATTTCACTTATTTCAGAAAAAAAAGCAAAAATTTTTCTTATTTTGGGGCAAAAAGGCAGAAATTCCCATTATTTTGGGGCAAAAAGGCAGAAATTCACCTTATTTTGGGCTAAAATTGCAGAAATTTCACATATTTCAGGGCAAAAAATCAGAAATTTCCCTTAATATGGGGCAAAAATTTAGAAATTTCCCTTTTTATGGCAAAAAGGTATGCATTCCCTTTATTTTCGGGTAAAAAGGCAGAAATTTCCCGTATTTTGGAGCAAAATTGCAGAAATTCCCCTAATTGTGGGGCAGAAAAGCAGAAATTCTACTTATTTTGGGGCAACACTCAGAAATTCCACTTATTTTGGGGCAAAATTCCAGAAATTTCCCTTATTTTGGGGCAAAATTGCAGAAATTTCACATATTTTGGGGCAAAATTGCAGAAATTCCAATTATTTCAGGGAAAAAAGGCAGAAATTTTCCTTATTTTGGGGTAAAAAGGCAGAAATTCCTAATATTTTGTTGCAAAAATGATGAAATTCCTAATATTTTGTTGCAAAATTGCAGAACTTTTTTTTAATTTGAGGTAAAAAGGCTGAAATTCCCCTTATTTGGGGGAAAAAGGCAGAAATTTCCTTTATTTTGGGGCAAATTTGCAGAAATTTCACTTATTTCAGGGTAATAAGTCAGAAATTTTTCTTATTTTGGGGCAAAAAAGACAGAAATTTCCTTTGTTTTGGGGGAAAAAGACAGAAATTCCACTTATTTAGAGGCAAAAAGGCAAAAGTTCCCCTTATTTTGGAGCAAAAATGAGGAAATTTCCCTTTTTTATGACAAAAAGGTATGCATTCTTCTTATTTTCAGACAAAAACGCAGAAATTCCCCATATTTTGTGGCAAAAGGCAGAAATTCCCCTTATTTTGGGGTAAAATTGCAGATATTTCCCTAATTGTAAGGCAAAAAACAGAAATTCCCCTTATTTTGGGGCAAAATTGCAGAAATTTCCCTTATTATGGGGAAAAATTGCAGAAATTTCCCTTATTTTAGGGCAAAATTGCAGAAATTTCATTAATTGTGGGGCAAAAAAGCAGAAGTTCTCCTTATTTTGGGCAAAACTCAGAAATTCCACTTATTTTCGGGCAAAATTCCCGAAATTTCTCTTATTTGGGGGCAAAATTGCAAAATTTTACTTATTTTGGGGCAAAATTGCAGAAATTTCACTTATTTCAGGGAAAAAATGCAGAAATTTTCTTTATTTTGGGGCAAAAACGCAGAAATTCCTATTATTTTGTGCCAAAATTCAGAAATTCCTTTTATTTTGAGGTAAAAAGGCTGAAATTCCCTTTATTTGGGGGCAAAAAGGCAGAAATTTCTTTTATATTGGGGCAAAATTGCAGAAATTTCACTATTTCAGGGTAATAAGTCAGAAATTTTCCTTATTTTGGGGCAAAAATGACAGAAATTCCCTTTGTTTTGGCGGAAAAAGACAGAAATTCCACTTATTTAAAGGCAAAAATGCAGAAATTCCCCTTATTTTAGGGTAAAATTGCAGAAATTTTTCTTATTTGGGGGCAAAAAAACAGAAATTCTTTTTATTTTGGGGCAAAATTCCTGAAATTTCCATAATTATGGAGAAAAATTGCAAAAATTTCCCTTATTTTAGGGCAAAGTTGCAGAAATTTCACTTATTTCAGAGAATAAAGGCAAAAATTTTTCATATTTTGGGGCAAAAATCAGAAATTCCCATTATTTGGGGGCAAAAAGGAAGAAATTCACCTTATTTTGGGCTAAAATTGATGAAATTTCACATATTTCAGGGCAAAAAAGCAGAAATTTCCCTTAATTTGGGGCAAAATGAAGAAATTTCCCTTTTTATGGCAAAAAGGTATGCATTCCCCTTATTTTCAGGTAAAAAAGCAGAAATTCCCCGTATTTTGGAGCAAAATTGCAGAAATTTCCCTAATTGTGGGGCAGAAATGCAGAAATTCTTCTTATTTTTGGGCAAAACTCAGAAATTCCACTTATTTTGGGGCAAAATTCCAGAAATTTCCCTTATTTTGGGGCAAAATTGCAGAAATTTCACTTATTTTGGGGCAAAATTGCAGAAATTTCACTTATTTCAGGGAAAAAAGGCAGAAATTTTCCTTATTTTGGAGCAAAAAGGCAAAAATTCTCCATATTTTGGTGCAAAAATCAGAAATTTCTTTTATTTTGAGGTAAAATGCTGAAATTCTCCATATTTTGGGGCAAAAGGCAGAAATTTCCCTTTTTTGGGAGCAAATTTGCAGAAATTTCACTTATTTCAGGGAAAAAAAGGCAGAAATTTTCCTTATTTTTTGGCAAAAGGGCAGAAATTCCTAATATTTTGTGGCAAAAATGCAGAAATTTTTAATATTTTGTTGCAAAAATGCAGAAATTTCCTTTAATTTGAGGTAAAAAGGCTGAAATTCCCCTTATTTGGGGGCAAAAAGGCAGAAATTTTTCTTATTTTGGGGCAAATTTGCAGAAATTTCACTTATTTCAGGGTAATAAGTCAGAAATTTTTCTTATTTTGGGGCAAAAAATATAGAAATTGTCTTTGTTTTGGGGGAAAAAGACAGAAATTCCACTTATTTAGAGGCAAAAAGGCAAAAGTTCCCCTTATTTTGGAGCAAAAATGAGGAAATTTCCCTTTTTTATGACAAAAATGTATGCATTCTTCTTATTTTCAGACAAAAAGGCAGAAATTCCCCATATTTTGGGGCAAAAGGCAGAAATTCCCCTTATTTTGGGGCAAAATTGCAGAAATTTCCCTAATTGTGGGGCAAAAAACAGAAATTCCCCTTATTTTGGGGCAAAATTGCAGAAATTTCCCTTATTATGGGGAAAAATTGCAGAAATTTCCCTTATTTAAGGCAAAATTGCAGAAATTTCCCTCATTTTAGGGCAAAATTGCAGAAATTTCACTAATTGTTGTGCAAAAAGGCAGAAATTCTCCTTATTTTGGGGCAAAACTCAGAAATTCCACTTATTTTGGGGCAAAATTCCAGAAATATCCCTTATTTTGGGGCAAAATTGCAGAAATTTTACATATTTTTTAGAAAAAATTGCAGAAATTGCACTTATTTCAGGGAAAAAAGGCAGAAATTTTCCTTATTTTGGGGCAAAAACGCAGAAATTACTAATATTTTGTGCCAAAATTCAAAAATTCTCCTTATTTTGAGGTAAAAACGCTGAAATTCCCCTTATTTGATGGCTAAAAGGCAGAAATTTCCTTTATATTAGGGCAAAATTGCAGATATTTCACTTATTTCAGGGTAATAAGTCAGAAATTTTCCTTATTTTGGGGCAAAAAGTACAGAAATTCCCTTTGTTTTGGGGAAAAAGACAGAAATTCCACTCATTTAGAGGCAAAAAAGCAGAAATTCCTCTTATTTTAGGGCAAAATTGCACAAATTTCTCTTATTTGGGGCAAAAAAACAGAAATTCCCCTTATTTTGGGGCAAAATTTCAGAAATTTCCTTTATTATGGGAAAATTGCAGAAATTTCTTTTATTTTAGGGCAAAATTGCAGAAATTTCACTTATTTCAGAGAAAAAAGCAAAAATTTTTCTTATTTTGGGGCAAAAAACAGAAATTCCCATTATTTTGGGGCAAAAAGGCAGAAATTCACCTTATTTTGGGCTAAAATTGCAGAAATTTTTCATATTTCAGGGCAAAAAGGCAGAAATTTTTCTTAATTTGGGGCAAAAATGAAGAAATTTCCCTTTTTTATGGCAAAAAGTTATGCATTCCACTTATTTTCGGGCAAAAAGCAGAAATTCCCTGTATTTTAAAGCACAATTGCAGAAATTCCCCTAATTGTGGGGCAAGAAGGCAGAAATTCTTTTTATTTTGGGGCAAAACTCAGAAATTCCACTTATTTTGGGGCAAAATTCCAGAAATTTCCCTTATTTTGGGGCAAAATTGAAGAAATTTCACTTATTTTCTGGCAAAATTGCAGAAATTTCACTTATTTCAGGGAAAAAAGGCAGAAAATTTCCTTATTTTGGGGCAAAAAGGCAGAAATTCTTCATAGTTTGGTGCAAAAATCAGAAATTTCCCTTATTTTGAGGTAAAATGCTGAAATTTCCCTTATTTTGGGGCAAAAGGCAGAAATTTCCCTTTTTTGGGGCAAATTTGCAGAAATTTCACTTATTTCAGAGTAATAAGTCAGAAATTTTCTTTATTATGGGGCAAAAAAACAGATATTCCCTTTGTTTTGGGGGAAAAAGACAGAAATTCCACTTATTTAGAGGCAAAAAGGCAAAAGTTCCCGTTATTTTGGAGCAAAAAGAAAGAAATTTCTTTTTTTATGGCAAAAAGGTATGCATTCTTCTTATTTTCGGAAAAAAGGAAGATATTCCCTATATTTTAGGGCAAAATTACAGAAATTTCCCTATTTTCCAGCAAAAAAACAGAAATTCCCCTTAATTTGAAGCAAAATTGCAGAAATTTCCTTTATTATGGGGAAAAATTGCAGAAATTTCTCTTATTTTAGGGCAAAATTGCAGAAATTTCACTAATTGTGGGGCAAAAAGGCAGAAATTCTCCTTATTTTGGGGCAAAACTCAGAAATTCCACTTATTTTGGGGCAAAATTCCAGAAATTTCCCTTATTTTGTGGCAAAATTGCAGAAATTTTACTTATTTTGGGGCAAAATTGCAGAAATTTCACTTATTTCAGGGAAAAAGGCAGAAATTTTCCTTATTTTGGGGCAAGAAGGCAGAAAATCCTAATATTTTGTGCCAAAATTCAGAAATTCCCCTTATTATGAGGTAAAAAGGCTGAAATTCCCCTTATTTGGGGGCAAAAAGGCAGAAATTTCCCTTATATTGGAGCAAAATTGCAGAAATTTCACTTATTTCAGGGTAATAAGTAAGAAATTTTCCTTATTTTGGGGCAAAAATGACAGAAATTCCCTTTGTTTTGGGGGAAAAAGACAGAAATTCCACTTATTTAGAGAAAAAAAAGCAGAAATTCCTCTTATTTTAGGGCAAAATTGCAGAAATTTCTTTTATTTGGGGGCAAAAAACAGAAATTCCCTTTATTTTGGGGCAAAATTCCAGAAATTTCCTATATTATGGGGAAAAATTGCAGAAATTTCTTTTATTTTAGGGCAAAATTGCAGAAATATCACATATTTCAGAGAAAAAAAGCCAAAATTATTCTTATTTTGGGGCAAAAAAGCAGAAATTCCCATTTTTTTAGGGCAAAAAGGCAGAAATTCCCTTTTTTTGGGCTAAAATTGCAGAAATTTCACATATTTCAGGGCAAAAAGGCAGAAATTTCCCTTAATTTGGGGCAAAAATGAAGAAATTTCCCTTTTTTATGGCAAAAAGGTATGCATTCCCCTTATTTTCAGGCAAAAAGGCAGAAATTTCCCGTATTTTGAAGCAAAATTGCAGAAATGCCCCTAATTGTGGGTCAAAAAGGCAGAAATTCTCCTTATTTTGGGGCAAAACTCAGAAATTCCACTTATTTTGGGGCCAAATTCCAGAAATTTCCCTTATTTTGGGGCAAAATTGCAGAAATTTCACTTATTTTGGGGCAAAATTGCAGAAATTTCACTTATTTCAGGAAAAAAAAAGCAGAAATTTTCCTTATTTTGGGGCAAAAAAGCAGAAATTCCTAATATTTTGTGGCAAAAATGCAGAAATTCCTAATATTTTGTTGCAAAAATGCAGAAATTTCCCTTATTTTGAGGTAAAAAGGCTGAAATTCCCCATATTTAAGGGCAAAAAGGAAGAAATTTCCCTTATTTTGGGGCAAATTTGCAGAAATTTCACTTATTTCAGGGTAATAAGTCAGAAATTTTTCTTATTTTGGTGCAAAAAAGACAGAAATTCCCTTTGTTTTGGGGGAAAAAGACAGAAATTCCACTTATTTAGAGGCAAAAAGGCAAAAGTTCCCCTTATTTTGGAGCAAAAATGAAGAAATTTCCCTTTTTTATGGCAAAAAGGTATGCATTCTTCTTATTTTTGGACAAAAAGGCAGAAATTCCCCATATTTTAGAACAAAAGGCAGAAATTCCTTTTATTTTGGAGCAAAATTGCAGAAATTTCCCTAATTGTGGGGCAAAAAACAGAAATTCCCCTTATTTTGAAGCAAAATTGCAGAAATTTCCTTTATTATGGGGAAAAATTGCAGAAATTTCTCTTATTTTAGGGCAAAATTGCAGAAATTTCACTAATTATGGGGCAAAAAGGCAGAAATTCTCCTTATTTTGGGGCAAAACTCAGAAATTCCACTTATTTTGGGGCAAAATTCCAGAAATTTCCCTTATTTTGTGGCAAAATTGCAGAAATTTTACTTATTTTGGGGCAAAATTGCAGAAATTTCACTTATTTCAGGGAAAAAAGGCAGAAATTTTCCTTATTTTGGGGCAAAAATGACAGAAATTCTATTTGTTTTGAGGGAAAAAGACAGAAATTCCACTTATTTAGAGGCAAAAAAAGCAGAAATTCCCCTTATTTTAGGGCAAAATTGCAGAAATTTTCCTTATTTGGGGGCAAAAAACCAGAAATTCCCCTTATTTTGAGGCAAAATTCCAGAAATTATCTTTATTATGGGGAAAAATTGCAGAAATTTCTTTTATTTTAGGGCAAAATTGCAGAAATTTCATTTATTTCAGAGAAAAAAAGCAAAAATTTTTCTTATTTTGGTGCAAAAAGGCAGAAATTTTCATTATTTTGGGGCAAAAAGGCAGAAATTCTCCTTATTTTGGGCTAAAATTGCAGAAATTTCACATATTTCAGAACCAAAAGGCAGAAATTTCCCTTAATTTAGGGCAAAAATGAAGAAATTTCCCTTTTTTATGGCAAAAAGTTATGCATTCCCCTTATTTTTGTGCAAAAAAGCAGAAATTCCCTGTATTTTGGAGCAAAATTGCAGAAATTCCCCTAATTGTTGGGCAAAAATGCAGAAATTTTCCTTATTTTGGGGTAAAACTCAGAAATTCCACTAATTTTGGGGCAAAATTCCAGAAATTTCCCTTATTTTGGGGCAAAATTGCAGAAATTTCACTTATTTTGGGGCAAAATTGCAGAAATTTCACTTATTTCAGGGAAAAAAAATGCAGAAATTTTCCTTATTTTGGGGCAAAAAGGCAAAAATTCCTAATATTTTGTGGCAAAAATGCAGAAATTCCTAATATTTTGTTGCAAAAATGCAGAAATTTCCCTTATTTTGAGGTAAAAAAGCTGAAATTCCCCTTATTTGTGGGCAAAAAGCAGAAATTTCCCTTATTTTGGGGCAAATTTGCAAAAATTTCACTTATTTCAGCATAATAAGTCAAAAATTTTCCTTATTTTGGGGGAAAAAGACAGAAATTCCCTTTGTTTTGGGAAAAAAGACAGAAATTCCACTTATTTAGAGGCAAAAAGGCAAAATTTCCACTTATTTTGGAGCAAAAATGAAGAAATTTCCCTTTATTATGGCAAAAAGATATGCATTCTTCTTATTTTTGGACAAAAAGGCAGAAATTCCCCATATTTTGGGGCAAAAGGCTAAATTCCCCTTATTTTAAGGCAAAATTGCAGAAATTTCCCTAATTGTGGGGCAAAAAACAGAAATTCCCCTTATTTTGAAGCAAAATTGCAGAAATTTCCCTTATTATGGGGAAAACTTGCAGAAATTTCTCTTATTTTAGGGCTTAATTGCAGAAATTTCACTAATTTTGGGGCAGAAAGGCAGAAATTCTCCTATTTTGGGGCAAAACTCAGATATTCCACTTTTTTTGGGGCAAAATTCCAGAAATTTCCCTTATTTTGGGGCAAAATTGCAGAAATTTTACCTATTTTGCGGCAAAATTGCAGAAATTTCACTTATTTCTAGGTAAAAAGCAGAAATTTTGCTTATTTTGGGGCAAAAAGGCAGAAATTCGTAATATTTTGTGCCAAAATTCAGAAATTCCCTTTATTTTGAGGTAAAAAAGCTGAAATTCCCCTTATTTGGGGGCAAAAAGGCAGAAATTTCCCTTATATTGGGGCAAAATTGCAGAAATTTCACTTATTTCAGGGTAATAAGTCAGAAATTTTCCTTATTTTGTTTCAAAAATGACAGAAATTCCCTTTGTTTTGGGGGAAAAAGACAGAAATTCCACTTATTTAGAGGCAAAAAATGCAGAAATTCCTTTTATTTTAGGGCAAAACTGCAGAAATTTCCCTTATTTGGGGGCAAAAAACCAGAAATTCCCCTTATTTTGGTGCAAAATTCCCGAAATTTCCCTTATTATAGGGGAAAATAGCAGAAATTTCCATTATTTTAGTGATAAATTGCAGAAATTTCACTTATTTCCGAGAAAAAAGGCAAAAATTTTTCTTATCTTGGGGCAAAAATGCAGAAATTCCCATTATTTTCCGGCAAAAAGGCAGAAATTCACCTTATTTTAAGCTAAAATTGTAGAAATTTCACATATTTCAGGGCACAAATGCAGAAATTTCCCTTAATTTGGGGCAAAAATGAAGAAATTTCCCTTTTTTATGGCAAAAGGTATGCATTCCCCTTATTTTCGGGCAAAAAGGCAGAAATTCCCCGTATTTTGGAGCAAAATTGCAGACATTCCCTTAATTGTGGGGCAAAAAGGCAGAAATTCTCCTTATTTTGGGGCAAAACTCAAAAATTCCATTTATTTTGGGGCAAAATATCCGAAATTTCCCTTAATTTGGGGCAAAATTTCAGAAATTTAACTTATTTTGGGGCAAAATTGCAGAAATTTCACTTATTTCAGGGAAAAAAGGCAGAAATTTTCCTTATTTTGGGGCAATAAGGCAGAAATTCCTAATATTTTGTGGCAATAATGCAGAAATTCCTAATATTTTGTTGCAAAAATGCAGAAATTTCCCTTATTTTGAGGTAAAAAGGCTGAAATTCCCCTTATTTGGGGGCAAAAAAGCAGAAATTTCCTGTATTTTGGGGCAAATTTGCAGAAATTTCACTTATTTCAGGGTAATAAGTCAGAAATTTTCCTTATTTTGGGGCAAAAAAGACAGAAATTCTCTTTGTTTTGGGGGAAAAAGACAGAAATTCCACTTATTTAGAGGCAAAAAGGCAAAAGTTCCCCTTATTTTGGAGCAAAAATGAAAAAAATTTCTCTTTTTTATAGCAAAAAGGTATGCATTCTTCTTATTTTCGAACAAAAAGGCAGAAATTCCCATTTTTGGGGCAAAGGCAGAATTAACCCTTATTTTGGGGCAAAATTGCAGAAATTTCTATAATTGTGGCGCAAAAAGGCAGAAATTCTCCTATTTTGGGGCAAAACTCAGAAATTCCACTTATTTTGGGGCAAAATTCCAGAAATTTCCCTTATTTTGGGGCAAAATTGCAGAAATTTTACTTATTTTGGTGCAAAATTGCAGAAATTTCACTTATTTCATAGAAAAAAGGCAGAAATTTTCCTTATTTTTGGGCAAAAAGGCAGAAATTCTTCATATTTTGGTGCAAAAATCAGAAATTTCCCTTATTTTGAGGTAAAATGCTAAAATTCCTCTTATTTTGGGGAAAAAACAGAAATTTCCCTATTTTTGGGGCAAATTTGCATAAATTTCATTTATTTCAGGGTAATAAGTCAGAAATTTTCCTTATTTTGGGGCAAAAAAGACAGAAATTTTTTTTGTTTTGGGGGAAAAATACAGAAATTCCACTTATTTAGAGGCAAAAAGGCAAAAGTTTCCCTTATTTTGGAGCAAAAATGAAGAAATTTCCCTTTTTTATGGCAAAAAGGTATGCATTCTTCTTATTTTCGGACAAAAAGGCAGAAATTCCCTATATTTTGGGGCAAAATGCAGAAATTCACTTTATTTTGGGGCAAAATTGCAGAAATTTTCCTAATTGTGGGGCAAAAAACAGAAATTCCTCTTATTTTGAAACAAAATTGCAGAAATTTCACTTATTTCAGAAAAAAAAGGCAGAAATTTTCCTTATTTTGGGGCAAAAAGGCAGAAATTCTCCGTATTTTGGTGCAAAATTACAGAAATTTCCCTTATTATGGGGAAAAATTGCAGAAATTTCCCTTATTTTAGGGCAAAATTGCAGAAATTTCACTAATTGTGGGGCAAAAAGGCATAAATTCTCCTTATTTTGGGGCAAAACTCAGAAATTCCACTTATTTTAGGGCAAAATTCCAGAAATTAACCTTATTTTAGGGGAAAATTGCAGAACTTTTACTTATTTTGGGGCAAAATTGAAGAAATTTCACTTATTTCAGGGCAAAAAGGCAGAAATTTTCCTTATTTTGGGGCAAAAAGGCAGAAATTCCTAATATTTTGTGCCAAAATTCAGAAATTCCTCTTATTTTGAGGAAAAAAGGCTGAAATTCCCCTTATTTGGGGGCAAAAGGCAGAATTTTCTCTTATAATGGGGCAAAATTGCAGAAATTTCACTTATTTCAGGGTAATAAGTCAAAAATTTTTCTTATTTTGGGCAAAAATGACAGAAATTCCCTTTGTTTTTGGGGAAAAGACAGAAATTCCACTTATTTAGTGGAAAAAAGCTGAAATTCTGCTTATTTTAGGGCAAAATTCCAGAAATTTCCCTTATTTGGGGGCAAAAAAACAGAAATTCCTCTTATTTTGGGGCAAAATTCCAGAAATTTCCCTTATTTTGGGGAAAAATTGCAGAAATTTCCCTTATTTTAGGGCAAAATTGCAGAAATTTCACTTATTTCAGAGAAAAAAGGCAAAAATTTTTCTTATTTTGGGGCAAAAAGGCAGAAATTCCCATTATTTTAAGGCAAAAAGGCAGAAATTCACCTTATTTTGGGCTAAAATTGCAGAGATATCACATATTTCAGGGCAAAAAGGAAGATATTTCCCTTAATTTGGGGCAAAATTGAAGAAATTTCCCTTTTTTATGGCAAAAAGGTATGCATTCCCCTTATTTTCGGGCAAAAAGGCAGAAATTCCCCGTATTTTGGAGCAAAATTGCAGACATTCCCCTAATTGTGGGGCAAAAAGGCAGAAATTCTCTTTATTTTGGGGCAAAACTCAGAAATTCCACCTATTTTGGGGCATAATACCCGAAATTTCCCTAAATTTGGGGCAAAAATGCAGAAATTTAACTTATTTTGGGGCAAAATCGGAGAAATTTCACTTATTTGAGGGAAAAAAGGTAGAAATTTTCCTTATTTTGGGGAAAAAGGCAGAAATTCCTAATATTTTGTGGCAATAATGCAGAAATTCTTAATATTTTGTTGCAAAAATGCAGAAATTTCCCTTATTTTGAGGTTAAAAGGCTGAAATTCCCTGTATTTGGGGGCAAAAAGGCAGAAATTTCCCTTATTTTGGGGCAAATTTGCAAAAATTTCACTTATTTCAGGGTAATAAGTCAGAAATTTTCCATATTTTGGGGCAAAAAAGACAGAAATTCTTTTTGTTTTGAGGGAAAAAACAGAAATTCCACTTATTCAAAGGAAAAAACAAAAGTTCCCCTAATTTTGGAGCAAAAATGAAGAAATTTCCCTTTTTTATGGCAAAAAGTTATGAATTCTTCTTATTTTCAGACAAAAAGGCAGAAATTTCCCATATTTTGGGGCAAAAGGCAGAAATTTCCCTTATTTTAGAGCAAAATTGCAGAAATTTCACTAATTGTGGTGCAAAAAGGCAGAAATTCTCCTATTTTGGGGCAAAACTCAGAAATTCCACTTATTTTGGGGCAAAATTCCAAAAATTTCCCTTATATTGAGGCAAAATTGCAGAAATTTTACTTATTTTGGGGCAAAATTGCAGAAATTTCACTTATTTCAGAGAAAAAAGGCAGAAATTTTCCTTATTTTGGGGCAAAAAGGCAAAAATTCTCCATATTTTGGTGCAAAAATCAGAAATTTCCCTTATTTTGAGGTAAAATGCTGAAATTCCCCTTATTTTGGGGCAAAAAACAGAAATTTCCCTATTTTTGGAGCAAATTTGCAGAAATTTCACTTATTTCAGGGTAATAAGTCAGAAATTTTCTTTATTTTGTGGCAAAAAAGACAGAAATTTTTTTTGTTTTGGGGGAAAAATACAGAAATTCCACTTATTTAGAGGCAAAAAGGCAAAAGTTCCCCTTATTTTGGAGCAAAAATGAAGAAATTTCCCTTTTTTATGGCAAAAATGTATGCATTCTTCTTATTTCGGACAAAAAGGCAGAAATTCCCCATATTTTGGGGCAAAAAAAAGAAATTCCCCTTATTTTGAAGCAACATTGCAGAAATTTCCTTCATTATGGGAAAAAATTGCAGAAATTTCCTTTATTTTAGGGCAAAATTGCAGAAATTTCACTAATTGTGGGGCAAAAAGGCAGAAATTCTCATTATTTTGGGGCATAACTCAGAAAATCCACCTATTTTGGGGCAAAATTCCAGAAATTTCCCTTATTTTGGGGCAAAATTACAGAAATTTTACTTATATTGGGGCAAAATTGCAGAAATTTCACTCATGTCAGGGAAAAAAGGCAGAAATTTTCCTTATTTTTGGGCAAAAAGGCAGAAATTTCTAATATTTTGTGACAAAATTCAGAAATTTCCCTTATTTTGAGGTAAAAAGGCTGAAATTCCCCTTATTTGGGGGCAAAAAGGGAGAAATTTCCCTTATATTGGGGCAAAATTGCAGAAATTTCATTTATTTCAGGGTAATAAGTCAGAAATTTTCCTTATTTTGGGGCAAAAAGGCAGAAATTCCTAATATTTTGTTGCAATAATGCAGAAATTCCTAATATTTTGTTGCAAAAATGCAGAAATTTTCATTATTTTGAGGTAAAAAGGCTGAAATTTCCCTTATTTGGGGGCAAAAAAGCAGAAATTTCCCTTATTTTGTGGCAATTTTGCAGAAATTTCACTTATTTCAGGGTAATAAGTCAGAAATTTTCCTTATTTTGGGGCAAAAATGACAGATTTCCCTTTGTTTTGGGGGAAAAAGACAGAAATTCCACTTATTTAGAGGCAAAAAACAGAAATTCCCCTTATTTTAGGGCAAAATTGCAGAAATTTCCCTTATTTGGTGGCAAAAAAGAGAAATTCCCCTATTTTGGGGCAAAATTCCAGAAATTTCCTTTATTATGGGGAAAAATTGCAGGAATTTCCTTTATTTTAGGGCAAAATTGCAGAAATTTCACATATTTCAGAGAAAAAAGGCAAAAATTTTTCTTCTTTTGGGGCAAAAATGCAGAAATTCCCATTATTTTGGGGCAAAAAGGCAGAAATTCACCTTATTTTGGGTTAAAATTGCAGAAATTTCACATTTTTCAGGGAAAAAAGCAGAAATTTCCCTTAATTTGGGGCAAAAATGAAGAAATTTCCCTTTTTTATGGCAAAAAGGTATGCATTCCCCTTATTTTTGAGCAAAAAGGCAGAAATTCCCCGTATTTTTGAGCAAAATTGCAGAAATTCCCCTAATTGTGGGGCAAAAAGGCAGAAATTCTCTTTATTTTGGGGCAAAACTCAGAAATTCCACCTATTTTGGGGCAAAATTCCAGAAACTTCCCTTATTTTGGGGCAAAATTGCAGAAATTTCACTTATTTTGGGGCAAAATTGCAACAATTTCACTTATTTCAGGGAAAAAAGGCAGAAATTTTCTTTATTTGGGCAAAAAGGCAGAAATTCTCCATATTTTGGTGCAAAAATCAGAAATTTCCCTTATTTTGAGGTAAAATGCTGAAATTCTTCTTATTTGGGGGCAAAAGGCAGAAATTTCCCTATTTTTGGGGCAAATTTGCAGAAATTTCACTTATTTCATGGTAATAAGTCAGAAATTTTCCTTATTTTGGGGCAAAAAAGACAGAAATTCCCTTTGTTTTAGGGGAAAAAGATTGAAATTCCACTTATTTAGAGGTAAAAAGGCAAAATTACCCCTTATTTTGAAGCAAAATGAAGAATTTTTTTTTATGGCAAAAAGGTATGCATTCTTTTTATTTTCAGACAAAAAGGCAGAAATTCCCCATATTTTAGGGCAATAGGCAGAAATTCCCCTTATTTTGGGGCAAAATTGCAGAAATTTCCCTAATTGTGGGACAAAAAACAGAAATTCCCCTTATTTTGAAGCAAAATTGCAGAAATTTCCCTTATTATGGGAAAAAATTGCAGAAATTTCCCTTATTTCAGGGCAAAATTGCAGAAATTTCACTAATTGTAAGGCAATAAGGCAGAAATTCTCCTTATTTTGGGGCAAAAATCAGAAATTCCAATTTTTTTGGGGGCAAAATTCCAGAAATTTCCCTTATTTTGGGGCAAAATTACAGAAATTTTACTTATTTTGGGGCAAAATTGCAGAAATTTCACTTATTTCAGTGAAAAAAGGCAGAAATATTCCTTATTTTGGGGCAAAAAGGCAGAAATTCCTAATATTTTGTTCCAAAATTCAGAAATTCCCCTCATTTTGAGGTAAAAAGGCTGAAATTCCCCTTATTTGGGGCAAAAAGGCAGAAATTTCCCTTATATTGGGGCAAAATTGCAGAAATTTCACTTATTTCGGGGAATAAGTCAGAAATTTTCCTTATTTTGGGGCAAAAATGACAGAAATTCCCTTTGTTTTGGGGGATAAAAACAGAAATTACACTTATTCAGAGGCAAAAAAGCATAAACTCCCCTTACTTTAGAGCAAATTTGCAGAAATTTCCATTATTTGGGGGCAAAAAAACAGAAATTCCCCTTATTTTTGGGCAAAATTCCAGAAATTTCCTTTATTATGGGAAAAAAATTGCAAAAATTTCTTTTATTTTAGGGCAAAATTGCAGAAATTTTACTTATTTCAGAGAAAAAAAGCAAAAATTTTTCTTATTTTGGGGCAAAGAGGCAGAAATTCCCATTATTTTGGGGCAAAATTGCAGAAATTTCCCTAATTGTGGGGCAAAAAACAGAAATTCCCCTTATTTTGAAACAAAATTGCAGAAATTTCACTTATTTCAGGGAAAAAAGGCAGAAATTTTCCTTATTTTGGGGCAAAAAGGCAAAAAGTCTCCGTATTTTGGTGCAAAATTACAGAAATTTCCCTTATTGTAGGGCAAAATTGCAGAAATTTCACTAATTGTGGGGCAAAAAGGCAGAAATTCTCCTTATTTTGGGGCAAAACTCAGAAATTCCACTTATTTTGGGGCAAAATTCCAGAAATTTCCTATATTTTGGGGGAAAATTGCAGAACTTTTACTTATTTTGGGGCAAAATTGCAGAAATTTCATTTATTTCAGGGCAAAAAGGCAGAAATTTTCCTTATTTTGGGGCAAAAAGGCAGAAATTCCTAATATTTTGTGCCAAAATTCAGAAATTCCCCTTATTTTGAGGTAAAAAGGCTGAAATTCCCCTTATTTGGGGGCAAAAGGCAGAATTTTCCCTTATAATGGGGCAAAATTGCAGAAATTTCACTTATTTCAGGGTAATATGTCACAAATTTTTCTTACTTTGGGGCAAAAAGGCAGAAATTCCTAATATTTTGTTGCAATAATGCAGAAATTCCTAATATTTTGTTGCAAAAATGCAGAAATTTTCATTATTTTGAGGTAAAAAGGCTGAAATTTCCCTTATTTGGGGGCAAAAAAGCAGAAATTTCCCTTATTTTGGGGCAATTTTGCAGAAATTTCACTTATTTCAGGGTAATAAGTCAGAAATTTTCCTTATTTTGGGGCAAAAATGACAGATTTCCCTTTGTTTTGGGGGAAAAAGACAGAAATTCCACTTATTTAGAGGCAAAAAAGCAGAAATTCCCCTTATTTTAGGGCAAAATTGCAGAAATTTCCCTTATTTGGTGGCAAAAAAGAGAAATTCCCCTATTTTGGGGCAAAATTCCAGAAATTTCCTTTATTATGGGGAAAAATTGCAGGAATTTCCTTTATTTTAGGGCAAAATTGCAGAAATTTCACATATTTCAGAGAAAAAAGGCAAAAATTTTTCTTCTTTTGGGGCAAAAATGCAGAAATTCCCATTATTTTGGGGCAAAAAGGCAGAAATTCACCTTATTTTGGGTTAAAATTGCAGAAATTTCACATTTTTCAGGGAAAAAAGCAGAAATTTCCCTTAATTTGGGGCAAAAATGAAGAAATTTCCCTTTTTTATGGCAAAAAGGTATGCATTCCCCTTATTTTTGAGCAAAAAGGCAGAAATTCCCCGTATTTTTGAGCAAAATTGCAGAAATTCCCCTAATTGTGGGGCAAAAAGGCAGAAATTCTCTTTATTTTGGGGCAAAACTCAGAAATTCCACCTATTTTGGGGCAAAATTCCAGAAACTTCCCTTATTTTGGGGCAAAATTGCAGAAATTTCACTTATTTTGGGGCAAAATTGCAATAATTTCACTTATTTCAGGGAAAAAAGGCAGAAATTTTCCTTATTTGGGCAAAAAGGCAGAAATTCTCCATATTTTGGTGCAAAAATCAGAAATTTCCCTTATTTTGAGGTAAAATGCTGAAATTCTTCTTATTTGGGGGCAAAAGGCAGAAATTTCCCTATTTTTGGGGCAAATTTGCAGAAATTTCACTTATTTCATGGTAATAAGTCAGAAATTTTCCTTATTTTGGGGCAAAAAAGACAGAAATTCCCTTTGTTTTGGGGGAAAAAGATAGAAATTCCACTTATTTAGAGGTAAAAAGGCAAAATTACCCCTTATTTTGAAGCAAAATGAAGAATTTTTTTTTATGGCAAAAAGGTATGCATTCTTTTTATTTTCAGACAAAAAGGCAGAAATTCCCCATATTTTAGGGCAATAGGCAGAAATTCCCCTTATTTTGGGGCAAAATTGCAGAAATTTCCCTAATTGTGGGACAAAAAACAGAAATTCCCCTTATTTTGAAGCAAAATTGCAGAAATTTCCCTTATTATGGGAAAAAATTGCAGAAATTTCCCTTATTTTAGGGCAAAATTGCAGAAATTTCACTAATTGTAAGGCAATAAGGCAGAAATTCTCCTTATTTTGGGGCAAAAATCAGAAATTCCAATTTTTTTGGGGGCAAAATTCCAGAAATTTCCCTTATTTTGGGGCAAAATTACAGAAATTTTACTTATTTTGGGGCAAAATTGCAGAAATTTCACTTATTTCAGTGAAAAAAGGCAGAAATATTCCTTATTTTGGGGCAAAAAGGCAGAAATTCCTAATATTTTGTTCCAAAATTCAGAAATTCCCCTCATTTTGAGGTAAAAAGGCTGAAATTCCCCTTATTTGGGGCAAAAAGGCAGACATTTCCCTTATATTGGGGCAAAATTGCAGAAATTTCACTTATTTCGGGTAATAAGTCAGAAATTTTCCTTATTTTGGGGCAAAAATGACAGAAATTCCCTTTGTTTTGGGGGATAAAAACAGAAATTACACTTATTCAGAGGCAAAAAAGCATAAACTCCCCTTACTTTAGAGCAAATTTGCAGAAATTTCCATTATTTGGGGGCAAAAAAACAGAAATTCCCCTTATTTTTGGGCAAAATTCCAGAAATTTCCTTTATTATGGGAAAAAATTGCAAAAATTTCTTTTATTTTAGGGCAAAATTGCAGAAATTTTACTTATTTCAGAGAAAAAAAAGCAAAAATTTTTCTTATTTTGGGGCAAAGAGGCAGAAATTCCCATTATTTTGGGGCAAAAAGGCAGAAATTAACTTTATTTTGGGCTAAAATTGCAGAAATTTCACATATTTCAGGGCAAAAGGCAGAAATTTCCCTTAATTTGGGGCAAAAATAAAGAAATATCCCTTTTTTATGGCAAAAAGGTATGCATTCCCCTTATTTCCGGGCAAAAAGGCAGAAATTCTCCGTATTTTGGAGCAAAATTGCAGAAATTCCTCTAAATGTCAGACAAAAAGGCAGAAATTCTCCTTATTTTGGGGCAGAACTCAGAAATTCCACTTGTTTTGGGGCAAAATTCCAGAAATTTCCCTTATTTTGGGGCAAAATTGCAGAAATTTCCCTAATTGTGGGGCAAAAAACAGAAATTCCCCTTATTTTGAAGCAAAATTGCAGAAATTTCCCTTATTATGGGGAAAAATTGCAGAAATTTCTCTTATTTTATGGCAAAATTTCAGAAATTTCACTTATTTTCTTGCAAAATTGCAGAAATTTCACTTATTTCAGGGAAAAAAGGCAGAAATTTTCCTTATTTTGGGGCAAAAGGCAGAAATTCTCCATATTTTGGTGCAAAAATCAGAAATTTCCCTTATTTTGAGGTAAAATGCTGAAATTCTTCTTATTTGGGGGCAAAAGGCAGAAATTTCCCTATTTTGGGGCAAATTTGCAGAAATTTCACTTATTTCAGGGTAATAAGTCAGAAATTTTCCTTATTTTGGGGCAAAAAAGACAGAAATTCCCTTTGTTTTGGGGGAAAAAGACAGAAATTCCACTTATTTAGAGGTAAAAAGGCAAAATTTCCCCTTATTTTGGAGCAAAATGAAGAAATTTCCATTTTTTATGGCAAAAAGGTATGCATTCCTTTTATTTTCAGACAAAAAGGCAGAAATTCCCCATATTTTAGGGCAAAAGGCAGAAATTCCCCTTATTTTGGGGCAAAATTGCAGAAATTTCCCTTATTTTAGGGCAAAATTGCAGAAATTTCACTAATTGTAAGGCAATAAGGCAGTAATTCTCTTTATTTTGGGGCAAAACTCAGAAATTCCACTTATTTTGGGGCAAAATTCCAGAAATTTCCCTGTTTTTGGGGCAAAATTACAGAAATTTTACCTATTTTGGAACAAAATTGCAGAAATTTCACTTATTTCAGGGAAAAAAGGCAGAAATATTCCTTATTTTGGGGCAAAAAGGCACAAATTCCTAATATTTTGTTCCAAAATTCAGAAATTCCCCTCATTTTGAGGTAAAAAGTCTGAAATTCCCCTTTTTTGGGGCAAAAAGGCAGAAATTTCCCTTATATTAGGGCAAAATTGCAGAAATTTCACTTATTTCGGGTAATAAGTCAGAAATTTTTATTTTTTTGGGGCAAAAATGACAGAAATTCCCTTTGTTTTGGGAGATAAAAACAGAAATTACACTTATTTAGAGGCAAAAAAGCAGAAACTCCCCTTATTTTAGGGCAAAATTGCAGAAATTTCCATTATTTGGGGGCAAAAAAACAGAAATTCCCCTTATTTTGGGGCAAAATTCCAGAAATTTCCTTTATTATGGGAAAAATTGCAAAAATTTCTTTTATTTTAGGGCAAAATTGCAGAAATTTTACTTATTTAAGAGAAAAAAAGCAAAAAATTTTCTTATTTTGGGGCAAAGAGGCAGAAATTCCCATTATTTTGGGGCAAAAAGGCAGAAATTCACTTTATTTTGGGCTAAAATTGCAGAAATTTCACATATTTCAGAGCAAAAAGGCAAAAATTTCCATTAATTTGGGGCAAAAATGAACAAATTTCCCTTTTTTATGGCAAAAAGTTATTCATTCCCCTTATTTTCGGGCAAAAAGGCAGAAATTCTCTGTATTTTGGTGCAAAATTACAGAAATTTCCCTTATTATGAACAAAAATTGCAGAAATTTCCCTTATTTTAGGGCAAAATTGCAGAAATTTCACTAATTTTGGGGCAAAAAGGCAGAAATTCTCATTATTTTGGGGCAAAACTCAGAAATTCCACTTATTTTGGGGCAAAATTCCAGAAATTTCTTTTATTTTGGGGGAAAATTGCAGAAATTTTACTTATTTTGGGGCAAAATTTCAGAAATTTCACTTATTTCAGGGCAAAAAGGCAGAAATTTTCCTTATTTTGGGGCAAAAAGGCACAAATTCCTAATATTTTGTGCCAAAATTCAGAAATTCCCCTTATTTTGAGGTAAAAAGGCTGAAATTCCCCTTATTTGGGGGCAAAAGGCAGAATTTTCCCTTATAATGGGGCAAAATTGCAGAAATTTCACTTATTTCAGGGTAATAAGTCAGAAATTTTTCTTATTTTGGGGCAAAAATGACAGAAATTCCCTTTGTTTTCGGGGAAAAGACAGAAATTCCACTTATTTAAAGGCAAAAAAGCTGAAATTCCCCTTATGTTAGGGCAAAATTCCAGAAATTTCCATTATTTGGGGGCAAAAAAACAGAAATTCCCCTTATTTTGGGGCAAAATTTCAGAAATTTCCCTTATTATGGGGAAAAATTGCAGAAATTTCCCTTATTTTAGGGCAAAATTGCAGAAATTTTACTTATTTCAGAGAAAAAAAGCAAAAATTTTTCTTATTTTGGGGCAAAGAGGCAGAAATTCCCATTATTTTGGGGCAAAAAGGCAGAAATTAACTTTATTTTGGGCTAAAATTGCAGAAATTTCACATATTTCAGGGCAAAAGGCAGAAATTTCCCTTAATTTGGGGCAAAAATAAAGAAATTTCCCTTTTTTATGGCAAAAAGGTATGCATTCCCCTTATTTTCGGGCAAAATGGCAGAAATTCTCCGTATTTTGGAGCAAAATTTCAGAAATTCCTCTAATTGTCAGACAAAAAGGCAGAAATTCTCCTTATTTTGGGGCAGAACTCAGAAATTCCACTTGTTTTGGGGCAAAATTCCAGAAATTTCCCTTATTTTGGGGCAAAATTGCAGAAATTTCCCTAATTGTGGGGCAAAAAACAGAAATTCCCCTTATTTTGAAGCAAAATTGCAGAAATTTCCCTTATTATGGGGAAAAATTGCAGAAATTTCTCTTATTTTATGGCAAAATTTCAGAAATTTCACTTATTTTTTTGCAAAATTGCAGAAATTTCACTTATTTCAGGGAAAAAAGTCAGAAATTTTCCTTATTTTGGGGCAAAAAGGCAGAAATTCTCCATATTTTGGTGCAAAAATCAGAAATTTCCCTTATTTTGAGGTAAAATGCTGAAATTCTTCTTATTTGGGGGCAAAAGGCAGAAATTTCCCTATTTTTGGGGCAAATTTGCAGAAATTTCACTTATTTCAGGGTAATAAGTCAGAAATTTTCCTTATTTTGGGGCAAAAAAGACAGAAATTCCCTTTGTTTTGGGAGAAAAAGACAGAAATTCCACTTATTTAGAGGTAAAAAGGCAAAATTTTCCCTTATTTTGGAGCAAAATGAAGAAATTTCCCTTTTTTATGGCAAAAAGGTATGCATTCCTTTTATTTTCAGACAAAAAGGCAGAAATTCCCCATATTTTAGGGCAAAAGGCAGAAATTCCCCTTATTTTGGGGCAAAATTGCAGAAATTTCCCTAATTGTGGGACAAAAAAAAGAAATTCCCCTAATTTCTAAGCAAAATTGCAGAAATTTCCCTTATTATGGGGAAAAATTGCAGAAATTTCCCTTATTTTAGGGCAAAATTGCAGAAATTTCACTAATTGTAAGGCAATAAGGCAGAAATTCTCTTTATTTTGGGGCAAAACTCAGAAATTCCACTTATTTTGGGGCAAAATTCCAGAAATTTCCCTTGTTTTGGGGCAAAATTACAGAAATTTTACTTATTTTGGGGCAAAATTGCAGAAATTTCACTTATTTCAGGGAAAAAAGGCAGAAATATTCCTTATTTTGGGGCAAAAAGGCAGAAATTCCTAATATTTTGTTTCAAAATTCAGAAATTCCCCTCATTTTGAGGTAAAAAGGCTGAAATTCCCCTTATTTGGGGCAAAAAGGCAGAAATTTCCCTTATATTGGGGCAAAATTGCAGAAATTTCACTTATTTCGGGTAATAAGTCAGAAATTTTCCTTATTTTGGGGCAAAAATGACAGAAATTCCCTTTGTTTTGTGGGATAAAAACAGAAATTACACTTATTTAGAGGCAAAAAAGCAGAAATTCCCCTTATTTTAGGGCAAAATTGCAGAAATTTCCATTATTTGGGGGCAAAAAAAACAGAAATTCCCCTTATTTTGGGGCAAAATTCCAGAAATTTCCTTTATTATGGAAAAAATTACAAAAATTTCTTTTATTTTAGGGCAAAATTGCAGAAATTTTACTTATTTAAGAGAAAAAAAGCAAAAATTTTTCTTATTTTGGGGCAAAGAGGCAGAAATTCCCATTATTTTGGGGTAAAAGCAGAAATTCCCCGTATTTTGGAGCAAAATTGCAGAAATTCCCCTAATTGTGGGGCAAAAATGCAGAAATTCTCTTAATTTTGGGGCAAAACTCAGAAATTCCACCTATTTTGGGGCAAAATACCCGAAATTTTCCTTATTTTGGGGAAAAATTGCAGAAATTTAACTTATTTTGGGGCAAAATTGCAAAGATTTCACTTATTTCAGCGAAAAAAATGCAGAAATTTTCCTTATTTGGGGGCAAAAAGGCAGAAATTCCTAATATTTTGTGGCAATAATGCAGAAATTCCTAATATTTTGTTGCAAAAATGCAGAAATTTTCATTATTTTGAGGTAAAAAGGCTGAAATTCCCCTCATTTGGGGGCAAAAAAGCAGAAATTTCCCTTATTTAGGGGCAATTTTGCAGAAATTTCACTTATTTCAGGGTAATAAGTCAGAAATTTTCCTTATTTTGGGGAAAAATGACAGAAATTCCCTTGGTTTTGGGGGAAAAAGACAGAAATTCCACTTATTTAGAGGCAAAAAAGCAGAAATTCCCCTTATTTTAGGGCAAAATTGCAGAAATTTCTTTTATTTGGGGGCAAAAAACAGAAATTCCCCTTATTTTGGGGCAAAATTCCAGAAATTTCCTTTATTATGGGAAAAAATTGCAGAAATTCCTTTATTTTAGGGCAAAATTGCAGAAATTTCACTTATTTCAGAGAAAAAAAGCAAAAATTTTTCTTATTTTGGGGTAAAAAGGCAGAAATTCCCATTATTTTGGGGCAAAAATTCAGAAATTCACCTTATTTTGGGCTAAAATTGCAGAAATTTCATTTATTTCAGGGTAATAAGTCAGAATTTTTCCTTATTTTGGGGCAAAAATGACAGAAATTTCCTTTGTTTTTGGGGAAAAAGACTTAAATTCCACTTATTTAGAGGCAAAAAACGCAGAAATTCCCCTGATTTTAGGGCAAAATTGCAGAAATTTCCCTTATTTGGGGGCAAAAAAACAGAAATTCCCCTTATTTTGGCGCAAAATTCCCGAAATATCCCTTATTATAATGAAAAATTGCAGAAATTTTTTTTATTTTAGTGCAAAATTGCAGAAATTTCACTTATTTCAGAGAAAATAAGGCAAAAATTTTTCTTATCTTGGGGCAAAAAAGCAGAAATTCCCATTATTTTGGGGCAAAAAGAAAGAAATTCACCTTATTTTGGGCTAAAATTGCAGAAATTTAACTTATTTTGGGGCAAAATTGCAAAGATTTCACTTATTTCAGCGAAAAAAATGCAGAAATTTTCCTTATTTGGGGGCAAAAAGGCAGAAATTCCTAATATTTTGTGGCAATAATGCAGAAATTCCTAATATTTTGTTGCAAAAATGCAGAAATTTTCATTATTTTGAGGTAAAAAGGCTGAAATTCCCCTCATTTGGGGGCAAAAAAGCAGAAATTTCCCTTATTTAGGGGCAATTTTGCAGAAATTTCACTTATTTCAGGGTAATAAGTCAGAAATTTTCCTTATTTTGGGGAAAAATGACAGAAATTCCCTTGGTTTTGGGGGAAAAAGACAGAAATTCCACTTATTTAGAGGCAAAAAAGCAGAAATTCCCCTTATTTTAGGGCAAAATTGCAGAAATTTCTTTTATTTGGGGGCAAAAAACAGAAATTCCCCTTATTTTGGGGCAAAATTCCAGAAATTTCCTTTATTATGGGAAAAAATTGCAGAAATTTCCTTTATTTTAGGGCAAAATTGCAGAAATTTCACTTATTTCAGAGAAAAAAAGCAAAAATTTTTCTTATTTTGGGGTAAAAAGGCAGAAATTCCCATTATTTTGGGGCAAAAATTCAGAAATTCACCTTATTTTGGGCTAAAATTGCAGAAATTTCATTTATTTCAGGGTAATAAGTCAGAATTTTTCCTTATTTTGGGGCAAAAATGACAGAAATTTCCTTTGTTTTTGGGGAAAAAGACTTAAATTCCACTTATTTAGAGGCAAAAAACGCAGAAATTCCCCTGATTTTAGGGCAAAATTGCAGAAATTTCCCTTATTTGGGGGCAAAAAAACAGAAATTCCCCTTATTTTGGCGCAAAATTCCCGAAATATCCCTTATTATAATGAAAAATTGCAGAAATTTTTTTTATTTTAGTGCAAAATTGCAGAAATTTCACTTATTTCAGAGAAAAAAAGGCAAAAATTTTTCTTATCTTGGGGCAAAAAAGCAGAAATTCCCATTATTTTGGGGCAAAAAGAAAGAAATTCACCTTATTTTGGGCTAAAATTGCAGAAATTTAACATATTTCAGGGCAAAAATGCAGAAATTTCCCTTAATTTGGGGCAAAAATGAAGAAATTTCCCTTTTTTATGGCAAAAAGTTATTCATTCCCCTTATTTTCGGGCAAAAAGGCAGAAATTCCCCGTATTTTGGAGCAAAATTGCAGAAATTCCCCTAATTGTGGGGCAAAAAGGCAGAAATTCTCCTTATTTTGGGGCAAAACTCAGAAATTCCACCTATTTTGGGGCAAAATACCCGAAATTTCCCTTAATTGGGGCAAAATTGCAGAAATTTAACTTATTTTGGGGCAAATTGCAGAAATTTCACTTATTTCAGGGAAAAAAGGCAGAAATTTTCTTTATTTTGGGCAAAAAGCCAGAAATTCCTAATATTTTGTTGCAATAATGCAGAAATTCCTAATATTTTGTTGCAAAAATGCAGAAATTTCCCTTATTTTGAGGTAAAAAGGCTGAAATTCCCCTTTTTGGGGGACAAAAAAGCAAAAATTTCCCTTATTTTGGGGCAAAATTGCAGAAATTTCACTTATTTCAGGGTAATACGTCAGAAATTTTCCTTATTTTGGGGCAAAAAAGACAAAAATTCCCTTTGTTTTGGGGAAAAAAGACAGAAATTCCACTTATTTAGAGGCAAAAAGGCAAAAGTTCCCCTTATTTTGGAGCAAAAATGAAAAAATTTCCCTTTTTTATAGCAAAAAGGTATGCATTCTTCTTATTTTCGGACAAAAAGGCAGAAATTCCGCATATTTTGGGGCAAAGGCAGAAATTACCCTTATTTTGGGGCAAAATTGCAGAAATTTCACTAATTGTGGCACAAAAAGGCAGAAATTCTCCTATTTTGGGGCAAAACTCAGAAATTCCAATTATTTTGGGGCAAACTTTTAGAAATTATCCTTATTTTGGGGCAAAATTGCAGAAATTTTACTTATTTTGGGGCAAAATTGCAGAAATTTCACTTATTTGACATAAAAAAAGGCAGAAATTTTCCTTATTTTGGGGCAACAAACAGAAATTTCTCTATTTTTGGGGCAAATTTGCAGAAATTTCACTTATTTCAGGGTCATAAGTCAGAAATTTTTCTTATTTTGTGGCAAAAAAGACAGAAATTCTTTTGTTTTGTTGGAAAAATACAGAAATTCCACTAATTTAGTGGCAAAAAGGCAAAAGTTCCCCTTATTTTGGAGCAAAAATGAAGAAATTTTCCTTTTTTATGGCATAAAGTTATGCATTCTTTTTATTTTCAGACAAAATTCAGAAATTTCGCATATTTTGGGGGAAAAGCCAGAAATTTCCCTTATTTTACAGCAAAATTGCAGAAATTTTACTAATTGTGGCGCAAAAAGGCAGAAATTCTTTTTATTTTGGGGCAAAATTCAGAAATTCCACTTATTTTGGGGCAAAATTCCAGAAAATTCCCTTATATTGGGGCAAAATTGCAGAAATTTTACTTATTTTCGGGCAAAATTGCAGACATTTCACTTATTTCAGGGAAAAAAGGCAGAAATTTTCCTTATTTTGGGGCAAAAGGGCAAAATTTTCCATATTTTGGTGCAAAAATCAGAAATGTCCCTTATTTTGAGGTAAAAGGGCTGAAATTCCCCTTATTTTGGAGCAAAAGGCAGAACTTTCCCTATTTTTGGGGCAAATTTGCAGAAATTTCACTTATTTCAGGGTAATAAGTCAGAAATTTTCCTTATTTTGGGGCAAAAATGACAGAAATTCCCTTTGTATTGGGGGAAAAATACAGAAATTCCACTTATTTAGAGGCAAAAAAGCAGAAATTCCCCTTATTTTAGGGCAAAATTGCAGAAATTTCCCTTATTTGGTGGCAAAAAAAAGAAATTCCCCTTTTTTGGGGCAAAATTCCAGAAATTTCTCTTATTATGTGTAAAAATTGCAGAAATTTCCTTTATTTTAGGGCAAAATTGCAGAAATTTCACTTATTTCAGAAAAAAAAGGCAAAAATTTTTCTTCTTTTGGTGCAAAAAGGCAGAAATTCCCATTATTTTGGGGCAAAAAGGCAGAAATTCACCTTATTTGGGCCAAAATTTCAGAAATTTCATATATTTCAGGGCAAAAAGGCAGAAATTTCCCTTAATTTGGGGCAAAAATGAAGAAATTTCCCTTTTTTATGGCAAAAAGTTATGCATTCCCCTTATTTTCAGGCAAAAAGGCAGAAATTCCTTATATTTTGGAGCAAAATTGCAGAAATTCCCCTAATTGTGGGGCAAAAAGGCAGAAATTCTCCTTATATGGGGCAAAACTCAGAAATTCCACCTATTTTGAGGCAAAATACCCGAAATTTCCCTTATTTTAGGGCAAAATTGCAGAAATTTAACTTATTTTGGGGCAAAATTGCAGAGATTTCACTTATTTCTGGGAAAAAAACGCAGAAATTTTCCTTATTTTGGGGCAAAAAGGCAGAAATTCCTAATATTTTGTTGCAATAATACAGAAATTCCTAATATTTTGTTGCAAAAATGCAGAAATTTTCATTATTTTGAGGTAAAAAGTCTGAAATTCCCATAATTTGGGGGCAAAAAAGCAGAAATTTCCCTTATTTTGGGGCAATTTTGCAGAAATTTCACTTATTTCAGGGTAATAAGTCTGAAATTTTCCTTATTTTGGGGCAAAAATGACAGAAATTCCCTTTGTTTTGGGGGAAAAAGACAGAAATTCCAATTTTTTAGAGGCAAAAAAGCAGAAATTCCCCTTATTTTAGGGCAAAATTGCAGAAATTTCTTTTATTTGTGGGCAAAAAACAGAAATTCCCCTTATTTTGGGGCAAAATTCCAGAAATTTCCTTTATTATGGGGAAAAATTGCAGGAATTTCCTTTATTTTAGGGCAAAATTGCAGAAATTTCACATATTTCAGAGAAAAAAGGCAAAAATTTTTCTTCTTTTGGGGCAAAAAGGCAGAAATTCCCATTATTTTGGGGCAAAAAGGCAGAAATTCACCTTATTTTGGGTTAAAATTGCAGAAATTTCACATTTTTCAGGGAAAAAAGGCAGAAATTTCCCTTAATTTGGGGCAAAAATGAAGAAATTTCCCTTTTTTATGGCAAAAAGGTATGCATTTCCTTATTTTTTAGCAAAAAGGCAGAAATTCCCCGTATTTTGGAGCAAAATTGCAGAAATTCCCCTAATTGTGGGGCAAAAAGGCAGAAATTCTCTTTATTTTGGGGCAAAACTCAGAAATTCCACTTATCTTGGGGCAAAATTCCAGAAACTTCCCTTATTTTGGGGCAAAATTGCAGAAATTTCACTTATTTTTGGGCAAAATTGCAATAATTTCACTTATTTCAGGGAAAAAAGGCAGAAATTTTCCTTATTTTGGTTCAAAAAGGCAGAAATTCTCCATATTTTGGTGCAAAAATCAGAAATTTCCCTTATTTTGAGGTAAAATGCTGAAATTCTTCTTATTTGGGGGCAAAAGGCAGAAATTTCCCTATTTTTGGGGCAAATTTGCAGAAATTTCACTTATTTCAGGGTAATAAGTCAGAAATTTTCCTTATTTTGGGGCAAAAAAGACAGAAATTCCCTTTGTTTTGGGGGAAAAAGGTAGAAATTCCACTTATTTAGAGGTAAAAAGGCAAAATTTCCCCTTATTTTGGAGCAAAATGAAGAATTTTTTTTTATGGCAAAAAGGTATGCATTCTTTTTATTTTCAGACACAAAGGCAGAAATTCCCCATATTTTAGGGCAATAGGCAGAAATTCCCCTTATTTTGGGGCAAAATTGCAGAAATTTCCCTAATTGTGGGACAAAAAACAGACATTCCCCTTATTTTGAAGCAAAATTGCAGAAATTTCCCTTATTATGGGAAAAAATTGCAGAAATTTTCCTTATTTTAGGGCAAAATTGCAGAAATTTCACTAATTGTAAGGCAATAAGGCAGAAATTCTCCTTATTTTGGGGCAAAACTCAGAAATTTCACTTATTTTGGGGCAAAATTCCAGAAATTTCCCTTATTTTGGGGCAAAATTACAGAAATTTTACTTATTTTGTGGCAAAATTGCAGAAATTTCACTTATTTCAGTGAAAAAAGGCAGAAATATTCCTTATTTTGGGGCAAAAAGGCAGAAATTCCTAATATTTTGTTCCAAAATTCAGAAATTCCCCTCATTTTGAGGTAAAAAGTCTGAAATTCCCCTTATTTGGGGCAAAAAGGCAGAAATTTCCCTTATATTTGGGCAAAATTGCAGAAATTTTACTTATTTCGGGTAATAAGTCAGAAATTTTCCTTATTTTGGGGCAAAAATGACAGAAATTCCCTTTGTTTTGGGGGATAAAAACAGAAATTACACTTATTTAGAGGCAAAAATGCAGAAACTCCCCTTATTTTAGGGCAAATTTGCAGAAATTTCCATTATTTGGGGGCAAAAAAACAGAAATTCCCCTTATTTTTGGGCAAAATTCCAGAAATTTTTTTTATTATTGGAAAAAATTGCAAAAATTTCTTTTATTTTAGGGCAAAATTGCAGAAATTTTACTTATTTCAGAGAAAAAATGCAAAAATTTTTCTTATTTTGGGGCAAAGAGGGAGAAATTCCCATTATTTTGGGGCAAAAAGGCAGAAATTCACTTTATTTTGGGCTAAAATTGCAGAAATTTCACATATTTCAGGGCAAAAGGCAGAAATTTCCCTTAATTTGGGGCAAAAATAAAGAAATTTCCCTTTTTTATGGCAAAAAGGTATGCATTCCCCTTATTTTCGGGCAAAAAGGCAGAAATTCTCCGTGTTTTGGAGCAAAATTGCAGAAATTCCTCTAATTGTCAGACAAAAAGGCAGAAATTCTCCTTATTTTGGGGCAGAACTCAGAAATTCCACTTGTTTTGGGGCAAAATTCCAGAAATTTCCCTTATTTTGGGGCAAAATTGCAGAAATTTCCCTAATTGTGGGGCAAAAAACAGAAATTCCCCTTATTTTGAAGCAAAATTGCAGAAATTTCCCTTATTATGGAGAAAAATTGCAGAAATTTCTCTTATTTTATGGCAAAATTTCAGAAATTTCACTTATTTTCTTGCAAAATTGCAGAAATTTCACTTATTTCAGGGAAAAAAGGCAGAAATTTTCCTTATTTTGGGGCAAAAAGGCAGAAATTCTCCATATTTTGGTGCAAAAATCAGAAATTTCCTTTATTTTGAGGTAAAATGCTGAAATTCTTCTTATTTGGGGGCAAAAGGCAGAAATTTCCCTATTTTTGGGGCAAATTTGCAGAAATTTCACTTATTTCAGGGTAATAAGTCAGAAATTTTCCTTATTTTGGGGCAAAAAAGACAGAAATTCCCTTTGTTTTGGGGGAAAAAGACAGAAATTCCACTTATTTATAGGTAAAAAGGCAAAATTTCCCCTTATTTTGGAGTAAAATGAAGAAATTTCCATTTTTTATGGCAAAAAGGTATGCATTCCTTTTATTTTCAGACAAAAAGGCAGAAATTCCCCATATTTTAGGGCAAAAGGCAGAAATTCCCCTTATTTTGGGGCAAAATTGCAGAAATTTCCCTAATTGTGGGACAAAAAAAAATTCCCCTTATTTTGAAGCAAAATTGCAGAAATTTCCCTTATTATGGGGAAAAATTGCAGAAATTTCCCTTATTTTAGGGCAAAATTGCAGAAATTTCACTAATTGTAAGGTAATAAGGCAGAAATTCTCTTTATTTTGGTGCAAAACTCAGAAATTCCACTTATTTTGGGGCAAAATTCCAGAAATTTCCCTTATTTTGGGGCAAAATTACAGTAATTTTACTTATTTTGGGGCAAAATTGCAGAAATTTCACTTATTTCAGGGAAAAAAGGCAGAAATATTCCTTATTTTGGGGCAAAAAGGCAGAAATTCCTAATATTTTGTTCCAAAATTCAGAAATTCCCCTCATTTTGAGGTAAAAAGTCTGAAATTCCCCTTATTTGGGGCAAAAAGGCAGAAATTTCCCTTATATTGGGGCAAAATTGCAGAAATTTTTCATATTTCGGGTAATAAGTCAGAAACTTTCCTTATTTTGGGGCAAAAATGACAGAAATTCCCTTTGTTTTGGGGGATAAAAACAAAAATTACACTTATTTAGAAGCAAAAAAGCAGAAACTCCCCTTATTTTGGGGCAAATTTGCATAAATTTCCATTATTTGGGGGCAAAAAAACAGAAATTCCCCTTATTTTTGGGCAAAATTCCAGAAATTTTTTTTATTATGGGAAAAAATTGCAAAAATTTCTTTTATTTTAGGGCAAAATTGCAGAAATTTTACTTATTTCAGAGAAAAAAAGCAAAAATTTTTCTTATTATGGGGCAAAGAGGGAGAAATTCCCATTATTTTGGGGCAAAAAGGCAGAAATTCATTTTATTTTGGGCTAAAATTGCAGAAATTTCACATATTTCAGGGCAAAAGGCTGAAATTTTTCTTAATTTGGGGCAAAAATAAAGAAATTTCCCTTTTTTATGGCAAAAAGGTATGCATTCCCCTTATTTTTGGGCAAAAAGGCAGAAATTCTCCGTGTTTTGGAGCAAAATTGCAGAAATTCCTCTAATTGTCAGACAAAAAGGCAGAAATTCTCCTTATTTTGGGGCAGAACTCAGAAATTCCACTTGTTTTGGGGCAAAATTCCAGAAATTTCCCTTATTTTGGGGCAAAAATGCAGAAATTTCCCTAATTGTGGGGCAAAAAACAGAAATTCCCCTTATTTTGAAGCAAAATTGCAGAAATTTCCCTTATTATGGGGAAAAATTGCAGAAATTTCTCTTATTTTATGGCAAAATTTCAGAAATTTCACTTATTTTCTTGCAAAATTGCAGAAATTTCACTTATTTCAGGGAAAAAAGGCAGAAATTTTCCTTATTTTGGGGCAAAAAGGCAGAAATTCTCCATATTTTGGTGCAAAAATCAGAAATTTCCCTTATTTTGAGGTAAAATGCTGAAATTCTTCTTATTTGGGGGCAAAAGGCAGAAATTTCCCTATTTTGGGGGCAAATTTGCAGAAATTTCACTTATTTCAGGGTAATAAGTCAGAAATTTTCCTTATTTTGGGGCAAAAAAGACAGAAATTCCCTTTGTTTTGGGGGAAAAAGACAGAAATTCCACTTATTTAGAGGTAAAAAGGCAAAATTTCCCCTTATTTTGGAGTAAAATGAAGAAATTTCGCTTTTTTATGGCAAAAAGGTATGCATTCCTTTTATTTTCAGACAAAAAGGCAGAAATTCCCGATATTTTAGGGCAAAAGGCAGAAATTCTTCTTATTTTGGGGCAAAATTGCAGAAATTTCCCTAATTGTGGGACAAAAAAAAAATTCGCCTTATTTTGAAGCAAAATTGCAGAAATTTCCCTTATTATGGGGAAAAATTGCAGAAATTTCCATTATTTTAGGGCAAAATTGCAGAAATTTCACTAATTGTAAGGCAATAAGGCAGAAATTCTCTTTATTTTGGGGCAAAACTCAGATTTCCAATTATTTTGGGGCAAAATTCCAGAAATTTCCCTTATTTTGGGGCAAAATTACAGTAATTTTACTTATTTTGGGGCAAAATTGCAGAAATTTCACTTATTTAAGGGAAAAAAGGCAGAAATATTCCTTATTTTGGGGCAAAAAGGCAGAAATTCTTAATATTTTGTTCCAAAATTCAGAAATTCCACTAATTTTGAGGTAAAAAGTCTGAAATTCCTCTTATTTGGGGAAAAAAGGCAGAAATTTCCCTTATATTGGGGCAAAATTGCAGAAATTTCACTTATTTCGGGTAATAAGTCAGAAATTTTCCTTATTTTGGGGCAAAAATTACAGAAATTCCCTTTGTTTTGGGGGATAAAAACAGAAATTCCACTTATTTAGAGGCAAAAAAGCAGAAACTCCCCTTATTTTAGGGCAAAATTGCAGAAATTTCCATTATTTGGGGGTAAAAATCAGAAATTCCCCTTATGTTGGGGCAAAATTCCAGAAATTTCCTTTATTATGGGAAAAAGTTGCAAAAATTTCTTTTATTTTAGGGCAAAATTGCAGAAATTTTACTTATTTAAGAGAAAAAAAGCAAAAATTTTTTTTATTTTGGGGCAAAAAGGCAGAAATTCACTTTATTTTGGGCTAAAATTGCAGAAATTTCACATATTTCAGGGCAAAAAGGCAGAAATTTCCCTTAATTTGGGGCAAAAATGAAGAAATTTCCCTTTTTTATGGCAAAAAGTTATTCATTCCCCTTATTTTCGGGCAAAAAGGCAGAAATTCTCCGTATTTTGGTGCAAAATTACAGAAATTTCCCTTATTATGAACAAAAATTGCAGAAATTTCCTTTATTTTAGGGCAAAATTGCAGAAATTTCACTAATTTTGGGGCAAAAAGGCAGAAATTCTCTTTATTTTGTTGCAAAACTCAGAAATTACACTTATTTTGGGGCAAAATTCCAGAAATTTCCTTTATTTTGGGGGAAAATTGCAGAAATTTTACTTATTTTGGGGCAAAATTTCAGAAATTTCACTTATTTCAGGGCAAAAAGGCAGAAATTTTCCTTATTTTGGGGCAAAAAGGCACAAATTCCTAATATTTTGTGCCAAAATTCAGAAATTCCCCTTATTTTGAGGTACAAAGGCTGAAATTCCCCTTATTAGGGGGCAAAAGGCAGAATTTTCCCTTATAATGGGGCAAAATTGCAGAAATTTCACTTATTTCAGGGTAATAAGTCAGAAATTTTTCTTATTTTGGGGCAAAAATGACAGAAATTCCCTTTGTTTTCGGGGAAAAGACAGAAATTCCACTTATTTAAAGGCAAAAAAGCTGAAATTCCCCTTATTTTAGGGCAAAATTCCAGAAATTTCCATTATTTGGGGGCAAAAAAACAGAAATTCCCCTTATTTTGGGGCAAAATTCCAAAAATTTCCCTTATTATGGGGAAAAATTGCAGAAATTTCCCTTATTTTAGGGCAAAATTGCAGAAATTTCACTTATTTCGAAGAAAAAAAGCAAAAATTTTTCTTATTTTGGGGTAAAAATGCAGAAACTCCCATTATTTTGGGGCAAAAAGCCAGAAATTCACCTTATTTTGGGCTAAAATTGCAGAAATTTCACATATTTCATAGCAAAAGGCAGAAATTTCCCTTAATTTGGGGCAAAAATGAAGAAATTTCCCTTTTTTATGGCAAAAGAGTATGCATTCCTATTATTTTCGGGCAAAAAGGCAGAAATTCCCTGTATTTTGGAGCAAAATTGCAGAAATTTCCCTAATTGTGGGGCAAAAAGGCAGAAATTCTCCTTATTTTGGGGCAAAACTCAGAAATTCCACTTATTTTGTGCCAAAATTCCAGAAATTTCCCTTATTTTGGGGCAAAATTGCAGAAATTACACTTATTTTGTGGCAAAATTGCAGAAATTTCACTTATTTCAGGGAAAAAAAGGTAGAAATTTTCCTTATTTTGGGGCAAAAAGGCAGAAATTCTCTTTATTTTGGGGCAAAACTCAGAAATTCCACTTATTTTGGGGCAAAATTCTAGAAATTTTCTTTATTTTGGGGAAAAATTCCAGAAATTTTACTTATTTTGGGGCAAAATTTCAGAAATTTCACTTATTTCAGGGCAAAAAGGCAGAAATTTTCCTTATTTTGGGGCAAAAAGGCACAAATTCCTAATATTTTGTGCCAAAATTTAGAAATTCCCCTTATTTTGAGGTAAAAAGGCTGAAATTCCCCTTATTTGGGGGCAAAAGGCAGAATTTTCCCTTATAATGGGGCAAAATTTCAGAAATTTCACTTATTTCAGGGTAATAAGTCAGAAATTTTTCTTATTTTGGGGCAAAAATGACAGAAATTACCTTTGTTTTCGGGGAAAACACAGAAATTCCACTTATTTAAAGGCAAAAAAGCTGAAATTCCTCTTATTTTAGGGCAAAATTCCAGAAATTTCCATTATTTGGGGGCAAAAAAACAGAAATTCCCCTTATTTTGGGGCAAAATTCCAGAAATTTCCCTTATTATGGGGAAAAATTGCAGAAATTTCCCTTATTTTAGGGCAAAATTGCAGAAATTTCACTTATTTCAGAGAAAAAAAGCAAAAATTTTTCTTATTTTGGGGTAAAAAGGCAGAAATTCCCATTATTTTGGGGCAAAAAGGCAGAAATTCACCTTATTTTGGGCTAAAATTGCAGAAATTTCACATATTTCAGGGCAAAAAGGAAGAAATTTCCCTTAATTTGGGGCAAAAATGAAGAAATTTCCCTTTTTTATGGCAAAAAAGTATGCATTCCTATTATTTTCGGGCAAAAAGGCAGAAATTCCCTGTATTTTGGAGCAAAATTGCAGAAATTTCCCTAATTGTGGGGCAAAAAGTAAGAAATTCTCCTTATTTTGGGGCAAAACTCAGAAATTCCACTTATTTTGGGGCCAAATTCCAGAAATTTCCCTTATTTTGGGGCAAAATTGCAGAAATTACACTTATTTTGTGGCAAAATTGCAGAAATTTCACTTATTTCAGGGAAAAAAAGGTAGAAATTTTCCTTATTTTGGGGCAAAAAGGCAGAAATTCTCTTTATTTTGGGGCAAAACTCAGAAATTCCACTTATTTTGGGGCAAAATTCTAGAAATTTTCTTTATTTTGGGGAAAAATTCCAGAAATTTTACTTATTTTGGGGCAAAATTTCAGAAATTTCACTTATTTCAGGGCAAAAAGGCAGAAATTTTCCTTATTTTGGGGCAAAAAGGCACAAATTCCTAATATTTTGTGCCAAAATTTAGAAATTCCCCTTATTTTGAGGTAAAAAGGCTGAAATTCCCCTTATTTGGGGGCAAAAGGCAGAATTTTCCCTTATAATGGGGCAAAATTTCAGAAATTTCACTTATTTCAGGGTAATAAGTCAGAAATTTTTCTTATTTTGGGGCAAAAATGACAGAAATTACCTTTGTTTTCGGGGAAAACACAGAAATTCCACTTATTTAAAGGCAAAAAAGCTGAAATTCCTCTTATTTTAGGGCAAAATTCCAGAAATTTCCATTATTTGGGGGCAAAAAAACAGAAATTCCCCTTATTTTGGGGCAAAATTCCAGAAATTTCCCTTATTATGGGGAAAAATTGCAGAAATTTCCCTTATTTTAGGGCAAAATTGCAGAAATTTCACTTATTTCAGAGAAAAAAAGCAAAAATTTTTCTTATTTTGGGGTAAAAAGGCAGAAATTCCCATTATTTTGGGGCAAAAAGGCAGAAATTCACCTTATTTTGGGCTAAAATTGCAGAAATTTCACATATTTCAGGGCAAAAAGGCAGAAATTTCCCTTAATTTGGGGCAAAAATGAAGAAATTTCCCTTTTTTATGGCAAAAAAGTATGCATTCCTATTATTTTCGGGCAAAAAGGCAGAAATTCCCTGTATTTTGGAGCAAAATTGCAGAAATTTCCCTAATTGTGGGGCAAAAAGTCAGAAATTCTCCTTATTTTGGGGCAAAACTCAGAAATTCCACTTATTTTGGGGCCAAATTCCAGAAATTTCCCTTATTTTGGGGCAAAATTGCAGAAATTACACTTATTTTGTGGCAAAATTGCAGAAATTTCACTTATTTCAGGGAAAAAAAGGTAGAAATTTTCCTTATTTTGGGGCAAAAAGGCAGAAATTCCTAATATTTTGTGGCAAAAATGCAGAAATTCCTAATATTTTGTTGCAAAAATGAAGAAATTTCCCTTATTTTGAGGTAAAAAGGCTGAAATTCCCCTTATTTGGGGGCAAAAAGGCAGGAATTTCCTTTATTTTGGGGCAAATTTGCAAAAATTTCACTTATTTCAGGGTAATAAGTCAGAAATTTTCTATATTTTGGGGCAAAAAAGACAGAAATTCTTTTTGTTTTGGGGGAAAAATACAGAAAATCCACTTATTCAAAGGAAAAAAGTAAAAGTTCCGCTTATTTTGGAGCAAAAATGAAGAAATTTCCCTTTTTTATGGCATAAAGTTATGCATTCTTCTTATTTTCAGACAAAAAGGCAGAAATTTCCCATATTTTGGGGCAAAAGCCAGAAATTTCCCTTATTTTACAGCAAAATTGCAGAAATTTCACTAATTGTGGCGCAAAAAGGCAGAAATTCTTTTTATTTTGGGGCAAAACTCAGAAATTCCACTTATTTTGGGGCAAAATTCCAGAAAGTTCCCTTATATTGGGGCAAAATTGCAGAAATTTTACTTATTTTGGGGCAAAATTGCAGACATTTCACTTATTTCAGGGAAAAAAGGCAGAAATTTTCCTTATTTTGGGGCAAAAATGCAAAATTTTCCATATTTTGGTGCAAAAATCAGAAATTTCCCTTATTTTGAGGTAAAAAGGCAGAAATTTCCCTTATTTTGGAGCAAAAGGCAGAACTTTCTCTATTTTTGGGGCAAATTTGCAGAAATTTCACTTATTTCAGGGTAATAAGTCAGAAATTTTTTTTATTTTGGGGCAAAAATGACAGAAATTCCCTTTGTATTGGGGGAAAAATACAGAAATTCCACTTATTTAGAGGCAAAAAAGCAGAAATTCCCCTTATTTTGGGCAAAATTGCAGAAATTTCCCTTATTTGGTGGCAAATAAGAGAAATTCCCCTTATTTTGGGGCAAAATTCCAGAAATTTCCCTTATTATGGGTAAAAATTGCAGAAATTTCCTTTATTTTAAGGCAAAATTGCAGAAATTTCACTTATTTCAGAGAAAAAAGGCAAAAATTTTTCTTCTTTTGGGGCAAAAAGGCAGAAATTCCCATTATTTTGGGGCAAAAAGGCAGAAATTCACATTATTTGGGCTAAAATTTCAGAAATTTCATATATTTCAGGGCAAAAAGGCAGAAATTTCCCTTAATTTGGGGCAAAAATGAAGAAATTTCTCTTTTTTATGGCAAAAAGTTATGCATTCCCCTTATTTTCAGGCAAAAAGGCAGAAATTCCCCGTATTTTGGAGCAAAATTGCAGAAATTCCCCTAATTGTGGGGCAAAAAGGCAGAAATTCTCCTTATTTTGGGGCAAAACTCAGAAATTCCACTTATTTTGGGGCAAAATACCCGAAATTTTCCTTATTTTGGGGAAAAATTGCAGAAATTTAACTTATTTTGGGGCAAAATTGCAAAGATTTCACTTATTTCAGAGAAAAAAATGCAGAAATTTTCCTTATTTGGGGGCAAAAAGGCAGAAATTCCTAATATTTTGTGGCAATAATGCAGAAATTCCTAATATATTGTTGCAAAAATGCAGAAATTTTCATTATTTTGAGGTAAAAAGGCTGAAATTCCTTTTATTTGGGGGCAAAAAGCAGAAATTTTCCTTATTTTGGGGCAAAATTGCAGAAATTACACTTATTTTGTGGCAAAATTGCAGAAATTTCACTTATTTCAGGGAAAAAAAGGTAGAAATTTTCCTTATTTTGGGGCAAAAAGGCAGAAATTCTCTTTATTTTGGGGCAAAACTCAGAAATTCCACTTATTTTGGGGCAAAATTCTAGAAATTTTCTTTATTTTGGGGAAAAATTCCAGAAATTTTACTTATTTTGGGGCAAAATTTCAGAAATTTCACTTATTTCAGGGCAAAAAGGCAGAAATTTTCCTTATTTTGGGGCAAAAAGGCACAAATTCCTAATATTTTGTGCCAAAATTTAGAAATTCCCCTTATTTTGAGGTAAAAAGGCTGAAATTCCCCTTATTTGGGGGCAAAAGGCAGAATTTTCCCTTATAATGGGGCAAAATTTCAGAAATTTCACTTATTTCAGGGTAATAAGTCAGAAATTTTTCTTATTTTGGGGCAAAAATGACAGAAATTACCTTTGTTTTCGGGGAAAACACAGAAATTCCACTTATTTAAAGGCAAAAAAGCTGAAATTCCTCTTATTTTAGGGCAAAATTCCAGAAATTTCCATTATTTGGGGGCAAAAAAACAGAAATTCCCCTTATTTTGGGGCAAAATTCCAGAAATTTCCCTTATTATGGGGAAAAATTGCAGAAATTTCCCTTATTTTAGGGCAAAATTGCAGAAATTTCACTTATTTCAGAGAAAAAAAGCAAAAATTTTTCTTATTTTGGGGTAAAAAGGCAGAAATTCCCATTATTTTGGGGCAAAAAGGCAGAAATTCACCTTATTTTGGGCTAAAATTGCAGAAATTTCACATATTTCAGGGCAAAAAGGCAGAAATTTCCCTTAATTTGGGGCAAAAATGAAGAAATTTCCCTTTTTTATGGCAAAAAAGTATGCATTCCTATCATTTTCGGGCAAAAAGGCAGAAATTCCCTGTATTTTGGAGCAAAATTGCAGAAATTTCCCTAATTGTGGGGCAAAAAGTCAGAAATTCTCCTTATTTTGGGGCAAAACTCAGAAATTCCACTTATTTTGGGGCCAAATTCCAGAAATTTCCCTTATTTTGGGGCAAAATTGCAGAAATTACACTTATTTTGTGGCAAAATTGCAGAAATTTCACTTATTTCAGGGAAAAAAAGGTAGAAATTTTCCTTATTTTGGGGCAAAAAGGCAGAAATTCCTAATATTTTGTGGCAAAAATGCAGAAATTCCTAATATTTTGTTGCAAAAATGAAGAAATTTCCCTTATTTTGAGGTAAAAAGGCTGAAATTCCCCTTATTTGGGGGCAAAAAGGCAGAAATTTCCTTTATTTTGGGGCAAATTTGCAAAAATTTCACTTATTTCAGGGTAATAAGTCAGAAATTTTCTATATTTTGGGGCAAAAAAGACAGAAATTCTTTTTGTTTTGGGGGAAAAATACAGAAAATCCTCTTATTAAAAGGAAAAAAGTAAAAGTTCCGCTTTTTTTAGAGCAAAAATGAAGAAATTTCCCTTTTTTATGGCATAAAGTTATGCATTCTTCTTATTTTCAGACAAAAAGGCAGAAATTTCCCATATTTTGGGGCAAAAGCCAGAAATTTCCCTTATTTTACAGCAAAATTGCAGAAATTTCACTAATTGTGGCGCAAAAAGGTAGAAATTCTTTTTATTTTGGGGCAAAACTCAGAAATTCCACTTATTTTGGGGCAAAATTCCAGAAAGTTCCCTTATATTGGGGCAAAATTGCAGAAATTTTACTTATTTTGCGGCAAAATTGCAGACATTTCACTTATTTCAGGGAAAAAAGGCAGAAATTTTCCTTATTTTGGGGCAAAAATGCAAAATTTTCCATATTTTGTTGCAAAAATCAGAAATTTCCCTTATTTTGAGGTAAAAAGGCAGAAATTCCCCTTATTTTGGAGCAAAAGGCAGAACTTCTCTATTTTTGGGGCAAATTTGCAGAAATTTCACTTATTTCAGGGTAATAAGTCAGAAATTTTTTTTATTTTGGGGCAAAAATGACAGAAATTCCCTTTGTATTGGGGGAAAAATACAGAAATTCCACTTATTTAGAGGCAAAAAAGCAGAAATTCCCCTTATTTTAGGGCAAAATTGCAGAAATTTCCCTTATTTGGTGGCAAATAAGAGAAATTCCCCTTATTTTGGGGCAAAATTCCAGAAATTTCCCTTATTATGGGTAAAAATTGCAGAAATTTCCTTTATTTTAAGGCAAAATTGCAGAAATTTCACTTATTTCAGAGAAAAAAGGCAAAAATTTTTCTTCTTTTGGGGCAAAAAGGCAGAAATTCCCATTATTTTGGGGCAAAAAGGCAGAAATTCACATTATTTGGGTTAAAATTTCAGAAATTTCATATATTTCAGGGCAAAAAGGCAGAAATTTCCCTTAATTTGGGGCAAAAATGAAGAAATTTCTCTTTTTTATGGCAAAAAGTTATGCATTCCCCTTATTTTCAGGCAAAAAGGCAGAAATTCCCCGTATTTTGGAGCAAAATTGCAGAAATTCCCCTAATTGTGGGGCAAGAAGGCAGAAATTCTCCTTATTTTGGGGCAAAACTCAGAAATTCCACTTATTTTGGGGCAAAATACCCGAAATTTTCCTTATTTTGGGGAAAAATTGCAGAAATTTAACTTATTTTGGGGCAAAATTGCAAAGATTTCACTTATTTCAGAGAAAAAAATGCAGAAATTTTGCTTATTTGGGGGCAAAAAGGCAGAAATTCCTAATATTTTGTGGCAATAATGCAGAAATTCCTAATATATTGTTGCAAAAATGCAGAAATTTTCATTATTTTGAGGTAAAAAGGCTGAAATTCCTTTTATTTGGGGGCAAAAAGCAGAAATTTTCCTTATTTTGGGGCAAAATTGCAGAAATTACACTTATTTTGTGGCAAAATTGCAGAAATTTCACTTATTTCAGGGAAAAAAAGGTAGAAATTTTCCTTATTTTGGGGCAAAAAGGCAGAAATTCTCTTTATTTTGGGGCAAAACTCAGAAATTCCACTTATTTTGGGGCAAAATTCCAGAAATTTCCTTTATTTTGGGGAAAAATTCCAGAAATTTTACTTATTTTGGGGCAAAATTTCCGAAATTTCACTTATTTCAGGACAAAAAGGCAGAAATTTTCCTTATTTTGGGGCAAAAAGGCACAAATTCCTAATATTTTGTGCCAAAATTTAGAAATCCCCCTTATTTTGAGGTAAAAAGGCTGAAATTCCCCTTATTTGGGGGCAAAAGGCAGAATTTTCCCTTATAATGGGGCAAAATTTCAGAAATTTCACTTATTTCAGGGTAATAAGTCAGAAATTTTTCTTATTTTGGGGCAAAAATGACAGAAATTACCTTTGTTTTCGGGGAAAACACAGAAATTCCACTTATTTAAAGGCAAAAAACTGAAATTCCTCTTATTTTAGGGCAAAATTCCAGAAATTTCCATTATTTGGGGGCAAAAAAACAGAAATTCCCCTTATTTTGGGGCAATATTCCAGAAATTTCCCTTATTATGGGGAAAAATTGCAGAAATTTCCCTTATTTTAGGGCAAAATTGCAGAAATTTCACTTATTTCAGAGAAAAAAAGCAAAAATTTTTCTTATTTTGGGGTAAAAAGGCAGAAATTCCCATTATTTTGGGGCAAAAAGGCAGAAATTCACCTTATTTTGGGCTAAAATTGCAGAAATTTCACATATTTCAGGGCAAAAAGGCAGAAATTTCCCTTAATTTGGGGCAAAAATGAAGAAATTTCCCTTTTTTATGGCAAAAAAGTATGCATTCCTATTATTTTCGGGCAAAAAGGCAGAAATTCCCTGTATTTTGGAGCAAAATTGCAGAAATTTCCCTAATTGTGGGGCAAAAAGTCAGAAATTCTCCTTATTTTGGGGCAAAACTCAGAAATTCCACTTATTTTGGGGCCAAATTCCAGAAATTTCCCTTATTTTGGGGCAAAATTGCAGAAATTACACTTATTTTGTGGCAAAATTGCAGAAATTTCACTTATTTCAGGGAAAAAAAGGTAGAAATTTTCCTTATTTTGGGGCAAAAAGGCAGAAATTCCTAATAATTTGTGGCAAAAATGCAGAAATTCCTAATATTTTGTTGCAAAAATGAAGAAATTTCCCTTATTTTGAGGTAAAAAGGCTGAAATTCTCCTTATTTGGGGGCAAAAATGCAGAAATTTCCTTTATTTTGGGGCAAATTTGCAAAAATTTCACTTATTTCAGGGTAATAAGTCAGAAATTTTCTATATTTTGGGGCAAAAAAGACAGAAATTCTTTTTGTTTTGGGGGAAAAATACAGAAAATCCACTTATTCATAGGAAAAAAGTAAAAGTTCCGCTTATTTTGGAGCAAAAATGAAGAAATTTCCCTTTTTTATGGCATAAAGTTATGCATTCTTCTTATTTTCAGACAAAAAGGCAGAAATTTCCCATATTTTGGGGCAAAAGCCAGAAATTTCCCTTATTTTACAGCAAAATTGCAGAAATTTCACTAATTGTGGCGCAAAAAGGCAGAAATTCTTTTTATTTTGGGGCAAAACTCAGAAATTCCACTTATTTTGGGGCAAAATTCCAGAATGTTCCCTTATATTGGGGCAAAATTGCAGAAATTTTACTTATTTTGGGGCAAAATTGCAGACATTTCACTTATTTCAGGGAAAAAAGGCAGAAATTTTCCTTATTTTGGGGCAAAAATGCAAAATTTTCCATATTTTGGTGCAAAAATCAGAAATTTCCCTTATTTTGAGGTAAAAAGGCAGAAATTCCCCTTATTTTGGAGCAAAAGGCAGAACTTTCCCTATTTTTGGGGCAAATTTGCAGAAATTTCACTTATTTCAGGGTAATAAGTCAGAAATTTTTTTTATTTTGGGGCAAAAATGACAGAAATTCCCTTTGTATTGGGGGAAAAATACAGAAATTCCACTTATTTAGAGGCAAAAAAGCAGAAATTCCCCTTATTTTAGGGCAAAATTGCAGAAATTTCCCTTATTTGGTGGCAAATAAGAGAAATTCCCCTTATTTTGGGGCAAAATTCCAGAAATTTCCCTTATTATGGGTAAAAATTGCAGAAATTTCCTTTATTTTAAGGCAAAATTGCAGAAATTTCACTTATTTCAGCGAAAAGAGGCAAAAATTTTTCTTCTTTTGGGGCAAAAAGGCAGAAATTCCCATTATTTTGGGGCAAAAAGGCAGAAATTCACCTTATTTGGGCTAAAATTTCAGAAATTTCATATATTTCAGGGCAAAAAGGCAGAAATTTCCCTTAATTTGGGGCAAAAATGAAGAAATTTCTCTTTTTTATGGCAAAAAGTTATGCATTCCCCTTATTTTCGGGCAAAAAGGCAGAAATTCCCCGTATTTTGGAGCAAAATTGCAGAAATTCCCCTAATTGTGGGGCAAAAAGGCAGAAATTCTCCTTATTTTGGGGCAAAACTCAGAAATTCCACCTATTTTGGGGCAAAATACCCGAAATTTTCCTTATTTTGGGGCAAAATTCCAGAAATTTCCTTTATTATGGGGAAAAATTGCAAAAATTTCTTTTATTTTAGGGCAAAATTGCAGAAATTTTACTTATTTCAGAGAAAAAAAGCAAAAATTTTTCTTATTTTGGGGCAAAAAGGCAGAAATTCCCATTATTTTGGGGCAAAAAGGCAGAAATTCACTTTATTTTGGGCT
The DNA here is from genome assembly GCF_963924665.1 of Micromys minutus. Classification (NCBI taxonomy): domain Eukaryota; kingdom Metazoa; phylum Chordata; class Mammalia; order Rodentia; family Muridae; genus Micromys; species Micromys minutus. The sequence continues at coordinate 14,574 of NW_027667319.1, read as the reverse complement.
AAAATTGCAGAAATTTCATATATTTCAGGGCAAAAAGGCAGAAATTTCCCTTAATTTGGGGCAAAAATAAAGAAATTTCCCTTTTTTATGGCAAAAAGTTATGCATTCCCTTTATTTTCGGGCAAAAAGGGAGAAATTCCCCGTATTTTGGAGCAAAATTGCAGAAATTTCTCTAATTGTGGGGCAAAAAGGCAGAAATTCTCCTTATTTTGGGGCAAAATTCAGAAATTCCACTTGTTTTGGGGCAAAATTCCAGAAATTTTCCTTATTTTCGGGCAAAATTGCAGAAATTTCCCTAATTGTGGGGCAAAAAACAGAAATTCCCCTTATTTTGAAGCATAATTGCAGAAATTTCCCTTATTATGGGGAAAAATTGCAGAAATTTCTCTTATTTTAGGGCAAAATTGCAGATATTTCACTAATTGTGGGGCAAAAAGGCAGAAATTCTCCTTATTTTGGGGCAAAACTCAGAATTTCCACTTCTTTTGGGGCAAAATTCCAGAATTTTTCCTTATTTTGGTGCAAAATTGCAGAAATTTTACTTATTTTGGGGAAAAATTGCAGAAATTTCTCTTATTTCAGGAAAAAAAGCCGGAAATTTTTTTTTATTTTGGGGCAAAAAGGCAGAAATTCCTAATATTTTAGGCCAAAATTCAGAAATTCCCCTTATTTTGAGGTAAAAAGGCTGAAATTCTCCTTATTTGGGGGCAAAAAGGCAGAAATTTTCCTTATAGTGGGGCAAAATTGCAGAAATTTCACTTATTTCAGGGTAATAAGTCAGAAATTTTCCTTATTTTGGGGCAAAAATGACAGAAATTCCCTTTGTTTTGGGGGAAAAAGACAGAAATTCCACTTAATTAGAGGCAAAAAGGCAGAAATTCCACTTATTTTAGGGCAAAATTGCAGAAATTTCCCTTATTTGGGGGCAAAAAAACAGAAATTCCTTTTATTTTAGGGCAAAATTCCAGAAATTTCCTTTATTATGGGGAAAAATATCAGAAATTTCCTTTATTTTAGGGCAAAATTGCAGAAATTTCACTTATTTTAGAAAAAAAAAGGCAAAAATTTTTCTTATTTTGGGGCAAAAAGGCAGAAATTGCCATTATTTTGATGGCAAAAAGGCAAAAATTCACCTTATTTTGGGCTAAAATTGCAGAAATTTCACATATTTCAGGGCAAAAAGGCAGAAATTTCCCTTCATTTGGGGCAAAAATGAAGAAATTTCCCTTTTTTATGGCAAAATGGTATGCATTCCCCTTATTTTCGGCAAAAAGGCAGAAATTCCCCGTATTTTGGAGCAAAATTGCAGAAATTCCCCTAATTGTGGGGCAAAAAGGCAGAAATTCTCTTTATTTTGGGGCAAAACTCAGAAATTCCACTTATTTTGGGGCAAAATTCCAGAAATTTCCCTTATTTTGGGTCAAAATTGCAGAAATTTCACTTATTTTGGGGCAAAATTGCAGAAATTTCACTTATTTCAGGGAAAAAAGGCAGAAATTTCCCTTAATTTGGGGCAAAAATAAAGAAATTTCCCTTTTTTATGGCAAAAAGGTATGCATTCCCCTTATTTTCGGGCAAAAAGGCAGAAATTCTCCGTATTTTGGAGCAAAATTGCAGAAATTCCTCTAATTGTCTGACAAAAAGGCAGAAATTCTCCTTATTTTGGGGCAAAACTCAGAAATTCCACTTGTTTTGGGGCAAAATTCCAAAATTTCCCTTATTTTGGGGCAAAATTGCAGAAATTTCCCGAATTGTGGGGCAAAAAACAGAAATTCCCCTTATTTTGAAGCAAAATTGCAGAAATTTCCCTTATTATGGGGAAAAATTGCAGAAATTTCTTTTATTTTATGGCAAAATTTCAGAAATTTCACTTATATTGGGGCAAAATTGCAGAAATTTCACTTATTTCAGAGAAAAAAGGCAGAAATTTTCTTTATTTTGGGGCAAAAAGGCAGAAATTCTCCATATTTTGGTGCAAAAATCAGAAATTTCCCTTATTTTGAGGTAAAATGCTGAAATTCTTCTTATTTGGGGGCAAAAGGCAGAAATTTCCGTACTTTTGGGGCAAATTTGCAGAAATTTCACTTATTTCAGGGTAATAAGTCAGAAATTTTCCTTATTTTGGGGCAAAATACAGAAATTCCCTTTGTTTTGGGGGAAAAAGACAGAAATTCCAATTATTTAGAGGTAAAAAGACAAAATTTCCCCTTATTTTGGAGCAAAATGTAGAAATTTCCCTTTTTTATGGCAAAAAGGTATGCATTCTTTCTATTTTCAGACAGAAAGGCAGAAATTCCCCATATTTTAGGGCAAAAGGCAGAAATTTCCCTTATTCTTGGGCAAAATTGCAGAAATTTCCCTAATTGTGGGACAAAAAACAGAAATTCCCCTTATTTTGAAGCAAAATTGCAGAAATTTCCCTTATTATGGGGAAAAATTGCAGAAATTTCCCTTATTTTAGAACAAAATTGCAGAAATTTCACTAATTGTGGGGCAAAAAGGCAGAAATTCTCCTTATTTTGGGGCAAAACTCAGAATTTCCACTTATTTTGGGGCAAAATTCCAGAAATTTTCCTTATTTTGGGGCAAAATTGCAGAAATTTTACTTATTTTGGGGAAAAATTTCAGAAATTTCACTTATTTCAGGAAAAAAAGCCGGAAATTTTTTTTATTTTGGGGCCAAAAGACAGAAATTCCTAATATATTGGGCCAAAATTCAGAAATTCCCCTTATTTTGAGGTAAAAAGGCTGAAATTCTCCTTATTTGGGGACAAAATGCAGAAATTTCCCTTATATTGGTGCAAAATTGCAGAAATTTCACTTATTTCAGGGTAATAAGTCAGAAATTTTCCTTATTTTGGGGCAAAAATGACAGAAATTCCCTTTGTTTTGGGGGAAAAATACAGAAATTGCACTTAATTAGAGGCAAAAAAGCAGAAATTCCCTTTATTTTAGGGCAAAATTGGAGAAATTTCCCTAATTGTGGGACAAAAAACAGAAATTCCCCTTATTTTGAAGCAAATTGCAGAAATTTCTCTTATTATGGGGAAAAATGCAGAAATTTCCCTTATTTTAGGGCAAAATTGCAGAAATTTCACTAATTGTAAGGCAATAAGGCAGAAATTCTACTTATTTTGGGGCAAAACTCAGAAATTCCACTTATTTTGGGGCAAAATTCCAGAAATTTCCTTTATTTTGGGGCAAAATTACAGAAATTTTACTTATTTTGGTGCAAAATTGCAGAAATTTCACTTATTTCAGGAAAAAAAGGCAGAAATATTCTTTATTTTGGGGCAAAAAGGCAGAAATTCCTAATATTTTGTGCCAAAATTCAGAAATTCCCCTCATTTTGAGGTAAAAAGTCTGAAATTCCCCTTATTTGGGGCAAAAAGGCAGAAATTTCCTTATATTGGGGCAAAATTGCACAAATTTCACTTATTTCAGGGTAATATGTCAGAAATTTTCCTTATTTTGGGGCAAAAATGACAGAAATTCCCTTTGTTTTGGGGAAAAAAAACAGAAATTACACTTATTTAGAGGCAAAAAAGCAGAAACTCCCCTTATTTTAGGTCAAATTTGCAGAAATTTCCATTATTTGGGGGCAAAAACACAGAAATTCCCCTTATTTTGGGGCAAAATTCCAGAAATTTCCTTTATTATGGGGAAAAATTGCAAAAATTTCTTTTATTTTAGGGCAAAATTGCAGAAATTTTACTTATTTCAGAGAAAAAAAGCAAAAATTTTTCTTATTTTGGGGCAAAGAGGCAGAAATTCCCATTATTTTGGGGCAAAAAGGCAGAAATTCACTTTATTTTGGGCTAAAATTGCAGAAATTTCACATATTTCAGGGCAAAAAGGCAGAAATTTGTATTAATTTGGGGCAAAAATAAAGAAATTTCCCTTTTTTATGGCAAAAAGGTATGCATTCCCCTTATTTTCGGGCAAAAAGGGAGAAATTCCCCGTATTTTGGAGCAAAATTGCAGAAATTTCTCTAATTGTGGGACAAAAAGGCAGAAATTCTCCTTATTTTGGGGCAAAATTCAGAAATTCCACTTGTTTTGGGGCAAAATTCCAGAAATTTTCCTTATTTTCGGGCAAAATTGCAGAAATTTCACTAATTGTGGGGCAAAATACAGAAATTCTTCTAATTTTGAAGCATAATTGCAGAAATTTCCCTTATTATGGGGAAAAATTGCAAAAATTTCTCTTATTTTAGGGCAAAATTGCAGAAATTTCACTAATTGTGGGGCAAAAAGGCAGAAATTCTCATTATTTTGGGGCAAAACTCAGAATTTCCACTTCTTTTGGGGCAAAATTCCAGAATTTTTCCTTATTTTGGGGCAAAATTGCAGAAATTTTACTTATTTTGGGGAAAAATTGCAGAAATTTCTCTTATTTCAGGAAAAAAAGCCAGAATTTTTTTTTTATTTTGGGTCAAAAAGGCAGAAATTCCTAATATTTTAGGCCAAAATTCAGAAATTCCCCTTATTTTGAGGTAAAAAGGCTGAAATTCTCCTTATTTGGGGGCAAAAAGGCAGACATATCCCTTATATTGGGGCAAAATTGCAGAAATTTCACTTATTTCAGGGTAATAAGTCAGAAATTTTCCTTATTTTGGGGCAAAAATGAAAGAAATTCCCTTTGTTTTGGGGGAAAAAGACAGAAATTCCACTTAATTAGAGGCAAAAAAGCAGAAATTACCCTTATTTTAGGGCAAAATTGCAGAAATTTCCCTTATTTGGGGGCAAAAAAACAGAAATTCCCTTTATTTTGGGGCAAAATTCCAGAAATTTCCTTTATTATAGGGAAAAATATCAGAAATTTCCTTTATTTTAGGGCAAAATTGCAGAAATTTCACTTATTTCAGAGAAAAAAGGCAAAAATTTTTCTTATTTTAGGGCAAAAAGTCAGAAATTCCCATTATTTTGATTGCAAAAATTCAGAAATTCACCTTATTTTGGGCTAAAATTGCAGAAATTTCACATATTTCAGGGCAAAAAAGCAGAAATTTCCCTTCATTTGGGGCAAAAATGAAGAAATTTCCCTTTTTTATGGCAAAAAGGTATGCATTCCCCTTATTTTCAGCAAAAAGGCAGAAATTCCCCGTATTTTGGAGCAAAATTGCAGAAATTCCCCTAATTGTGGGGCAAAAAGGCAGAAATTCTCTTTAATTTGTGGCAAAACTCAGAAATTCCACTTATTTTGGGGCAAAATTCCAGAAATTTCCCTTATTTTGGGGCAAAATTGCAGAAATTTCACTTATTTTGTGGCAAAATTGCAGAAATTTCACTTATTTCAGGGAAAAAAGGCAGAAATTTTCCTTATTTTGGGGCAAAAAGGCAGAAATTCTCCATATTTTGTTGCAAAAATCAGAAATTTCCCTTATTTTGAGGTAAAATTCTGAAATTCCCCTTATTTTTGGGCAAAAGGCAGAAATTTCCCTTTTTTTGGGGAAAATTTGCAGAAATTTGACTTATTTCAGAGTAATAAGTCAGAAATTTTCCATATTTTGGGGCAAAAAAAACAGAAATTCCCTTTGTTTTGGGGGAAAAAGACAGAAATTCCACTTATTTAGACGTAAAAAGGCAAAATTTCCCCTTATTTTGGAGCAAAATGAAGAAATTTCCCTTTTTTATGTCAAAAAGTTATGCATTCTTATTTTCACACAAAAAGGCAGAAATTCCCCAAATTTTGGGCAAAAGGCAGAAATTCCCCTTATTTTGGGGCAAAATTGCAGAAATTTCCCTAATTGTGGGACATAAAACAAAAATTCCCCTTATTTTGAAGCAAAATTGCAGAAATTTCCCGTATTATGGGGAAAAGTTGCAGAAATTGCCCTTATTTTAGGGCAAAATTGCAGAAATTTCACTAATTGTAAGGGAAAAAGGCAGAAATTCTCCTTATTTTGGGGCAAAACTCAGAAATTCCACTTATTTTGGGGCAAAATTCCAGAAATTTCCCTTATTTTGGGGCAAAATTGCAGAAATTTTACTTATTTTGGGGCAAAATTGCAGAAATTTCACTTATTTCAGTAAAAAAAGGCAGAAATTTTCCTTATTTTTGGGCAAAAAGGCAGAAATTCCTAATATTTTGTGTCAAAATTCAGAAATTCTTCTCATTTTGATGTAAAAAGGCTGAAATTCCCCTTATTTAGGGGCAAAAAGGCAGAAATTGCCTTTATATTGAGACAAAATTGCAGAAATTTCACTTATTTCAGGGTAATAAGTCAGAAATTTTTTTTATTTTGGGGCAAAAATTACAGAAATTCCCTTTGTTTTGGGGGAAAAAGACAGAAATTACACTTATTTAGAGGCAAAAAAGCAGAAACTCCCCTTATTTTAGGGCAAATTTGCAGAAATATCCATTATTTGGGGGCAAAAAAACAGAAATTCTTCTTATTTTGAAGCAAAATTCGAGAAATTTTCCTTATTATGGGGAAAAATTGCAGAAATTTCCCTTATTTTAGGGCAAAATTGCATAAATTTCACTTATTTCATAGAAAAAAAGCAAAAATTTTTTTTATTTTAGGGCAAAATGGCAGAAATTCCCATTATTTTGGGGCATAAAGGCAGAAATTCGCCTTATTTTGGGCTAAAATTGCAGAAATTTCACATATTTCAGGGCAAAAAAGCAGAAATTCCCCTTATTTTGGAGCAAAAATGAAGAAATTTCCCTTTTTTATGGCAAAAAGGTATGCATTCCCCTTATTTTAGGGTAAAAATGCAGAAATTCCCCGTATTTTGGAGCAAAATTGCAGAAATTCTCCTAAATGTGGGGCAAAAAGGCAAAAATTCTCCTTATTCTGGGGCAAAACTCAGAAATTCCACTTATTTTGGGGCAAAATTGCAGGAATTTACTTTATTTTGGGGCAAAATTGCAGAAATTTCCCTTATTTGGGGCAAAATTGCAGAAAATTCACTTATTTTCAGGTAAAAAGGCTGAAATTCCCTTTATTTTGAGGTAAAAAGGGAGAAATTCCCCTTATTTTGGGGCAAAATTGCAGAAATTTTCCATATTTTAGGGCAAAAAGGCAGAAATGCCTTATATTTTGGGGCAAAAAAGCAGAAATTCCCCTTATTTTGGGGTAAAATTGCAGAAATTTCAAATATTTCAGTGCAAAATGGCAGAAATTTCCCTTATTTTGGGGCAAAAATGGAATCCCTAATTTTTGGCTAAAATTGTAAAAATTTCACTTATTTCCAGACAAAAAGGCAGAAATTCCACTTAATTTCAGGCAAAAAGGCAGCAATGACCCGTATTTTGGAGCAAAATTGCATAAATTCCCCTAATTTTGGATCAAAAAGGCAGAAATTCCCCTTATTTTGGCGTAAAACTGCAGAAATTTCATTTATTTCGCGGCAAAATGGAAGAAATGCCCCTTATTTTCGGTGAAAGAGGCAGTAAATCCTCGTATTTTGGAGCAAAATTGCAGAAATACACCTAATTTTGGGGTAAAACATGCAGTAATTTTCTTTTTTGTGGCAAAAAGGCAGAAATTCCCCTTATTTTGGGGCAAATGTCAGAAATTCCCCTTATTTTAGGGCAAAATTGCAGAAATTTCCTTTATTTGTGGGCAAAAAACAGAAATTCCCCTTATTTTGGGGCAATATTGCAGAAATTTGCTTTATTATGGAGAAAAATTTCAGATATTTCCCTTATTCTAGAGCAAAATTGCAGAAATTTCACTTATTTCAGAAAAAAAAGCAAAAATTTATCTTGTTTTGGGGCAAAAAGTCAGAAATTTCTATTATTTTTTGGGCAAAAAGGCAGAAATTCACATTATTTTGGAATAAAATTGGAGAAATTTAACATATTTCAGGGCAAAAGGGCAGAAATTCACCTTATTTTGGGGCAAAAAGGCAGAAATTCCCTTTATTTTGGGATAAAATTGGAGAAATTTCCCTTATTTAGAAGCAAAAAGGCAGAAAATCCTTTTAATTTTGGGTAAATAGGCAGAATTTTCCCGTATTTTGGAGCAAAATTGCAGAAATTCCCCTAATATTGGGGCAAAAATGCAGAAATTCCCTTTATTTGGGGCAAAAAGGCAGAAGTTCCCCTTATTTTCGGGAAAAGAGGAAGAAATTTCCTGTATTTTGAAGCAAAATTGCAGAAACTCCCCTAATTTTGGGGCAAAAAGGCAGAAATTCCCTTTATTTTGGGGCAAAAATACAGAAATTCTCCTTATTTTAGGGCAAAAATCAGAAATTTCCCTTATTTTGTGGCAAAATTTTAGAAATTTCTTCTATTTTGTAACAGACTTGCAGAAATTTTTCTTATTTTGTGGGAAAAATGCAGAAATTCCCCTTATTTTGGGATAAAATTGCAGAAATTTCCCTTTTTTGGGGGCAAAAAACAGAAATTCCCCTTATTTTTTTGCAAAATTGCAGAAATTTCCCTTATTATGGAAAAAAATTGCAGAAATTTCCCTTATTTTGGGGCAAAATTGCAGAAATTTCACTTATTTCAGAGAAAAAAACTCAGAAATTTCTCTTATTTTGGGGCAAAAAGGCAGAAATTTCTTTTATTTTGGTACAAAATTGTAGAAATTTTCTTTATTTTGGGGCAAAAATGCAGAGATTTTCCTTATTATGAGGTAAAATGCTGAAATTCCCTGTATTTTGGGGCAAAAAGACAGAAATTCCCTTTATTTTGTGGCAAAAGGCTGAAATTTCCCTTATTTTGGGGCAAAATTGCAGAAATTTCACATATTTCAGGGCAAAAATCAAAAATTCCTTTTATTTTGGGGCAAAAAGACAGAAATTCCGTTTATTTTTGGGTAAAAAGGCAGAAATTTCACTTATTTTGTGGTAAGAAGGAAGAAATTCCTCTTATTTTGGGGCAAAAATGAAGAAATTTCTCTTTTTTGTTGCAAAAGGTATACATTCTTCTTATTTTCGGGTAAAAAAGCAGAAATTCCTCGTATTTTGGAGCACAATTGCAGAAAATCCACTAATTGTGGAGCAAAAAGGCAGAAAATCCCTATATGTTCAGGCAAAAACACAGAAATTCTCTTTATTTTGGGGCAAAACTCAGAAATTTCACTTATTTTGGGTCAAAATTGAAGAAATTTCATTTATTTCAGGGAAAAAAGGCAGAAACTTTCTTTATTTTAAGGCAAAAAGGCAGAAATTCCTAATATTTTGTGGCAAAAAGCAGAAATTCCCCTTATTTTGAGGTATAAAGGCTGAAATTCCCTTTATTTGGGGGCAAAAAGGCAGAAATTTCCCTTATTTTGGGGCAAAATTGCAGAAATTTCACTTATTTCAGGGTAATAAGTCAGAAATTCCCCTTATTATGGGGGAAAAAGACAGAAATTCCACTTATTTAGAGGCATAAAGGCAGAAATTCCCCTTATTTTGGAGCAACAATCAAGAAATTTCCCTTTTTTATGGCAAAAAGGTATGCATTCCTCTTATTTTAGGGTAAAAAGGCAGAAATTCCCCGTATTTTGGAGCAAAATTGCAGAAATTCCCCTAATTGTGAGGCAAAAAGGCAAAAATTCTCCTTATTTTGGGGCAAAACTCAGAAATTCCACTTATTTGGGGGCAACATTGCAGGAATTTACCTTATTTTGGGGCAAAATTGCAGAAATTTCCTTTATTTGGGGCAAAATTGCATAAAATTCACTTATTTTCAGGTAAAAAGGCTGAAATTTCCTTTATTTTGGGGTTAAAAGGTAGAAATTCCCCTTGTTTTGGGGCAAAATTGCAGAAATTTTTTTTATTTTAGGGCAAAAAGGCAGAAATTCCTTATATTTTGAGGCAAAAAGGCAGAAATTCCCCTTATTTTGGGGTAAAATTGCAGAAATTTCAAATATTTCAGTGCAAAATGGCAGAAATTTCTCTTATTTTGGGGCAAAAATGGAATCCCTAATTTTTGGCTAAAATTGCAGAAATTTCACTTATTTCCAGACAAAAAGGCAGAAATTCCACTTAATTTCAGGCAAAAAGGCAGCAATGACCCGTATTTTGGAACAAAATTGCATAAATTCCCCTAATTTTGGATCAAAAAGGCAGAAATTCCTCTTATTTTGGCGTAAAATTGCAGAAATTTCAATTATTTCGCGGCAAAATGGAAGAAATTCCCCTTATTTTCAGTGAAAGAGGCAGAAAATCCTCGTATTTTGGAGCAAAATTGGAGAAATACACCTAATTTTGGGGTAAACATGCAGTAATTTTCTTTTTTGTGGCAAAAAGGTAGAAATTTCCCTTATTTTGGGGCAAATGTCAGAAATTCCCCTTATTTTGGGGCAAAATTGCAGAAATTTGCTTTATTATGGAAAAAAATTTCAGATATTTCCCTTATTCTAAGGCAAAATTGCAGAAATTTTACTTATTTCAGAAAAAAAAACAAAAATTTTTTTTATTTTGGGGCAAAAAGTCAGAAATTTCTATGATTTTATGGGCAAAAAGGCAAAAATTCACCTTATTTTGGGGTAAAATTGCAGAAATTTAACATATTTCAGAGCAAAAGAGCAGAAATTCCCCTTATTTTGGGACAAAAAGGCAGAAATTCCCTTTATTTTGGGATAAAAATTGCAGAAAATTCCCTTATTTGGAAGCAAAAAGGAAGAAAATCCTTTTAATTTTGGGAAAAAGGCAGAATTTCCCTGGATTTTGGAGCAAAATTGCAGAAATTCCCCTAATATTGGGGCAAAAATGCAGAAATTCCCTTTATTTGGGGCAAAAAGGCAGAAGTTCCCCTTATTTTAGGGAAAAGAGAAAGAAATTCCCTTTATTTTGAAGGAAAATTGCAGAAACTCCCCTAATTTTGGGGCAAAAAGGCAGAAATTCCCTTTATTTTGCGGAAAAAAATACAGAAATTCTCCTTATTTTGGGGCAAAAATCAGAAATTTCCCTTATTTTGGGGCAAAATTTTAGAAATTTCTTCTATTTTGTTACAGACTTGCAGAAATTTTTCTTATTTTCTGGAAAAAAGGAAGAAATTCCTCTTATTTTGGGATAAAATTTCAGAAATTTCCCTTATTTGGGGGCAAAAAACAGAAATTCCCCTTATTTTGTTGCAAAATTGCAGAAATTTCCCTTATTATGGAAAAAATTTGCAGAAATTTCCCTTATTTTGGGGCAAAATTGCAGAAATTTCACTTATTTCAGAGAAAAAAACTGAGAAATTTCTCTTATTTTGGGGCAAAAAGGCAGAAATTTCTTTTATTTTGGTACAAAATTGTAGAAATTTTCTTTATTTTGGGGCAAAAATACAGAAATTCCCTATATTTTGGGGCAAAAATGCAGAGATTCCCCTTATTATGAGGTAAAATGCTGAAATTCCCCTTATTTTGGGGCAAAAAGACAGAAATTCCCTTTATTTTGTGGCAAAAAGGCAGAAATTTCCCTTATTTTGTGGCAAAATTGCAGAAATTTCACATGTTTCAGAGCAAAAATCAAAAATTCCTTTTATTTTGGGGCAAAAAGACAGAAATTCCGTTTATTTTTGGGTAAAAACGCAGAAATTTCACTTATTTTGAGGTAAGAAGGAAGAAATTCCTCTTATTTTGGGGCAAAAATGAAGAAATTTCTCTTTTTGGTTGCAAAAGGTATACATTCTTCTTATTTTCGGGCAAAAAGCAGAAATTCCTCGTATTTTGGAGCACAATTGCAGAAAATCCACTAATTGTGGAGCAAAAAGGCAGAAAATCCCTATATGTTCAGGCAAAAACACAGAAATTCTCTTTATTTTGGGGCAAAACTCAGAAATTTCACTTATTTTGGGGCAAAATTGAAGAAATTTCACTTATTTCAGAGAAAAAAGGCAGAAACTTTCTTTATTTTGGGGCAAAAAGGCAGAAATTCCTAATATTTTGTGGCAAAATCCAGAAATTCCCCTTATTTTGAGGTAAAAAGGCTGAAATTCCCTTTATTTGGGGGCAAAAAGGCAGAAATTTCCATTATTTTGGGGCAAAATTGCAGAAATTTCACTTATTTCAGGGTAATAAGTCAGAAATTCCCCGTATTATGAGGGAAAAATACAGAAATTCCACTTATTTAGAGGCATAAAGGCAGAAATTCCCCTTATTTTGGAGCAAAAATGAAGAAATTTCCCTTTTTTATGGCAAAAAGGTATGCATTCCCCTTATTTTAGGGTAAAAAGGCAGAAATTCCCCGTATTTTGGAGCAAAATTGCAGAAATTCTAATTGTGAGGCAAAATTGCAGAAATTTCCCTTATTTGGGGCAAAATTGCAGAAAATTCACTTATTTTCAGGTAAAAAGGCTGAAATTCCCTTTATTTTGAGGTAAAAAGGGAGAAATTCCCCTTATTTTGGGGCAAAATTGCAGAAATTTTCCATATTTTAGGGCAAAAAGGCAGAAATGCCTTATATTTTGGGGCAAAAAAGCAGAAATTCCCCTTATTTTGGGGTAAAATTGCAGAAATTTCAAATATTTCAGTGCAAAATGGCAGAAATTTCCCTTATTTTGGGGCAAAAATGGAATCCCTAATTTTTGGCTAAAATTGTAAAACTTTCACTTATTTCCAGACAAAAAGGCAGAAATTCCACTTAATTTCAGGCAAAAAGGCAGCAATGACCCGTATTTTGGAGCAAAATTGCATAAATTCCCCTAATTTTGGATCAAAAAGTCAGAAATTCCCCTTATTTTGGCGTAAAACTGCAGAAATTTCATTTATTTCGCGGCAAAATGGAAGAAATGCCCCTTATTTTCGGTGAAAGAGGCAGAAAATCCTCGTATTTTGGAGCAAAGTTGCAGAAATACACCTAATTTTGGGGTAAAACATGCAGGAATTTTCTTTTTTGTGGCAAAAAGGCAGAAATTCCCCTTATTTTGGGGCAAATGTCAGAAATTCCCCTTATTTTGGGGCAAAATTGCAGAAATTTGCTTTATTATGGAGAAAAATTTCAGATATTTCACTTATTCTAGGGCAAAATTGCAGAAATTTCACTTATTTCAGAAAAAAAAAAGCAAAAATTTTTCTTATTTTGGGGCAAAAAGGCAGAATTTCCCATTATTTTGGGGCAAAAAGGCAGAAATTCACCTTATTTTAGGGTAAAATTGCAGAAATTTCACATATTTCAGGGCAAAAAGGCAGAAATTCCCCGTATTTTGAGGTAAAATGCTGAAATTCCCCATATTTAGGCGCAAAAGGCAGAAATTCCCCTTATTTTGGGGCAAAAAGGCACAAATTTCCCTTATTTTGAGGCAAAATTGCAGAAATTTCATTTATTTCAGGGTAAAAAGTCAGTAATTCCCCTTATTTTGGGGCAAAAAGAAGAAATTTCTTTTATTATGGTACAAAATTGAAGAAATTTTCTTTATTTTGGAACAAAAAGGCAGAAATTCCCAATATTTTGGGGTAAAAGTCAGAAATTCTTTTTATTTTGAGGTAAAATGCAGAAATTTCTTTTATTTAGAGGTAAAATACAGAAATTCCATTAATATTGGTGGAAAATGCAGAAATTCCCTTTATTTTGGGGCTAAAAGGCAGAAATTTTCCGTATTTTGAAGAAAAATTGCAGAAATTCTCATAATTTTCAGGCAAAAAGGCTTAAATTCTTTTTATTTTGGGGCAAAAATACAAAAAATCTTCTTTTTTCGGGTGCAAAAAGTCAGAAATTCCCCTTATTTGGGGCAAAATTGCAGAAATTTCATCTACTTTGGGGAAAAATTGCAGAAATTTCTCTTATTTTGGGGCAAAATTGCAGAAATTTCAATTATTTCAGGGAAAGAAGGCAGAAATTTCTTTTATTTTGGAACAAAAAGGCAGAAATTTCTTTTAATTTGGTACAAAATTGCAGAAATTTTTCTTATTTTGGTGCAAAAAGGCAGAAATTTCCCATATTTTGGGGCAAAATGCAGAAATTCCTTTTATTTTGAGGAAAAGAGGCTGAAATAGCCCTTATTTTGGGGCAAAAGGCAGAAATTCTCCTTATTTTGGGGCAAAAAGCAGACATTTCCCTTATTTTGGGGAAAAATTTTAGAAATTTCACTTATTTCAGGGCAGAAAGTCAGAAATACCCCTTATTTTGGGGCAAAAAGACAGAAATTCTGTTTATTTTTGTGGAAAAGTCAGAAATTGCACTTATTTTGAGTCAAAAAGGCGAAAAATCGCCTTATTATGGGGCAAAAGTGAAGAAATTTCCCTTTTTTATAGCAAAAAGGTATACATTGCCTTTATTTTCAGGCAAAAAGGCAGAAATTCCCCGTATTTTGAGCAAAATTGCAGAAATTCCCCTAATTTTGGGGCAAAAAGGCAGAAATTCCCCTTATTTTGAGGTAAAACTGCAAAAATTTCACTTATTTCGTGGCAAAATGGCAGAAATTCCCCTTATTTTCGGCGAAAAAGGCAGAAAATCTTCGTATTTTGGAGCAAAATTGCAGAAATTCACCTAAATTTTGGGTAAAACATGCAGTAATTTTCATTATTTTGTGACAAAAAGGCAGAAATTCCCCTTATTTTGGGGCAAATGGCAGAAATTCCCCTTATTTTAGGGCAAAATTGCAGAAATTTCCTTTATTTGGGGGCAAAAAACAGAAATTCTCTTTATTTTGGGGAAAAATTGCAGAAATTTGCTTTATTTGGGGGCAAAAAACAGAAATTC